>NC_133659.1:185645719-185948825 GCF_037893015.1 Macrotis lagotis
AAACAGCTCCCCTTTTCCCCATCCTCAAAAAAAACCCTTCATTAATTTAATAATCTTGCTTTATTTTCTCAGTAAAACTCTAAGAAAAATTTGTCTACATTTTCTACCTCCACATCATCCCCTAACATCCCCATTCAGTTCTCTAGTATGTCTCCCAACCTCATTACAAAAGTGAAATTGCATTCTTCAAAGTTATCAAGGCTCTCTTAATGCCAATTCTGAGTCTTCATCCTTTTCAACCTATTGCTATATTTGACACTATTTTCCACCTTTTCCTCCTGTATACTCTCTTCTTTTTTTTTTCATGGTAGTACTCTCTCCCAAAGTGATTCAGTGAGTAGAGTGCTAGGTCTGGAATCAGGAAGACTTCAGTTCAAATCCAGTCTAAGACATTTACTAGCTGTGTGGCCCTGGACAAGTCACTTAAACTCTATTTAGATTCATCCATTAGAGAAGGAAGTGGTAAACTACTCTTGTATCATTGCCAACAAAACTCTATGGACACTGTGATCCAAAAAAGAATTGGACATGGCTGAATTGACTGGACAACAACAAAACCCTTTTCTCAATTCTCCTACCTATTTCTCTTCATGGTTCATCTTCCATATCATGACCCCAACCCTCAGTCCCCCAGATTCTGACCTAGGATTCTCTTCTGTCCCTGCTACTTTTCCTTAGTAACTATATCAGCTCCCATGGGTTTAGTTTAATTATCCTTTCTATTCAGATGACTCACAATTTATAAATCCAGCCCCAGTCTCACCTCAGGACTCCAATCCACATCACAAATTGCCTTATGAATATTAAAAATTGGATATCCAGGAGCGATCTCAACAACATGTACAAAAATTAATTCATTATCTTTCTCCAAGCCTAAATCTTGTTAAAGACATCACCATTCTTCTGGTCTCTAGGGGTCATAATCTTGGCATTATTCTCAATTCCTCATTCTTCCTCAACTCATTCATCCAATAATTGTCAAATCTTACTATTTCTAACCTTATAACACCTCTTACATACAACTCTCTCTCATTCTGTTACTACCTTAGGTCAGTCCCCTATTACCTATATCTGAATTATTGCAATAGCCTCCAAACTGATCTTGTTGCCTCAATTATAGTTTCATCCAAATCCATCCATCAAATCCATCCCTGTGGCCAAAGTGATTTTCCTTAGTTGAAACCCTGATTAGGTTATTCTTCTACTCAATTAACTTCAATGTCTTCTTATATGATCAAATCTGCCTCTTAATTAATTATCTTTTTCATATTCATTTTGGTAAAGTTTTCTTCCTCCCACCTTTTTCCCCCCTTCTCAAGATAGCAAGTAATCTGATATAGGTTGTACATGCACAATCATGTTATATATATTTCTATATTAGTCAAGCTGTGAAAGAAGAATCAGAACAGAAGGAACCATAAGAAAAAAAGCCAAAAAACTAATTTTAAAAAGTGAAAATTGTTTTATCTGCATTCAATGCAGATGAGTCTTTGAAAATTGTCTTTGAGCACTGAGAAGAGCTGACTATCAGAGTTGATCATCACGTAATGCTACTGTTAATGTGTACAATGTTCTTTTGGTTCTGCTCACTCCACTCCACATCAGTTCATGTAAGTCTCTTCAAGGTATTTCTGAAATCTGCCTGTTCATTATTTCTTTTAGAACAATATTATTCCATTACATTCATATACCACAACTTATTCAACCATTTCACATTTGATGGATATCTCCTGACTTGTCTTTCCATCTTCATTATATGTTACTTCTCTTCTTATAATCTACAATTTAGCTAAACATGCCTTCTCTCTTTCACAAACCTGAGACTCCATCTCATATCTCCATTACTTTATGTTGTTATTGTTCAACCTTTTCAGTAATGTCCAACATATCATGACCTCATTTGGGATTTTCTTGGCAGAGATAGCAGAGTGGTTTACCATTTGTGATGTACCATTTTCTTCTCCAGCTCATTTTTACAGATGAGGAAACTGAGACCAACAGAGTTGAGTTACACAGCTAGATTTGAACTCAAGTGGATGAACCTTCTTGACTCCAGGGTTGGCACTCTATCCACTATGGTACCATCCAGCTGCCACCCATCTAGCAGTCTTCCATGTTTGCCGCACAGTCTATCATTTCCACCTCATAGAAGCTTTCTCTTCCTTTAAGCTGTATCTCAAACACTACATGCTAAATGGATTCTTTCTTAATCTCCTGAACTATTAACAATCTCCTTCACAAACTACCTTGTATTTAACTTGGGTATTTGTATTTCTTTTTGTAGTTATCTATATGTTTAAATATAGATATTTATTATAACCCTTACTAGAAGGAATAGTTAATAATAATTAGTTACTTAATAGATCAACTTGGTAGCTGTATGGGGTAGATAATGCTTGTCCTTCACTTTCAAAGATCATGACATCACTCAAATCCAATTTCCATGTGTGCCTTCAGGGAGATGGTCCAAGATGTGAGGCAATCAGGGTTAAGTGATTTACCCAAGGTCACACAGTTAGTGTCTGAGCTCATAGGGCTGGCACTCTACCCAGTGTGCCATCTAGCTACCCAGGTGGTAGATAGTAGATGAATGACTGTAGGTCTAGAGTCATCAAGACTTGAATTCAAATTAAGCCTCAGACACTTATTGGATAAGTAATTTACAGAGAATAAATCTGCCTCAGTTTCTTCATTTGTAAAATAGAAATAATAAAAATATCTACCTCACAGAGTTGTTATGAAGGGCAAATGAGATGATATTTGTAAAGCATTTAGCAAGGTGCCTGACACAAACTAAGAACTTATTCCCCTTCCCCTAAATAAATGTTTGTTGATTGCTTGTGCCCCCCAAAAAAACTCCTAATTGAAATCTGTTAAAATACATTTAGTGAAATAAAAGGAAAAGGAAAAGGTCTAATGTGTTATAATTTTGGAGCAGCATTGCTACTTTTCCAAAAGGGAGTGAAATCTCTCCTCTCCTCTTCCTTCTCTCTCCCTCTTTTTCCAAAGATATGCCTGAAGGTCTTTTTCAGGAAAGTGCTTTCAGTATTCTGAGTTCAAAGCCACAAGGAAAAGGCAGGACATATATCACTTCAATGAGTTTCTGCTGCTACAGTCCCTCATGTGGCAAATGATCTCCTCCAGACTAGCCAGTCAGGCATATGTCCATGCACTCAGATTGTGATGGCAAGTTTCCTTCTCCTTATATTCTCCCAGAATCTTTGTTGTGTCTCCTCCAACACTGCCATGGCAGCCTCTGGTCTAGAAATGCAAATGCCCACTAAGCAGACCCTCTAGGTGAGAGAGAGAGAGAGAGAGAGAGAGAGAGAGAGACAGAGAGAGACAGAGACAGAGACAGAGACAGAGACAGAGAAACAGAGACAGATACACAGAGAGAGAAAGAGACAGAGAGACAAAGAGACAGAGATACTACTATTACTCTCATAGCTACCTTTTATGATAACTGAGCATTTCCAACCCCACTTCCATTTCTTTGGTATCCAAAACAAATTAAGGCACAAACCAATAGGTGTCTTTGATTTTAAAAAATGCCTTTGATTCAAAAGAGACTGACACAACAAATTCTATAAAGGTAAAAATGCAGGTTCCAAGTACCAATGACCACAGAGATGATGCCAGAACCACAGTATGACAGTGAAATGAGCCTCCATCCTAATACTCCTGGAGTCAAAATGCTTGGATTCTGACTCCTGTTCTTGTTCCTGACACTATGTAATGTATTCAAGGGATGTCACCTCTGTGAGCTCCAGTTTTCCAGCTATAAAATGGGGATGCTACTTTTACTCCCTCCTCAGAAATTGTTTCAAGGAAAGAGTTTTGTAATCCTTAGAATATTGCCTCAGTGGGTTCAAAGTTAAGCAGAGGAGGTCACAGTGATTTTCTTGCTACAATTAAACTGTAATTTTGCAATGATGATTAGCATAACTCAGGGACATCAGAAGAAAGAATTAAATGTCTCATGTAATTCTTAGTGGGTGGGGAGGGAGAGGAAAGGGAAGGAAACAAGTTCCTATTATGAGCTAAACACCTTACAATTATCTTATTTGATAAAAAAGACAGAAACTCACTCCTGCAGAATTCAAGGGAGTAACCTTGACAAAAATTTTGCCCACTAACCAGGCACTAAAATATGGGAGGGACAGACCGGGGAAAATGAAATTTGGGGAGACTAGATGCTAGGCAGTGTGATTAAAGGATGACCCTTAATAATCCAGGGAAATCATTGTTTGTTGTGCCCCACATGTAGGCAGGAACTTTTCTAAGAACCTTACAAAGTTATTGTAGTTCTTTTAGCTAGATTTTGCTGACTTCTTTCTCTCTAATCTAGATTGCTCTGATTCTAGTTGCTTTTTATTTTTCCTGTGTATTTAGATAAGTGCTATGCTTAGAACTCTAGAATTCTAGAGAGGCTTCTTCCAGTTAATTCATTAGGAATTGTTAAGTGTTTATTACTGTTTGCAAGAAGACATTATGCTAGATGTTCTAAAATATAAAAAGAGAAACTTTCCTGCTTTCAAGAAGGCTACATTCTACTAGGGGATACAATATAAGAGACTGGATTTAAACTCTCATTCTCTTGACTCCAGGGCCACTGTACCATCTAGATACTTGACATTTACTAGCTGTGTAACCTTGAGAAAGTCACTTGACCCTAATTGCCTCACATCCAGGGCCATCTCCAGTTGTCCTGATTCATATGTGGTCACTAGATTCAGATGGCTCTCTGAAGGCAGTGAGGCTGATGACTTAGCACAGTTCCCCTTCACTCAAATCCAATTCATGTGCTTTTCGTGGCATCATCTCCCTAATGTCATGGTTATCTTTGAGAATGGACAAACTTCGTAATCATCACAATATGAGAATCTGAATTATGTGAAATAAAAATCTGAAAGCATTTGTAAGTACCTACAATAAATAAATAGGTAGATAGAATAGATAAATAAAAATTAATTGGAGTATGTAGATAGAGCAAGGAAAAACACATATGAAGTGGCACTAGAGCTGAGTCTGATATTGTCATTTTCAATAGTCTTTTCTACAGAGACTATGCTGCTATTGGAGCTTTGAGATATTACTATTTTATCTTTTACAAGAAGTTTAACTTAATCGAGAGAGACTGTTAAAAGTGAAGTGAGAGAAATGAAGAAAATAAAGACAGGAAGAAAACTTTTTTTAACTTAATCAAGAGAGACTGTTAAAAGTGAAGTGAGAGAAATGAAGAAAATAAAGACAGGAAGAAAACTTCTTTCTGGTGAAGAGGAAGATAATTCTTGAGAAGAGATTTTAATTGATATCTTGAATGACTAGAATGATGAGACTATTTCAGACATAAGAAGTAATCAGTGATTTTAAAGATGTTTGGAAGTAACTGATGTTTCTCACCGTAAAGCATTGGAAATAATTTAGGTGTTTGTTATTAGTTGTTCTTTTTTTAATTGTATAATCTGCAGTTTTGGTGTTTAAATTTGGCATTTAGTTATTTACAGAGAGATGAGAGACTTTATGGAGGAAGGTCTATCTTTTTAACTTAGTAGTAGAAGGAATCACAGGAAAGAATTGAATAATAAATGGGAGTGATTTCAATTTTAGTCATTAATAAAACAATTTCTAAACATACTTCTGAATTACTTTAGAACTCAGCATGATGAGAATATAGTAATCTATGTACGTGTTTGTGTGTAACAAATAGATAGCTAACTAGGATAGGAGACATGGTAAATAAATGTATATATATATGTATATTTACATATCTATATATGCATGTATGTTTGTATAACTATATACCTATATGCCATCTATATAGGCACAGGAAGTTAAAGGGTCAGGAATAGAATCTGACCTACAGAGAACCCTCCTGCTGGTTCTTTTTTGAATATTTTTATTTTTTCAATTACATGCAAAGATAGTTTTCAACATTCATCTTTTTGTAAGTTTTTCAGTTCCACATTTTTCTACTGCCTTTGTCTCCTTTCCTTTCCCCCCTCCCCATGACAAGCAATCGATATAGATTCACTGTTTTTAGAGACAGATGTGACAGCTGAGCTCCCACTGCTTTCATTCCTTCTCTGCACTTGTTACTTTAACCCCAATTCCTCCCCTACTTGTTTATCCTATAGTCACCTTCCAGTTTTCCAGTTCCAAGGATGCGAGTAGGGATGTAGTTAAATTTCATTGCATGCTGTAGTTATTTGACCATTTCAGTCCCCTCCGACTTTCTGTGATCCCATTTGGGTTGTGGGTTGTTTTTGGCAGATACTGATTTACCAGTTTCTTCTCCAGCTCATTTTAAAGATGAGAAAGTTGAGGCAAGCAGGGTTAAGTGACTTGCCCAGGTCACACAGCTATGTGAATGAGTGTCTGAGGATGGATTTAAAGTTCTGAAGTCCTCCTGAGGGCTCTCTATCCACTGAGCAACCTAGATTTGCCCTCTTCATTGAAAGATGAGATTGGAAACAAAAACAAGTTGTTCAGTGGAATGAGATGTTCCACCCTCTGCTCACACATTGAACATTATTAGTTGCTTAGAATCTCTGCTCTGTGAACCCAATATACTGTCCTGATGGATGTGGCCTCTAGGTTATACAGGAGACTATGCTTACTTGAATTAAGGGTTTAAGGTTGGAAGACAGGAGGGCACCCCCTCTATCCACTCACCCCATGCTTTTATTCCCAGGACAAAGCTGCTAACAAAAGTTAAAATTTTTAAGATAGATACCAAAGGAGAGTAAATGTAACAGGTATGAAAGGTTTCATGAGTTTCTTAAGAAGGTGGACAAATTATCCTGGTTCATGCCCATCTCCCTTCTTCTCAGGAGTAAATATCTCAGTTCCTTTTATTATCCATTTAAATGTATAGACATTCCAAGGGGGCAACACAGGTAATGTGAGGCCACTGGGTAGATGGAGAGGGGTAGGATGGGAGTTAGCCTAGATGAGGCTAAACCAATCCCAATGTGGTAAAACCCAAGCTCATTTATATCTCTTAACTAGACTAGACAATATATTGAGGTCATGGGGATTATTTATTACAAGTTTTTGTTTACAACAGTTGATCCAGTGGACAATCAATCCCACAGCTCTTAAAACAATCATCTCTTCTTTTTCCCACTACCCCTTCCCTATTCAATTATGTTATTCATTCAAAATTTTCTGATTTAAGCTGCTGCTGCTGCTACTCTGACCTTTTATTATTTTGCAAATGAATATGAATAATTCACACTATCTGTGGAGAAGTTAAGGACCTGAAAACGATGGGCTTGTATAAACAATAAAGATTCATTAGGGAAATTTTTTTTTATTACATCTGAGAGTGACAGACACCCACACAGCCCCCTCCCTCAAATAGACACAGATGGACAAGGGCATGATGGGGAGGTGATCTTTATAGTGGAATAGATAAGAATTATCCTCTCATCAAAAACATCACCCACTGTATTCTCAAGATCACAAGGAGAGGAGACAGGCATTAAGGTCATGGGAAATTGGGTGGTAGTGTTGGGAGTACAAAAGGCAAGAGTGCCCTTGCCATAGAACCTCCCTCCTGGCACTAGTAGAGAAACACGAAAACATCTGTAAGCATCTAATTTAAGCTCAGTATTGTTCTAGTCATGGGGGATATAGACTAAAAGAAAAGAGAGAAATGATCTCTGTCCTCAAGGATCTTACATTCTATTGAATATCAAAGTCTGAGGTCCTTTGAGAATCGAGATTATTTCATTCTTTGTCTAGCTTAGTGTCTGGCACAAAGTAGCTACTTAATAAACACTAAAAAATTGAACGTAAATTCCAAGAAGTTGGAAAAAATAGGGAAGAGAGTTGTGACTAGTGAAGAGAGTTGTGGCTAGGGAAGAGAAATAAGGACAACACCAACAGCTCTCCAAATTCAGGTTGAGATGAGAGTGCCCTGGAGTTTTTCTGGAGAGCTACTACTTCCATTAGGCTCACTGTCTATCCCCACTACATACCCTAAGCTCCCCTTCCCCTAGGCCCAGAACAGCTTTGTCTGTCAGGTCCTATAATAAGGGAGGAAGCAGGAGAGGCTGTGATTGCAGAAAATCTGGAGAAAGCAAAGGAAGGAAAAGATGAAATGTTTTAGGTCTCAGTTTGGTCATCCTTTCAGAGCCAGGGAAAGGATGTGCTCCTCTCTCCTCTCTGAAACCAGTAAGCCAGAACGTTTTAGAATAGATGAAACTGAACTGAGTCTTCAGAGAGTTGCAGAGAGGGGCACATTCAGGGAGGAAGAAGAAGGACTGGTAAGGAGAGAAGAACTGTAAGGCTAGAGACCTGGTATTAATTACCAGTGGTCCAAAGCTCCTACTTCCTCTTGTTTCTGGATGATGAGGACAGATAATAGCCAGATTCTAAGACCCTATTCTAAAACCACCATGGGAGAAATCAGGGAGGACAGGATCACAAATCGCTGTCTGTGAAAGGCACAAAACAGGATTGGCCTCACAAACTCTGGCATCATTGTCATTCTGAAAGTAGACGACATCAGGAGACTGGACAGATGGATCCTCATTAAAGAAGTTGTAGGGTCGGAGGAAGAAGCCAACGCCATTCCCCACAGTCACTGTGTTAGGAATGTCCTCTGCATGAGGGATGTGCAAAAAGCCAACTGTCACCCAGGCCACTAGGTCCTGCAGGAGGAGACAAGAGGGAGAGCCCTGGGATGAAGAACCTGCTCCTTACAAGATGCAAAATAACTTCCTCATCTAGCCCCTTGAAAAAAGAATCTCAATATAACCAAACGTCCTTTCCCTCTAAACCAGAAAGAAGCCTGCTAACAAGTAAATGTATATAAAATATGGTCTGTGTGTGTGTGTGTGTGTGTGTATGTGTATGTGTGACAATTGCCCTCTCACCTTACATCTGCCCTAAGGAGAAAGCAAGATGGTCAGTGAAATGGGAATGATGATGGTATTGTTGGTATCCAGATGTCTTCCCCCATCCTATAAGACACTGTTAGTGCTTTCCTGTGACCCTCTCCCCAGTTGTTGTCATTTTGGGTTTTCTTGGCAAAGAGAGTGGTTTGCCATTTCCTTCTCCAGTGGATGAAGACAAGCAGAAGATAAGCACTTGCACAGTGAATATCTGAAGCTTGAAGTGAACTTAGGTCTTCCAGACTCCAAGACCAGTGCTATATCCACTGAGTTATTTAGCTGCCTTCAAAATAGCAATTGCATTTATTTATCTTATAGATGATATACATTGAGTAGAATGAAATGTATCTACTATGGACTAGGTGTTTGAAATAAAAAGACAAAAATGAAATAATTCTTGCCTTCTAGGAGTTTACATTATATAGGAGGAAATAGCATATACACATATAAGTAAATATAAAATATACAAAATAAACATAAAGGAATTATGAAGGAAATTAGTGTTAAAGAGTTCATGGAAAAGCATCTAGTAGGTGGTGTTTCCTGAGATATATTTTGAAGGAAGGGAGGGATTCTTGGAGGTAGGATTATGTGGGGAGTGCCTTTCAGATATAGAAGCAGACAGGGGGAAGGTTAACAAATAGTTTGATGAACCCAGAGTTGGATCTCCTAGCTCAGCCTCAACTGCATTTGTGTCACAAGCGTCTTGTTTATTGAGGGAGGAGAGGGGCAGTCAGAGAGGGTACTATGCCTGGTGGGGACATCCAGAAAGAGGTATGGATTAGGAAGAGGGGGTTATGCACTGGATTATGGCAGAGACAGAAACATGGGAGATTCCTTGGCAGGAAAAATATATAGGGCAGCTCTACCATAATCTCACCAGTCACCAGTTGTTGCCAAACACTGAAAAATTAGACCTCGAGATAGGGTGCTAAGTCTTTCCCAGGATCTTTGGGAAGTCTTTAGCAATGGGTTAATGAAAAGCTTTTATGTATATGTATATGTATATGTATATGTATATGTATATGTATATGTATATGTATATGTATATGTATATGTATATGTGTGTGTATATGTATAATCCCTGACCTCCCCCAGCTGAAGGGCAAAAGTCAGCTACTACTTAAGTGATGGTGGTGGGGGGCACTTCTCTGGTAGTGGTGAGTGAAAAACTCAAAAAGAAGACCCCATTATAAGGAGTCCTGCAGGTTGCATAATGACTTAGAAAACCCACATAGTTAACATTATCTATTTTCCATTGTAAGCTTATCTGTTTTGTTATTTATTTATTTCTCAATTATATTTTAATTTGATTGAGGCAAACTAGGGGGTATTGTGGGTCCAATGTAGCCCAGGCAGGTGAAATTATTTGACATCTCTACTCTGGGGAATCCACCCTCTCATCCAGCTCTATACAGAGTGCTTCAAAAATCTTAAGCATTTTAAAGCTACTAAAACTTTTGGGTCAACCTGCATGAGAATTTGGTTTGATAAAGAATAAAGCCTAGGGAAGGAGATTCAGCCACTATTGCTCTTGCTCCCTCTTCTCCTCCCCCCCTCCCCTCACCAGGGTTGCCTACCTTGCCTGCTATGGTCTCATTGTTGATGAAATCAGTGAAGTTCACAGAAGGGGTCCAGGGATCATTCTGATTATAGATACTGGTGCTCGAAGGCTCTTCCTCCTTCCTCTGTGTCACTGCCAGTTGGTACCTAATCAGGGACTATGGTCAGATCTGGAAGATGCTATGATCCCACCAGAAGAGAGTTGGAAAAAAGAACAAGGACCTTCAGGCTGTCTCTTCTTTCACCCTATTTCCCATAGAATTATTTACCTTATCTTGGGATATACAGAGTTTACCTAGGCTCTACTGGACTGTTCCCCTGCCTATGGGAAGGATTGTCCCCCACCTCCATTCCCAGATAGGAGTTTTTCTCATATACCCAGGGATCTCCAGAGAAAAGGTTGGCTGATCCCATTCAAGTGTCTTCCCAATATTCATCATCCTTCACCCTTCCCATACTGCTTCTGTAGCTAGTTTCTCCATAGGCTAGTATAAACCCTTCCCTCCACAGGCTGACTAACCCCTATCCCTGACCTCCCCCAGCTGAAGGCTTTTTCTATGGTGCTCTCCTGGGGCAGTGGCTGCCCTGCAAAGTTGATGATCTGGATCCGGTATCCACGACGGTGACCCCAGGCATTGGTATGATTGCTGGCCAGATAAAGGTATCGAGGAGTGGTGCCCCCAAAGGGGAAAGCTGCCTGGTCTTCGGTCTCCAGTGTTTTTTGAGTCAGCTGCATCAACTGCATCTCATGCTCCTGATTCCAAGGTACAGACCTAGACTCAAAAGCCATGTCCTCTGCTACCACCCAGTTCTCTTGTCCTGTAAAGTCAAGGACAAAGGTGGCAGTCATTTGTTTACACAGTTATCTTCTGGACCTTTCAACAAACCCATTACTGGAGGAAAAAGGTGAGGTAGAATCAAAGACTAATAAAGGATTAAATTATAAATATCTAATACCTTTTTTGAAAGCTAGGTGATACAGTGGATAGTATGCCAGACTGAAGTCATAAAGATTCATCTTCATGAATTCAAACCTAGCCTCAGACACTTCCTAGCCCTTCCTTGGGCAAATCACTTAATCCTGCTTGCCTCAGTTTTCTCATCTGTCAAAATGAGCTGGAGAAGGAAATGGCAAATCACTCCAGTATCTTTGCCAAGAAAATCCCAAATGGGGGTCACAAAGAAGCAGACATGACTGAAATGATGGACTAACAAAAAACAATCTCATGCCTTCCTATTACCTAAATTGGCTAAAATGGCAAAATTGTTCCAACATTTGGAGGTGTTCCTTCCTCAGGAACTCTCAATCCCAATATCCTGGATGTTACAATGACTTCTCCTCTTCACCTGGTATCTGGTCTTTCAAGAACTTCCCTATGCAAGGTAGAATTGAATAATAAGTAGTGACCAAATGAATGTCACCAAGTCATCCCATAAGTATTTATTAAGTACCTACTATGTGTTAGGTATTTGCTAAGCATTAGAAATCATATGTCTAAAAGGAAGCCAAAAAATGACAGACTAAAGGCATAAAAAAAATTATTCTTTATGGGGAGGCAATTCAAATAAAGGTAATAAGCGCTATAAATAAAACTAGATCAGTTTACTTTTTACTTCTCTCTTAAACTGAATAATAAAGTTATATTCTTTACACAATCATATTATTTTTTGGTTAGAGAGAAGAGTTTTCATCCTTTGCCAATGTCTGAGAATTAGGGACATCAAGGGTACTTTAGGAAGGCCATAGAGGAATTAATGACAACTACCAGAAACTTCCTCAATGACTGTAGGGAAATCAGGTTAAGAAAATCTCATGGGCAAATCATTGGTCTTTGCTGGGTCTTAGTCCCTTCAATTTGTGAAATAGGGGGTTGCCTCTAAAATCTCTTTCAACTCTAGGTCTATGATCCTATGATTCTAAGGGATGTAAATGTACAAGTCATGATTTTTCATGCCCTCTCCTCTAGATTGAATGTCCTGTATTAGAGGGGAGGAAAGAATAAATAGAATGAGGGTAGAGATTTTCTGGGAACAGAAATTCACCACTCTTCTTTGCCTGCCCAGTTTTTCTACCCATTCACCTCCCTCTCTCAAATCCCTTGGAGATTGGTGTTGGAATGTGGTGTACAGCAAAATCTAAAGTCAGTGTCCTCTGCTCTGTTCTGGTTGCAGAAATCAGAAATCAGGGCCAGAGGGAGCAAAAATCATGAGCTTTTAGAACTAAGTCAGACTTGGGAAACTTGCAATCCTCCAGGGAATCCAGGAAAGAAAAATGAGATCAGAGTTTACAGAATGTTCCCTGAGCTTGAATAGGTCCTGTGACTTTGTCATGTAAAAAGTTTTATAGAAGGAATCCTTTCAGGTATTCTAAGGGTAAAAAGCAGCTAATTTTGATTCCCAGGAGAATTTAAGTAATTAAAACAACTGCTCAATTAATTTTTTAAACACTTCAAAAAATCAGACCCAATATCAGTAACAAAAAACTAACTCTTAAATAACTAAAAATAATGTTCCTAGTATATAACTTTGAGCATCCAACAAAATAAAATTCTTGTGCTAACAGTGAAGGTCCAGTGGTCACCTATTTTCCTAACTGATCTATTGCAATTCCCTTCGTATCCTATGTTTCCCAGTTACACTATATCTTGGACTGTTCCTAACTCTCCATGCATCCCTAATTCTGTACTGTGGTTCACACTATTCTCTCCTGAAATGTCCTCTTTTCCACCTTTCACCTGACAATCTATCCTTTAAAACCCAGTTCAAATTCTCCTCCATGAAACCTTTTGATTTCCCCAGTTAGAATCTCACTCCAGTTAACTCATATAGCACTGGTGATTGCTCTACTTTGGAATCACAGTTATTTTATATATACCCCAGTTTATCTCCCCTATTAGATTATAAGTTTCTGGAGGGTTTCTTTATATCTGATACCTTATCTCGTTTTGTTCTTTGCACACAGTAAATACTTGAAAAGTATTTTCAATGTATCAAATTATTGTATGAATTATTTCAATGTATCAAATATGAAGCAAAAGATGAGAATTCAAAACTATTCCCTTCTCCCTTTGGTCCCTTCCCCCACAGGAACCTACAGGACCCCTCACCTGCCACATCCAGATCAACTTTGAAGTTAGCAGCATGGGTGTGGATAGTGCCTAGATTGTACTCTCCAACCTGGTTCCCATATCTTCGGCCAGAGCCAAACAAAAAGGAGGAACTGATATAGCCAGTAGCATGAAATTTGACCTCTATGGCTCCATTGGGATGAAAGGCCATGTCCCACACATAATCATAGTTGAGCAGAGTGGACACAGACCGAACAATCAACACTGTTCCTGGAAGACCCCCATAATAATAGGAGAAAAAATCAGAATGATGCCGCCTCAGGGGGATGCCCTGATTCTGTTCAAATATGCATAAAGCATCATGTACTGTCCTTGGAGTTCCAGAATCTGCAAGGAAGTCCCAATTCACATAGGTAGCCAGGTATGGACAGTCCACCCCTCGAGTTAGTGGTGTGGAGAACAAGCCCATACCAAAACTGCCATCTAAATAGCGAGTTATCATGGCTGCTGGGGAGTTGCCACCATAGATGGTCAAAACCTCCTGGAGACTAACCTCATAGGCTACTCGCTCCCCTTGGAACCGGATGTCAAAAATCCTCATACCGCTGAATAACTCCAAGCTAAAGGTGAAGGTCCAGAATAGAGAGGCCACTTGACTTCCTTTGACACTGTATCGGGGACCCTGGGGAAAGAATTGTAGTGGAGGAGGAGGAGAACCTGGGGGAACCTGAGAAGGCCTGAGAGATGAAGACCTTTTGGTGCTATTGAATGCTATCTCTACAACCTCTACCCGGCCTCTCTCAAACTCTTGTTCGAGGTGGTCCAAGTTCTTATAGTATCGACCATGATAGAAGGCTTGCTGAACTGTCCATCGAGTAGGATCCAGGTCCCTGTGATCTATTAGCAGCTCCAGTCCCACAGGGTGGAGGTAAAAGCCAGCACCTGAGACATTGTAATAGATTCCAAACCAGGTGGCACGATCTCCAGAGCGCAGACCTCTTGGGGCAGTAGTCATTGACAACAGATTCTTCCTGTTGTAGTAGCAACAACGATGGAGAAAACTAATAGCTCGAGGTAGCTCCTGCTCAGAGATCATTCTGTTAATTTCTTCAAACTCTTTTGTGGACAGTGGTCGCTTATAATAGGGGATGGGGCCCCCATGCCGTTCTACAGTCACATCCCGAAGATAGGAAGGGTTGGGTAATGGCCCCACCACAAGCTCACTCACATTGGGTTGGGCCTGTTGGCCAAAGAAGACAATGGCTAGAGCCTCCCTGGGAGGTGGAGGACCCCCCCTGTCCAGGTAGGCCAAGGCTACAGTCTTGGGGGGTAGCTGCAGCTCCACTGAGTAGACACAGTTATCAGATGGTTTGGCATGGCTTGCATCCACCAGCCCTGACCCCAACTTCTGGGTCAGGAAGTGCATCACTGAGGTCAGCTCCTCATGGGTCAGGTCTGAGAATAGTTGGCTCTGGGCAGGGTGTGGCCAGAACTGGTTCTTCTTGGCAGTCAGTGAGGCGCATTGGGGAGGTTGACTGGAACCATCCCCACCCCTACCAGTCAGCAGGACACAAACCAAGGCAAAGATGGTGATGATGGAGAGAACCAGGAGCACCAGGGCTGTCTTCAGGTTCATGGTCACGTGGATAATCAGAGAGGCAGGACCTGAATAGAAAGGGGTGGGGGGTGGGAGGGTATCTCCAGGCAAAGGGAGAGTTTCTTTCAAATTCTAATGCTTGGTCATAGGGCAAGGCTGTCAGACTGCAGAAATATAAGGGAACATGTAGGGCTAGAGCAACAGGGGGAGGATCAAGATGGGTGGGAGGATCAAGGGCGGGCCAGGATTGGGGGTGGAGGGTGAGGTGGAATTGAAACAGGGTGAGCAGGGAGCAACAGCTATACCATATAAGGACCTATCATAACAAGTCCTGGCTTACAGAGTCAGAGTTGGGGGTCATGGCAAGAGGAGAGTTATTCAAGATAAGACTGGAAGAGGGAAAATGAGAGGAACAAAGAGGAGAGATGGGACTGAGTGGTATTGCTTTTCATTCTACCCCATCCCCATTTCCAGCCTCCCTCCATCTCTTCCACCCTATTATTCTCCCTCCCTCCCATATCCAGATGTATTCTTTCCTTTAGTTGTAAAATATTGTCCAGTCTCCAAAGGAAACTTACTTCTCTCATGTGTACTCCACTTTGCCAGCTTTCTTCTTTCCTAAATCACAATTCTCTTTCCCCCTCTCATAGCCCCCAATCCCACTCCCTCATGAAAATTCTGGAGAGAGGACAGAGAAAAGTTTTTAAAGAATCAAAATGAAAAAGAAATAAGAATAAAGAATGTGACAAGACTGGGGGAACAGAGTAAGGATGAATTCAGAAGGGATGTGTGGAATGACACTCAGCTGACTTTAAGAATGTGCAAGGAAAGTGGGCCAGTTAGGACAAAGGAAAATGATGAAAAGAATAAGTGGGGCCAGAGGAGTTACAATATAAGATATGGTCCAGATGTCGGGATTTATGCAGGCTTAGAAACCATAGTAGGAAAATGGAGGCAGGTCAGGCACACAGGCAGCCAAGTCCGGGAGGCAGGCAATGGGGTTGACATCACAAAGCCCAGCATCCTGATCATCCCGAAAGTAAATAGCATCAGGGGAGAAAGCTGAAGGGTCCTCATCAAAGAAGTTGTAGGGCCTGAGGAAGAAACCAACACCATTTCCAGAAGTCACTGTGTTGGGGATATCCTCTGCGTGGGGGATATGCAGAAAGCTCGCTGTAACCCAGGCAACCAGGTCCTGGGAAGAAGAGGAGAGAATAAGAGCTATGGTGGTGAAAATGGAACTTTGTCCGTCCCACCCCCACCTGGCAATATTGTCAGTCTCCAACATCTAGCTCAATAATAGCAACCACTCTGATAACCATACTTCCCCCATATCCCATAGGATCCATTGTCTTAGCCGCTCCCATGGGAAGCCAGCTGTAGGATGACTTGTGATCCAGGTCTGAGCTATCATTCAATGAGGATGGGAGGAGTCTTCGCTTCCTTACTATCCTTGGTCATGTGGCATCTGTCCTCATGAAAATTGCTGGAATTGCTTGCTTAGAACAGACTCCCAATTGCCAAATTCAAAGCCCTTTTTTTAGTCTTCTTTTTTAAAACTCTTGAGTCTTATTTTTCATTGATAATATCTTTCTACTTATTCTCTCAATCCTTGACTTCAGAGATACTGCCTTCTCTCAATAGCTCCATGTCTTTTTTGCTGGTATCAGCATCAGTGTTTCACATCAGCCCTTGGTTTTCTCCCAGTCTCCCTCTACATTATTCCCTTAACCCCTATACCTTCAAATATCATCCTTCCCTCTATCAATTGAGATATTTGTAAAGTATTTAGTATATAATGGGTACAATATTTATCCCCTTTCTCCCTTCCCTCCCTTTACTCATGGAATTCTGTTGCTACCTCAGTCCCTGACCTAAGTTCTTCATTTGGGTCTACAAATATGTACAAATTGTCTCCAGCTGGTCAGAGTTCTCAAGCTCAGCATGTCCAAAATAGAATTTTACTCCAAATACTGTTACTCAACATTTCTCTGTCACTGACTCATTCACAGTTCCCATATTAAAGTTACCTTATCACTCATATCCAATCACTTTACCAGTCTGTTGTATCTATGTTTGAAACCTTTCACACATCCGTCATCTCTTCTTTCTGTTTCATCATTTCAGTATCAACTTTCATTACCATCCACCTAGAATATTAAAAGAACTTCCCAAAATTTTTCAGCCTTTATTCTCTCCTCTCAAATTTCTCTCATTGTTGCCCAATATCAACTATTATACATTAAATTCAGCCATCATTCTGCTACTCAATGTCTTTTTGACTTATTGTATATTAAATAAAATTCAATTCTGGCATTTGTGGACCCTCCACAATCTATGACCATAGCACCTTTCCAGTCTTTTCATCTATTTACACTTCTTCACAGACTATACTCCAATCAAATTGGACTGAATATGTCTATATCCTTCTTGCCTGCATGCCTTTTTATGGTGTTCTGTATGTCTAAAACATGTTTGCTTCCCAATATCACTTTGTCAAATATAGCTGTTAAAACCCAGTTCAAATGCTACCTTCACCATAAAGCCTTCCCCATTGCCAGTATCAACCACTTCCTTGATAATTTCACTTTTTTGTTGTACTTGTTTTGTAGTTATCTGGATGAGTAGAAACTGAACTGAATTTTGATTCAGGATATGTGGCTTTCAATTCTAGCTCTGTCACTATTTGTAACCTTGGATAAGTCACAACCTATTTTGAAAGGGTTGGATTAGATGGCCTGTATGGGCACTTCTATCTGTAGATGTAGGTCCTTTGAATCCTGTGCCCTTCCTAAACTAAGATCCATGAGGAAAGGAACAGTTTTCTGAGGAAAGGAACAGTTTTCTCTTCTAAATTTTATCTCCTCCAGCATTTAGAGCATATTGTTTTACACATAGTAAACAGTCAATAACAATTATTGTTGTTGTTTCTGTCCCTGGTGTTGATCATCAAAGAAGTCCCCCCATCCTTCCAAATGGCTCAGTCATTCAAAGTCAAGGGTCTAAGGACTGGCACCCTATATACAAAAAAGACTGAACTCGGAGACTAGCTAACTTCTCTCACACCCCCAAATCTAGGGCAACTGACCTCCCCTGAGAGCAGCTCATTGTCAATGAAGTTGGCAAAGACCACCGTTGGTGTCCAGGGATCATTTTGGTTGTAGATGCTGCTGCTTTGTGGCTCCTCCTCTTTTCGGCGAGTCACTGCCAGCTGGTACCTAACCATGAGGTGGGGGGGGCTCCAGGTAAATCTGATGGCCTTAGTTGGTGGGGTGGGGTGGAATAATTATGTAGTTAGTCTTCCCTCCAGATGCTGAGAGATATTATTACCCACCTCACTTCTCTTTGGTCTGGAGGAAGGGATGAGGAGCTAATGAGCTGAGACTTCCAGTACAGGGATTCTTCCCACCCAGAGCCCTCCCTCCTTTCCTCACCTTCCCCAGCTGAATGCCTTCTCCATGGTGGTCTCCTGGGGTAGATGTACTCCAGCAGGACTACGGATCTGGACACGATATCCACGTCTGTGACCCCAAGTATTGGTGTGGTTGCTAGCAAAGTAGAGATATCTGGGGAGGTCATCTTCCAGGAGGAAGGCTGCCTTATTTTCTCTGTCCAGTATCTGCCTTGTCAGCTGTGGACGCTGCAGCTGGTGTTCAGGACTCCAAGGCACAGTTATGGGTTCAAACACCACATCCTCTGCCACCACCCAATTTTCTAGCCCTGCAGGGGTGAGGCATGGTAGGGGTTGGGTTACATATCATTTGAGATTAATTCAGACAAACCACAGAGGCGCGCGCGCACACGCACACGCACACACATGCACACACACACACACATAGAATAAGTGATGAAAAAATCATCAACTCATCTCTGATAGACACCCTATTAAATTCCCCACAAGGCAGCTTCACACCTTTTTCCTGTATAAAAGGCACAATTCTACCCCACCTATCCTGAACTTCTCAGAAAATTTGTGAAAAAGACCCACATGTACAAAAAATATTTATAGTAGCTCTTTTTTAGTGGTAGAGAACTGAAAATTGAGGGGATGTCCATCAATTAGCAAATGGCTGAACAAGCTATGATTTATGAATGTTATGGAGTATTGTTATTCTGTAAGAGATCATGAGCAGTGGGTGGCTAGGTGGCGCAGTGGATAGAGCACTGGCCTTGGAGTCAGGAGTACCTGGGTTCAAATCCGACCTCAGACACTTAAAATTACCCAGCCGTATGGCCTTGGACAAAAAATCTAAAAAAAAAAAAAGATCATGAGCAGTTGGACTTCAGAAAAGCCTGAAAAAACTTACATGAACTGATGCTAAGTGAAGTGAATAGAACCAGAACATTGTATACATTAACAGCAACACTGTAAGATGATCAGCCATGATGGATGCAGCACCTCTCAGCAATTCAGTAATCAAAGACAATCCTGAGACATACATTATGGAAAATGCAATCCACATTCAAAGAAAAAAAAACTATGGGGTCTGAATGCAGAACAAAACACACCATATTCATTTTTTTTTGTTTTTGCAAAGCAATGGTTAAGTGACTTGCCCAAGGTTACAGGGCTAGGTAATTATTAAATGCCTGAGGTCGAATTTGAACTCAGGTCCTCCTGACTCCAGAGCCAGTGCTCTATCCTTTGTGCCACCTAGCTACCCCACTGTGTTCATTTTAAAAAACTTTTGGTTTTTCGCCTTAGTTCTAATTCTTCTTTCATAACATGATTAATATGGAAATATGTTAAACATGATTGGACATGTATAACCTATATCAGATTGTTTGACGCCATGGGGAGGGGGAAGGGAAGGGAGGGTAGTAGGAAAAGTGGAAATTGCAAAAGAATGAATGTTGAAAACTATCTTTGCGTGTAATTGGAAAAAATTATTTTAAAAATAAAATAACCCTACCTCTTGCTCTATTATTAGGAATCTTCCCATTTACTTTCCACACTCCTAAATCTGTCACATTATCAGAACTTATCCCCTCCTTCCTTCTGGTTTCAGAGTAAGATCTACTTCACAACTTCCATCTTGCCAGGGCTAATCCCTCCACCTGTCCCAATTTCATTTCTTCCAGTCACAGGAGTTGCTCCATTATATTCTCTATTCATCTTTAGCTCCTTCCCAACTGCTTACAGACATGCTTAGGTTTCTCCCACCCTGACCAAACTTTCCCTTTCCTTACAATTTGTCAAGTTATTATCCTATCAGCTTTCCTCTTATTCCTTCAAACTAAGCTTATCATCTTCCCCCCCCCAATCTCCTCTTTTCTGATCACTATTTGGGGCACCCAACCTCACATATTTACCCAATAACCTCAGGGCTATCTTTGACTATTCCTTCTCCCTTGCTTTTCATAGGTAGTTACCTAGGCTTTTTGATTGGTTGGTTATACCCTTTTGTGCTTCCTCTACTCTATGACCATCATCTTGATACCAACCCTGACAACCACTTATCTGGACAACTGCAATAACTTAATGTCTCCAATACCCATTTACTTCCCCTGCCCTATGAGCCCTCTGTTATACCATAGGGTGAAATATCCTTTCAGCAACTCTGAAGTCACACTTCTGCTCAAAAGCACCAGTGGTTCTCTAAAGGTTCTACTTTCTGTAACCACTGTACCTTTCTAGCCTTATCTTTTGGTTACTCCCCTCCTTAAAAGCTTATCTTATAGCTAAATAGGCTGTCTTAGAACTGTTTGCTATGCATTTTGTGGAATGTCCTCACTCCCAATTGGATCCCTTGTCATTCCTTAAAGTTCAACTCAAATACTACTTCATTTAGGAAAACTTGCTGGAGAATTCTACCCAACCACCATGGGTACTGGGCACAAATACTGTGACACTTTGGCATGTGACTTCTCCTGCCTGGGATTGTCTCTTCATTTGTAAAATGAGGTAGTCCATTAACTTAATATCTTTTAAAATAAGGGAAAAGAGTAATATGTCTTGAGTAGGGATAGAAGAGATATTTTTGTCAAACCAGCAAATGTTATTGGAGACAAAATTAATAGATTTGATTATACAAAAATATACAATTTTGCAATGCAAAAATCATCTCTAAAATTAACATTGGGAAAAGCATTTAGAGCAAATTATCAGATAAATCTAACATAAAATAAAGGTCTTAGTTGTCACATATATAATTTTATGTATACATACACATGTGTAGATGACCAATGCAACAATATACAGGAGACATGGAAGACTATTCAGAAAAATTACAAACTGTTAATGACTAAGTAAAAATACTGATGTAAATCAACCTTAAGAAACCACTTCATAGTCAACTAAAATGAGAAAAATTTTTTTAAAAATTCAAAATCAAAATTGGTTCAATGACAAGGAAACAAAACATTTTAATAAAATGTTGGAGCTACAGACTAGTGCCAACATTTTGGAGAGTAGTAAATGTCAACATATGATGAGACTGAAAAAAATGATAATTTCTGTTCTAGCAATTCTTATAGGACCTTACCTTAAAAATTATAAAGGGATATTTATATTTTAAAATTCATAATTGTTTTACTTGCAATAAAAAAAAGGAAACCATCTATATGGTCAAGAATCAAAGAATGGTTGAATATATTATGGTGTACTACTGTAATTCTAGTATATTGAGAGCTGGTCTTGGATCCAGGAATACCCAGTTAGGTTGAAGTCCTGCCTCTGAAACACACTTTGGCATGTGGCAGTCACTGAACACCTTAGTGCTCTAGACAAAATTCAAAGTTTAAATTGCAGAGTAGGGGTCAACCTGCATCAGCAGAGGGGGTTCCCTTTTCTGGAGTTCTCTGGGTCCTATTCCGCTCTCTGTGGGTGTGTAGTATAGTAGTGTATATGTGTATGTGTGTGTGTGTCTCTCTCTGTGTCTATGTTTGTGTCTTAAGGCACCTAGATAGCTCTATGGATAGAGCACTGGATCTAATCAGGAAGACCCAAATCTCAAATGCTGCTTCACTCACCGGTAGTATATGATCCTGGCCAAGTCACTTAACTTGTTTGCCTTAGTCCACTGGAGAACTCCAGTATGTTTGCCAAGAAAACTTTGTGGACAGTATGATACATGGAGTCGTAAAGTTGAACATAACTGAACACACACAATGCTAGCACATATTACATATGTCGTGTGTATACATGTAAAATATAGACAGACACATTTAAATACGTATGCCTAACTTGTAGGAAAAGATATATATCAAAAAAACAGAATCAGAACCATATATACTTTGGCTATATTGGAAGCAGCAAGGAAGGAAGGGAAAAAAATAAAAGGCAAAAAGGAACTTGAGGTAGATTTGAAGAGTACAAAATGTACACATTTCATTTGGTGTTTAATTTGCTTTTGTTTGTGGCTATTAAAAAAATAGAATGAAAACTAGGAAAACAAAAGAGAGGGTTGGAATAGATGATCTCTAAAATCCCCTCCAGGTTCAAATTCTTAGCAGATTTTACTGCCTATCTCCATGCTTTCCACTAAATGATGGTGAGAAAATCCTAATTACATGGGGCAGCTAGTTGGCACAGTGGATAGAGAAGCATCCCTGGAATCAGGAAGACCAGAGTTCAAACCTGGTCTCAGATAATTAAAATTACCTAGCCATGTGACCTTGAATAAATTAATCCCATTGTCTTGCAAAAAAAAATACTAATTACATGCACAAAATGTACTCCCTATATTCACTTGTAAGGTTGACAAAAGATGCCATCCACTACAGGAAAAATGAGATGCCTCTACTTTTAAAGGACTATTGATGGGATCTCTTAAAGATGCTACCAGGTAGTACCTCCTCCAAACTTCTACCCACCTTATTAGGCTAGGCCTGATGGCCAAAGAAGACCACCACCAGAGCTTCTCAGGGAGGTGGTGGTTTTCCCCCATCCAGTGCCTTTATAGTCTATAATAATCCTTAATATTGAAATTATTATTAATAATAATCTTTAGTATTGAATTTACGAGTCAGGAAAATTTGGGTTCAAATTATGGCAATGTGGAAAAGTCAATCTCCTTTAAGTTTCTTTATTGGTATAATGGAGATTATATTGTTCCTACCTCACAGAGCTGAGAGGCTCAAGTGAAATAATATCCATTTTGGGCTCTACAACAATGCTTAGGGGACCCAAGCTTCTTTCATACAATTATTTGGCTTGTTGGTAACTACCCTACTCACTCAAATTACCTTGGCCTCTGGGGTTTATACAGCTGGCCACACCTCATATGTTATATCACTGGACCCCAAAGCATGCTGCAAGCAGCAAAGGAAATCAGTTTAGACAGAAACAGAAAATCTAGAAAAATTGAATAATTCTGATTAGCTTGAGAATGTGTGGCAAGACATCTAATTACCTGTTTCAGGGACTATGCCTGATACCTCATAGTGGACAATATAATCACTTAGGTCACTCTTTTGTCAAATGGGTCACTATTTCTGTGGTGCTCCAGTTATATCCCACCCTGACCTCCTTCCAAAGATTGATGTTTTGGATATCCTCCCTAAAGATTCCCTGTGCCCAATCCCAAATTACCTTTTACATCCAGGTCCAGCTTGAAGTGAAAGGCATGAGTATGCACCGTCCCCAGAACTTGTTCCCCTACTCGGTTCCCAAAGCGAAGAGTATCCTCTCCCCCACCTAGAAAGGCTGTATTGATATAGCCTGTGGCATGGACCTTTCCCTCAAGTGCTCCATGAGGGTGTAATACAAAGTCCCAGATATAATCGTAGTTGCCCACAGATGACACCGATCGGATAACAAGAGCTGAACCAGTCACAGCACCAAAGTAACGACCCTGGGCCTGGTTATGGTGCCTTCGAAGGGGCATTCCCCGAGCCTCCTCAAATATACATATGGCCCCAGGGAGTAACTGGGCTGTCCCTTGGCCCACCAGTACATAGGCATCCACCATAGTGGCTAAATAGGGACAATCCACTCCCCTTACTAGCCCCCGACTGTGTCGGCCAATCCCATAAGTGCTATCCAAGTAGTGGGTCATCATCGTTTTAGGAGAATTAGCACCATAGATGGAGAGACATTCCTGGGCACTGATCTCATAGGCTACCCTCTCCCCTTGGAACTGTACATCAAAAATCCTCATCCCACTGAATACCCCAAGGCCAAAGGTAAATGTCCAAAATGGAGAAACCACTTGACTCCCCTGGACACTATAGCGGGGGCCCTGGGGTGAGAATTGGAGAGGAGGAGGAGTACCTGGAGGTACCTTGGGCCTCAAAGATGATGCCCCATCTGGTAAGGGTGGAGCAATCCTAACCACATCCACTTGGCCAGCCTTAAACTTTTGCTCCAATTGGCCAAGGTCCTCATAGTAGTAACCTTGATAGTAGACCTTCTGGATGGACCATCGAGCTGGGTCCAGGTCCCCATGATCAAGCAGTAGTTCCAGCCCCACAGGATGAAGAAAAAAACCAGCACCTGAGACATTCTGATAGAGGGCAAGCCAGGTGGTACGTTCCCCTGATCCAAAGCCATGAGAAGGTGAGGGCACAGGTGCCAAAGAAGAGCCATCATAATTGAAGACAGAAGATAGGAAGACAGGTGCCTTAGGCAATTCTACTTCCTTCAAGTGCTTCCACATCTGGGTAAATTCAGTCTTCAGCATTGGACGCCGGTAATAAGGGAGGGGCCCCCCACAGCGCTCTACAGTCACATCCCGAAGGTAGGAAACACTCGGCAGTGGACCCACCACAAACTCACTCACATTAGGCTGGGCCTGCTGGCCAAAGAAGACCACCACCAGAGCTTCTCGGGGAGGTGGTGGTTTTCCCCCATCCAGGTGGGCCAAGGCTGCAGCTTTGGGAGGTAGCTGTAACTCCACTGAGTAGACACAGTTGTCTGAAGGGCTGGCATGGCTTGCATCTACCAACCCTGTCCCCAGCTGCTGGGTCAGGAAGCGCATCACTGAGGCCAACTCCTCCTGGGTCAAATCTGAGAACAGTCGGCTCCTGTTAGAGTGCAGCCAAAACTGACTGACAGGGGTCCTTGAAGGACAGTGGAAAGGTTGGCTGGAGGAACCCCTACCAGTCAACAGAACACAAACCAGAGCAAAAATGGTGACAATGCAGAGAGCCAGGAGGACCAGGACCACCCTAGTATTCATAGTGAATATCAGAGTATAAGGAATCCCAAGGAGTTTTCTCCCTGTTGCTTCTCCCAGCTCCAAGCATCAACTCTAGGGAAAAAGCTATTCCCTGAAGCTCTCCACCCTCTGGTCTAGATATGTACTTTTCCCTCTAATTGGCTTCTTTGGTCCTGCCCTCTCCATTTTCCTCTTCTGTGGTTTGGCTTCCCCATTTGCCATTACCAACCCCCCCCCCCCCAATTTTCTCCATTCCCTCAGCCCCAGTACACCAGTCAGGTTCCAACAACAATAAGAACTGTAGGTATTTTCCATCAATGTTGTTGGTTAAAAACTTTAATTTAGGGGTTCCTTTAAAGAAATTTTTAGAATCTTGAAGTACAAGCAAACAGGTGCTGGAAAAAGATTCCTGTTTTAAGTCTCCTTATGAGGCATCTTTGTGCAGAGGTATTGAGCAATGAGAATCAGAGAACCTGAAATGATGGACCTCCACTTGAGTCCCAGCTTTTTTCACTATTATTCTCTGAGATTCATGGCAAATCACTCTCCTTGGGGGGGGGGGGGGGGAGAGTCTCAGGTTCCTCATCTATAAAATGTAAGATTCCATTCTAGCATAGTCCAATGGGAGCCTAGAGGTAAGCCAGCTTATGCACCACTACTCTATCCTAACTTCATTTACCTGTTTTAGGGTAAATTGGGGTAAAGGGTAAATAAATCAGGTCCTGTAAGCCTTTCAAAAAATAGGGAAGTCCTGAGGACTAGATTACATGATCATCCATTGCAGGTTACTCTTTCCCACATGTGCTTTTGCCTCACATACCCAGGAAGTCCTCCCAATTGTCTAATTTCCATTTTCCACACTACATAACTTTTTTTTTAAACTGGAAAGGTAGAAGACAATAAATTCTAATTAAAAGCCCGTTTGTTTTTTGAGTGGCAAGATTAAACTGGTATCAGACTATGACTGGGAAATGAAAGGTATATTTGCAAAGACTTGTAAATCAAGGAGAACCCTAGCCAAACATAACAAAAACAAACAAAACCCCCCACCACTCTGAGAAGTAAGCACATACTAAGTATCAATATACAAAGTGTTTAAGGAAATGAAAATACCCTTCTGAAAAATCAGAGATCAAATCCTGTCTCTGATACATCCTGGCACTGTGTCCCTGAGCCAGTCACTTAATGTCTTCCTAGGTGCTCTAATTAACTCTCCAATTACCGAGTTGACAGAGAAGGTACAGCTCCTATCACTAGTAAATGCAGTTCCCAAAAGCAGGCAAAGCACTGATGATAAGCAGGTTTTCTCTCTGCCCCCTCCCTTGCACAAAGGAAAAAGGGACAAGCAAAGGGCATGGTGGTACTAATCAGCATAGTGCTGTTTTGAATCCTGGTTTGATACTAAGCAGCTAACAGGACCTTGGACAAGTCGTTCTGCTTCTTGGGGTGTCAATTACCATCTCTATAACAGAGGAGGAGTGTGGGTTCAGATGACCTTCCAGTTCAAAGAGTGTACAAGTTCAATGATGAGGAAGCTCTGCATCCACTACATATGAGTACAGCAGCCCCTACTGGCAGCTTATGAGAATCACTGGGGGAGGATACATATAAGAAAAAGGGTGGGTAGAGAAGAAAGGAGACCCTCAGATTTTTGGAGGCCATTTTTAACATAAGCCAAGATATGTTGTGAGGCCATCAGAGAAAGGGTCCACCTTTCCCCCCCCTCAAATACTGGAAGACAGTGTTAGATTAAATCCTTATATCTTTGAAAGGGGAGTAGAGGTTGCTCACCTTATTTGCAGTCATCCTGTGAGAATGAGTGACTGAGTAGTTTACGTGTGTGTGTGTGTGTGTGTGTGTGTGAGAGAGAGACAGAGACAGAGTGTGTGTGTGTGTATGTGTGTAGATTGGCCTCAGCTGTCTGAGGATCGCACTGGGAGGGGTCTGTGACTTTAAAAAAAGGTCAAAGTACCTATGTTTTTTAATAATTTCTTGACATGGTAAAAGAACTTTACATTACGATCCAGGAAGCTTGGGTAGGATAAGGATTGGGGAAGCGGGATTGGGGACATCAGAACAATCCAACAAACAAAAAAGCAAACAACACCAAGAAACACATGGTAGAAAGGGAGAAGATAGGTTGGGGACAGGGATGGGGGGAGTGGAGTCTAGGGGAGACCCAACTAAAACAGAGTTGGTTTGTTACTGAATATTATTCATGGGAAGACAATGTCCTGACTCCTTCACTATAATATAATGGGACAGACAGTGATGCATCCCAGGTAGAAACCAGCAGGAAAGTGAGGAGGAAAAAAAAAAACAGAAGATGAAAATACATAGGGAAAGGGTTGATTGGCTGAAAAAAGAGACTCTCTCTGATGGGGTAACACAGCTGGAGGCAGATGGGAGGAAGTAAAAGAATCTGTAATAATGAATGGAATATAACCAAAAAGTTCTCGAGAGAATGACAGCAATTGTTCCATGTTTCTGATCCACCCTACAAATTTACACACACTTTCTCTTTCACAACCCCTCCCCCCACCCCCACCCCTTTTTTGGGAAAAATAAGAAACATTTTCCAAAAGGAAGTACCATCTGGATCTAAGCTTCAGAAAACACCACCCCTTCCATTTTTAACTTATTTAAGAAGAGTCAAATAGTTGGGGCAATTGTCTTTGTAACAGTTCCCAACAAGACTGAGTCTCAGGATGGGGGCTGCTCTCTCCTTCTCCCTCCCATCTCTCTGCTCAGGTGGAATTCTTATGTGCCTCACAGCTGCATCCTCCACCACTTAGACTGGGCACCTGACTCTTGGAGCTAGGATGAACTCCTTAAGAGGGGAGGTCTGATAATAGGGGCAGGAATATGTGTGGTAGCAGCTACATATCAAAAACTGAAAAGCTCACAATAAAGGACATAAAAAAAACACCTTTGAAAGAGACAATAGAAGGTATAATATTTCCCAAGATCTCAGTGGTAGGGAGATGCAATCTAGGAAATACAACCTTTCCCTCCCTTCTCCCTTCTTCCTCCCAACATCAGGGATCCTCTGCCACAGAGAGGCAAGAGTAGCCCCCCCATTCCCTCAAAGAAACACTACGTTCTTTCACTTCCAACTTTCCCAATGTCTAAACAACTAACTGAAAAGGAGACAAACATACCAAGAGACTAGAGGTGGATTGGGGTTGGGAAAAAGAATTCAAGAGAAAGTGCATGTGTGCATGGACACACATGTGCATACACTCCAGAAATGAATGGGACTAGGGTAGGAGAGTTCCTGAGGCCTGAAATAAGAGGTAAACACGTCACAGAACTACATGAGAGCTTCATTAGACTCTAACTACAAACAGAAGAGAGGTGTGATTACTAATTCCAGCCAGTCTCCCCATCTCGATAGTCACGTAAGAAACCAAGGCAAAGTCGGTCTGGAGCCAGACTCACAGAGTCCCCTGGCTCTGGCCCTGGCCTCAGTACAGCGTCTCTGCATTGCTGCTCCGGGGCCGCTTGATCTTCTCAATGTTTTTCAGGATCATATCATGTAAAGTGACCTGAGAGAGAGGTTGAGGGAGGGGGAAGGAAAATCACCCACAGGGTTCTGATCCAGCAGAGACACAAGGGACTTCAGAGCATTCAGCTCAGGAGATGGGGCCACTGGATATCAACCACCAATTTCATGGCCCCGAACCCTCAGATAAGGAGAATCTAACACCCCTGCCCCCGCCAGATCAAGTGTTGAGAGATGCCAGGGCAACTAGAGGATTACAGAATTAAAGTGGTCACTCACATATTGGTTCCTCAGTTCTGATATGATGAGCCGAAGGCTGATATACTCCTTCTCATCAATCTCTGTCACTGTGCGTCGATAGTCTTCCTAAAGAGTAAGAAGGAAGACAAGAAAAAAGGGAAAGAGAAATGAGGAGTGGGCTATTTTTCAGGGTCAGGGTGAAGCTCTGCTCATTCAAGGCTTTTCTCCCAACTGCACACTTCCATCCCCAAATACCATAATTTTTCTCACTTACCACATGGGGATATTTGGCTATTTTAGAAACCAATTTGGCTCTTGTAATGTAATATCTGGAAGGAGAAAGAGGAAAGAACAGTAGCAGAAGTAGTCAAAGGCTGACCCTATTCCCCAAACCCTTGGACAGCCCCCCAACAATCCCACCTAGAAATCTGGTCCAGATAAGATGCAGCTTCACTCTCCACAGTCCTTAATTCTGCAACTGTCTCCTCCTGTGAACGATTAAAGGGTAGATTTGTAGAAGCAAATCCATTCATACTGATATCCCATAGATAGACATCAGTTAGGTGAGAACCAAATAAGGCAGATAGGAGGAAGTAAAAGAACCTGTAATAATGAATGGAATATATCCAGAAAGTTCTCAAGAGAAAAACAGCAATTGTTCCATGTTTCTGATCCACCCTACAAATTTACATACACTTTCTCTTTCACAACTGCCCCCCCTTTTGGGAAATATCTATCCTCTAGATATCTTCTCCCTCCCATTAATGACCATGCATGTACACTTTGACTCAAGTACTTTAATCTAACAATCAAGCAAGCACCTATATTTTGCAGAAGTGTAACAAGTGGGATTAAAGACAAAGATCATCAAATTTCTGCTCTCAATGAGATAAACTTATTGAAAAAGCTTATCATCTACTTTAGAAGACAATACCTGGATGGATACACCAAAGTTATTCCCATCTTCTATCCTGGGGATAAGGAGCTGAACCCACATTTTGACCTGGAAAGAAAATAGAACATGAAATGAGTGGCACTTCTGTTTTAGAGCATTACTTATGTGAAGACTATTGCCATATAGAGGAAAAAAGGAAAAGGGTCACTAAACAGAACTTGAGGCAGGGCAACTGCCCTTTCACCTCAAAAATAAAAGTAAATATAAAACCCCTCTTCTCTTCACATAAACTATTAAGATTTTTTCCCCCCAATTCATTATGATTTGTACACCCAACCTCCATTCCATTGTGGCCTTACCGTGTTGCATTTTTCGATCAACAGTCGGATTTCAGGTTTCACCTTTTCAATTATGTCCACCAACTGCTGGTTGCTTTTTAACATCCCATTAGGCATCACAAATACTTTAGTTCCTGGTGGGGAAAGGAAATAACTCATTTTTTCTGGAAGAGGTCTAGAAACTTCTCTCTCCTCTGTCCTAGGGCTTAGCATGCCAATCCTCCCTGCCCCCCAACCCATGACACTCATACCAGATCAGGCATTCCCTTCTCCCACTGAAAAGCAGTGTCTGGGTAGCTCAGAATTCTAAATTCTGGTACAGTCAGTTTTAGAAACATGCGATCAGACTGTAACTTGATGGACATTAAATCAACCAAGATGGGCTGAGAGAAGTAGCTCTGGGGAAAGAGATGTTACTCACCCTGGAAGGCCTCCTCACACTCATCCAACTTCCTCTTCTTCAAATTGGGCTAAGGGCATACAGAGATTAAATGTTAGCCTACCTTCAAAGACATCAATTTTTAAATTACTCCCCCCCCCCAACTCTTTCCAGAGTCTTGAAACCTACATTGTTGATTCCATTCAATTCAATAAACATTTCCATGCCAACATGCATGGCACTGTGCTAAGAGATCTGGCATAAAGACACTACAGAAATCTACTCTCAAGGACTAATCTAATTGAAAAGGCTAGATTCAGTAAGCAAATAGAGATCATTTGGTATAAGCTACATAGAAATAAATACTAATGAACATTAAAGCAATGAAATTATCAATATGAGTTGAATTCATTTGGGTAGTCTTGCTTCAGGTCTATAGTGCTTCCCTTCAAATTTACAAAGTGCTTTACATATATTATCAAATTTATATTTGTATGAAAAAGTAGAAAGCAGAAGGAAGGGGGAGCTTTAGAAAGAAGTTCCTAATCACTGAAAATATGAGATACAAACTGATGAAAAAGTCTCTCCCAGGAGCAGATATTTTATAACCTTTAGAGAATTCGTATGGTGATTTCAATTCTGCTTGGATCGCACAACAGCTTTAAGAACAGAATAGTTAACTTTTCCTGTTTTTACAAATGTAGATACAAAGGGGCAGCTAGGTGGTGCAGTGGATAGAGTACTGGTCCTGGAGTCAGGAGTACCTGAGTTCAAATCTGGCTTCAGACACTTAATAATTACCTAGCTGTGTGGCCTTGGGCAAGCCACTTAACCCCATTGCCTTGCAAAAATTAAAAAACAAAACAAAAAAAAAACCAGACCCAAATATAGAAACAAGACAGATGATGTCAAACTCAAAGAAACTGGCTCCTAAGACCCTCAACTAGGGTCTTTATGCAACAGAACTCTGGTCTGAGGGGCATTTAATGGTCAATAACAAAGAGTAGTAGTAAAGGGTAACTTACACCATCCAATCCATCATGGCTATTGGTAAGAAGGATGGGATCAGGAACAGGGAGATTCATATCTGAGTGGATCTGAGTTAAATCATGGATGTTTAAGATAGGCTCCTGGAAGAAAAAAACAACTATGTTTTCAAGTGAAATAGAAATGGAAGAATAATTTAAGTGGGAAGATGGGGAGCTATGGATGTGGAATATCTCTGTCAAATGTCATCACTATCAGCTGATAGCGTTCTATATTATAAGGAAGGGCTTGGGGGAATAGAAGGACAATAACATCTGGTATTGACTTCAATTTTATAACGCAGGTGTGTCCAATGCCTTGCATTTGTTGTAGTGCTCTGTGCTAGTGGATGGTGTGGGTTGCATTGTATTCATGAATGGGCACTGAATTCTATATTCTATCTTTGAGGGAGTTCTTGTTGGGTGGATGAGGTTCCAGAAATAGCTAAAGTTTGTCATAACATAACAAAAGGAACAAATAAAACTATTGTTAAGGTGTAAGGAAGGTACAAGCTAGAATCAAACACAAAACAGATAATTCCAATTTGCTATGGAGTCCAGCATCCTAAAAGAACTGGGCATAAAGGTAACTGTAGAAGGAAAGGAAGTGAAAGGAAGTTATCTCTCACCTTCAAAAAACTATCAAGTTCTAACAACTTCTTTGGGAAAAAATTTGCCACCAAGTCTTCTGCCTGAAAGGGAGATAGTGAAATTGACTTACTGCTTTGGAGAAGGCTCTTGACATCCAATCTATCCGGGTCACCTCTTTTAGGTATCCCCAACTAAATCAATCATGTCTTCCCACCCAACAAGGAGCATCACTCACCTCACTTGTGATCCGCTCCCTGAAAGAATCAACCTGCAAAGGGCAAGAACACAGATCAGGACCTTCCTTCAGGGCCTGGTAGCAATAGAGGGATGAGATGGGTCCTCAGAAGCAAAACAAAAAACTCACACATACACACCAAAAACCGTTCCTGATGCTTCTGCTCACCTTGTAGTTGTAATGAGAAGACGAGAGACCCCCAGACTCTAAGTATTTTGTTTTTTTAAGGATCCATTTCTCCATCTTGGGGGTGGTACCCACGGAATAGGGGCCAACACTCGTCGGTTTTTCCTCCCTCCCTGTGTCTGCTTGAGGCTCCAGATAAGGGGGGGGTAGGTAGGGGAGTGGGGACTTGGGGGCTGTGATCTCACAAACACATCCCCCAACCCTCAGTGACGACGCGCTTGCAACCCCAAGTACCTGTGGGATCCAGGCGGGGGGGGGGGGGGGAATAGGGGGTTTAGGTTTGGTGCCGCATGATCGATAAGCAGAGGGTTGGTTTTCGCTATGGCTTTCCTAGGAGACTCGGCCAACACGTGTCCGACACCACCTCCCCCGAGCCCAGGGCGGGGAGAAGCAGCAAGGAGCGGTCCCAGAGCTGGAGCATCCCCCATTGAAGCGACGCTCCGCCCGCCTCTAGGACGAGCCGGTGCCCGGGCGAGGCTGATGGGCAGGATGGGGCGGGGCAGGGGGAGGGGGCGACGGGCTCCAAAGTTCCCCGGGGAGACAAAGGCAGCAGCCGCGGGGTCAAGAACCGGCTCGGCGGGGTCGCGAGGAGGAGGCGGGGGCTGCTACCTTGAGCTTCACTTCCTGATCCACCTTCAGCAGCGAGGCCATGGCCGGGGCGGGCCGCGTCCGCTCCGCTGGGGGGGGTCCGGGGTGCGGACCGGAGGACTTGAACACGGGGGCAGGCTTCCTTCGGGCCTCGGCCGGCCGGTCTGGCTCCCCCGCTTCCTCGCTGCTGCCTCCCGGGCGCCCGACTGCCTTCCTGCCTGCCTACCTCCCTGCTCGCTCACTCGCTTGCCCGCCCGGCTTCCGCCGCTGGCACCGGAAGACGCGTCACAGCCAATCGCCGGCGGTCTCGCTGGAGGCACGTGTCAGGCGCGAGCTCTTGCGCACGCGTGCCCTAACGCGCAGCGCAAGCCCGGGCTAGAGGCCGAGAAGCCATGGTCTCCCTCGCCTCTGAACTCGGGAGCCGCTGCGGGCAGGGTACTGGAATCAGGGGCGCCCTAGCCGGCTGACGAGAGCTTGACTTTCCTCCTTTAGGACCTGGGGCATTACGTAGAGAGTGAGAAAGGCCAGAGGGGCCCCGGGCATCATGGGCCGTCATGGCATCGCGGGCGGACGCGAGGCGGCGGCGCGCCGTCGCGAGCCAATGACGTTAACACTGCGGGCCGGGTCCTGGACTGTCAGCGGAACCCGGCAGGTGCGGGGAGCCTCGGGCGGGGGCGGGCTGCTTCAGAGCCCTGTGATGCTTGCTCTGATCTATTCCCTTCATCTGGGAGCCCTTGGAGGATTCTGAAAGAATTTGGAGATTATCTAGTCCAACCTCGACTTTTTTTTTTTTACTGATAGGGATATTGAGGCCAAAAGATGGAATTTGATATAGGTTCCTGAAAACAGATGGGAGTGCCAGGTCTAAAAAAACAAATAGCCAAAAACAAAGACTACACCCTTCTCTAATAACAATTTAGGACCATGCACATAGAAATACTGCTTCACGTCATTCTCTTTTGGTTTCCCCTATCAGCACTTTGTTTTGTAACTTAACAAATCGTGTTTGTTACAGTTATCCATATTTGGATCTTATACTCCCACTTGACCACAACATCTATGAAGTCAAGGATCTAAATTTTATCTTTCAAGCACCTAGAAGCACATTACTTGGCACATGAGAAACCTGAGCGTTTCTTGTCCTGTACCCTGAGTTAGAAGAGAAGTGGAATAACTAATGATCCCTAATATTGAAGGGTTTTCACAATTCCTTGAGTAGTGGAGCAGAAAAGTTACACTGTTGCATTCAATAATTCATGTTATCTCTTCCTCATAGTGCTGATTTTAGAGTAAGAGAAGACCTCAATTCAAATTCAGGTGCTGACACCAAGATGTTAGCCTTCACTATTCATAGCTAGCAAGAAGGGTGTAAATAATAACTTTATTTTTTAGCAGTTTGACACTGGAGAAAATGCTTTATTTGGTTGATCCTCACAACTCATGAGATAGAGGTACTATGATTATCTTATTTTAAGAGTGAAGAAACAGACTTACAAAGAAGTTAATTTCCCAGGATCACATAGCTGAATGTGAACCCCAGGTTTGTTATTTTCCCCTAACTTCTAAGTTCAGCCCTCCATTATACCTCATTAATTACTCATCCCTAGGTGCTCTTGTCAATTAATAAACATTAAATTTCTTCTATGTCCCAGGCATTCTTCTAAGAACTCAGGATACAAAAAGAAATAAAAGACAGTACCTGACCCTAAGAAAAATTCACAATAGGCAAATAATTCTACAAACAAGCTATATAGTGGAGGAATAGGAGATAATTGAGAAAGAAGCTACTCGAATTAAGAAAAGAAGATGGAATTTTAGGTGGGACTTAAAGGAAGCTGGTAGGCAGAGATGAGGAGGAAAACCATTCCAGGCATGGAGGGACATCCAGAGAAAATATGTGAAGCTGAGGGATGGAATGTCTTATTCATTGGAGGTATGAGGCCAGTGTTACTGGATGAAAAAGTATGTGGCTCAGTAAAGGTAAAGGAGGACTTTCATTTAGGGCCTTTCATAGGAAGAGATAGACTACTGTGCTGCAAGTACTAACATTGTACATCTATCCCCCACTTAATAGTATCTTATTTTTCTCATATATATGTAAAGATAGATTTCAACTGTCATTTTTGTAAGATTTTGAATTAAAGATTTTTCTTCCTTTCCTTTCCCCAAGACATGTTATACATGTCCACTATATATATATAGTATGTATATATGTATATATACATATATATACGTATATATATATATATTATACTTGTACAATTGTGCTAAATATTTCCATATTAATCTTGTTGCAAAAGAAGAATCAGAACAAGAGGGGAAAACTATAAGAAAGTAAAAACAAGTAAAAATAGTACACTTTGATCTGAATTCATACTCCATAGTTCTTTCTCTGGATATGAATCACATTTTCCATCAGGAGTTTTTTTGGAATGGTCTTGGATTATTACACTGCTAAGAAGAACTAAGTCTATCATAGTTGATCATTTCACAATGTTCAAATGTTCTCCTGTTCTCTTCATTCAGTATTAGTTCATATCTTTACAGATTTTTCTGACATCTGCCTGCTAATCATTTCTTATACATTCATATACCACAATTTGTTCAGCCATTGCCCAATTGGTGGGCATCCCCTCAATTTCCAATACTTTGCCACCACAAAAAGTTGCTATAAATATTTTTATACAAACAGATCCTTTCCCCCTTTTTTTATCTCTTTCAGATACAGATAGGCTGGATCAAAGTGTAAGACATAGAGAGCTCAAAGTTGTCTTTGTCTCAATGTAAATATGTTTCTTTTTTCTTCAATCTAAGCAAAAATCTTTACAATCCGAGAATGTTTTCTTATGAATAAATTCATCTGGGCAGCTATGTGGTGCAGTGAATAGAGCCACTGGCCCTGGAGTCGGGAAGAACTGAGTTCAAATTCACCCTGAGACACTTAATAATTATGCTTTATGTACTCTCAGTAATTCAACCCCCTGTCAGGGAGTTTCAACTCATAGAATCTGAATTGGAATGCACTACAGGGGTCATCTAGTCCCAATCTATACCTAAACAGGAATCACTTTTCGATTATCCTGACAAGGGCTCATTCAGACTCAATCATTTTCAATAAAGAGAACTTTCTACTTTCCCAAAGCAGCCTTTGGCAACCACACAGTTAAAAAATTAATCTTTGTGTTTTTCAGCTCTCTCAGGGTCATGAATTTAGATCTATCTATAAAAGCCCTCAGAGACCATCCAGGGAAAACTCGTTTTACAGTTGATGAAAAAGATCCAGAAAGGTTGTGACTTGTCCAAGGTCACACAGGTCATGTGTGTAGCAGAGCCAGGATTCCAACGCAAGATTCTGTGACTCCAAGTTTACCACGAGGACTTCAAAAGAGATACAGTCCTGATATCATAGGAAAATCTAAAGAAATTTGGTTTCAGTTAGGGTTGAAGATCCCGGGAAGGGCCAGGGCGTCCAGAGGCTTGCAGCTGTTCCAGTTCCTCCCCTCCCGGGCCTCTACATGTCCGTTTTGGCCCGCAGCATGCGCGGAACTGCAGTTCTCAAGTTGGCCTGTGGGGGCTGCTGTCGCGTTCCTCTTACTTTGAAAAGGAAGAGTCGTTGTCTGGGATTGGTGGATATAGCTCCCGTCACAGCGTCCTGCGTCATATCCTTTAGAGGGCGGAAGTCCCGCCCAGTGAACCGGGAAGTGGAGCTGGCCGAGATCTGTGCTGTGGGCGATGGGGGTCGGGGAGTTGAGGGGCCCGGGGAGCGCTGGAGGCGTGAAGGTGCCGCCGCGGTAGACTCTACCTGACCCGGCCTGGGCAACGGACTCTGGACCGCAGAGGTGAGGAGGCGGCGGTCCCGGGGCGAGGCCGGTCCCTACCCAGCCTCCGCTCAATTCCTGGGTTCCCGGACCCCCGGGGGCGGAGGGCTAGAGTGGGGGGGTCCTGGGCCAGAGAAGCGTCCCGGGAGCCCCTGCCCCACCCTGATGGACAGCCGGATCCCCGCAGGGATGGAGGGGTCGAAGTCATCGAGTAGCACCATGCAGGTGAGCTTCGTGTGCCAGCGCTGCAGCCAGCCCCTGAAACTGGACACGTCCTTCAAGATCCTAGACCAAGTCACCATCCGGGAGCTCACAGGTCTGCCCCCTGCTCGGGCTTAGGGGAGGGGCTTTGCCTTGGAAAGTGGACCAGGGGTAACTAGGCACAGCTTGCAGGACCTTGAATTCACACTCCTGAACATTTTGGTTTAGATGACTAAATCTTCTTTCAATTTTAATGTTTTATAAGTTCTGCAATTCTATAGAGTTTTTCCAACCCAAAAAAAGGTATCTCTTTATTAGTTTTTTGTATTGAGTATGAAATGGATATTGAAAGCTCTGATAATAGCAGAAAGGTAAAAGTAAGAGAGGATTAGAGTGAAAGTAATGGAAAAAATTTAAATGACCTAAAATTGACGCTTGTTTTCAGGACAGTGACAGTTGTAAAGTGAAACAAAACAATTCCACCAAGCAGGAAATTTTCACTGACTGAAATAATTTCTTCTCCCTTAGCTCCACTACTCACCACTGCTCAGACAAAGTCTGGAGAGACCCAGGAGGAAGAAAGTAACTCAGGAGAGGTAATAGGGTTTATACTTTTCTTAAGGGTAGAATTCAGCTTGAGAAAAATATTCAGAGCTTCTGCTTAGCTATGGTGACACCTTGAATCTACCCAGACTTCTTTTATGGGAGGCATCTGTTAGTGAGAAATATTCTATTTAAGATAACTGTGAAACATCAGAAATGCATCCAAATCCCCATTGTTACAGAGAAATGGAAGACATAACCATTTGAAGGACCTCAAGTAATGTAATCTGGAGATGCAGATCCACATGAACTCCAGAGATTATAACTTGAATATTGGTGTTTTCTACCATCAAAGGGGGAACGACACTGCTATTATTAGCCTTTAATACAAACAACAGTAACGTATGAGCAGGTTTTGGTTAAAAACGTGAATTATCTGTTTTATGGTTTACTATGTGATTTTTCACCATAGACTGGCTTTGTCTTTGTCAACTCAGTGCTAGGCAAGCTTCTCATCATCTATGGTTTCGTCAATATAGGGAACTGCCACATGAGGAACCCTACTCCTTCCGCCCCACCCCCACCCCACCCAAATACGTTAGCAATTTAAGTGACTTGTTTTGGCTCATGCAACTAGTACACTAGAGGCAAATCTTAAAAGCAGATCTTCTCGTCTTGAAAGCTAGCTTTCTACTATATTACTGTGCCTTATTGTCTATAGTATGTAAACATATATCTATCTAATTCAGGTTTATAATAATTAGATAAATATGTTCCTTACCTCTGAAGGAAAACAAGATTAAAAATACCACCTTGAATATCTTGGTCACTAGTTGGTACAGTTAATCAAAGATTGACTATACATATATTCCCTTATTCATACATCTATCTTAGATTGAACTACAAAAGCAAAACCAGTCCATGCTCTCAAGGAACTTATCTTCTAATGGAGCTGGCCATACACTTAGGGGAGTGGTTGGGGTTGGGAGAGTAGAAAGGGACATTTTGGTCTGAATGACTGCATCGGGAAATAGATCTTCCATCTAGGAACAAAAACCAAGGTAATTTATGATTCTTAGTTCCAGAATTGAAGGAAGGATGAGGAGAGGCTAATTTGTCTTTCTGAGGCTGTGAAGGGTATGGCCAGAAAGGAAGAAGGACTAGAGCTTTCCTGAAATATGGGGCCAGGACAAGCAGTTATATTCAGGAGAGCAAGGCTATTGTTTGGGACACAAACTGGTACCATAGTCTACTGGTATCTTAACACTGTCCCCTCTCATTTCCAGGAGCCATTTGCTGAAACCCGGCAGGATGGTGTCTCCCGCAGATACATCCCCCCAGCCAGGTGCCTATTATGCCTCAGCCCCTATTTCATACTAGAGGCACATAGAATTAGAGTGGCTTTCTCTCTGTAAGGTCTTAAGATCTGATAGCAATGGACAACCAAAAATGTGATTCTTCCAGCAAGGCCATGGTGGCCTGTCTTCCTTCCCTTCAGAGCCCATTACAGTTATGGAGTGAATTTTAAAAAGGGCTTTCCCTGTGGCAGCTGTTAGAGTGGGGAGGGCAGATCAAGTAGTGCTTGGGGATATTAAATACTGGGAAAAGTTAATCCAGTTTAGAGAGAAGGGAAATGAGAAAACAAATCTGGAAATGCTTATCCTTGGATCGATATTGTTGAAGTTGGGTTTTTTGCAGGGGGTATAATTAGGAAGTGCTTCTCCTTGGCCACCCTACCTACTGAAGTTTCTGTGATGTGAGCCTTGGGTTGATGCCATGGTTATTCTTTTCTCCATTCACTAAGACTAGCCTTTGCAGTCCCAAGGGAAGAGATAAGGTTTTGAAGAGACCCAGGGCCAACAAGAGTTGGGGGTATAAGTTTGGCCCTTAAGAGTTTCTATAGTTTTGCTACTTAGAGTCTTGCCACTGGCATTTTAGGAGTGGAGGGGGAACCTCTCTGCTCCCTCATATGGCTGGTGGGTGGGGGACTGTCTATAGGATGATGTCCACGGAAAGTGCCAACAGCTTCACTCTGATTGGGGAGGCATCCGATGGAGGTACCATGGAGAATCTCAGCCGAAGATTAAAGGCAAGTCAGCCCATCGAGGGGGTATGGTCTGAGCTGGTGGAGGAATATGCAGTCAGTGTGAGGATGACTCTCACTGACTCCTTACAATGAACTTCATGGATCACTCATTTCTTTTTATTCCTCAGGTCACTGGAGACCTTTTTGATATTATGTCAGGCCAGACAGATGTGGATCACCCTCTCTGTGAGGAATGTACAGATACCCTGTTGGATCAGCTGGATACCCAGCTCAACATCACAGAAAATGAATGTCAGAACTACAAGTGAGTTCCTGTCAGCCTGAGACTAGAGCAGAGCTACTGGTCTAAAATTCCATTTGGATGGGATCCCAGATTAATAATCTTTTGTGGGTTTTCCTTAAATTTAGTTGGGTTAACTGAAATATGAATGAAAGGTTCCCTCAGATTAAATATGGTGTCTTTGGCAGACGCTGTTTGGAGATATTGGAGCAAATGAATGAAGATGATGAGGAGAAGTTGAAGATGGAGTTGAAGGAACTGGCACTTGAAGAAGAGAGGCTGATCCAGGAACTGGAAGATGTAGAAAAGAACCGTAAAATTGTGGCAGAAAATCTTGAGAAAGTCCAGGCAGAGACTGAGCGTCTAGATCAGGAGGAAGCTCAGTGAGTAACTTAGCTCTTAGTGCATCCCCCTCCTCTTTGAGAACAGATGGCTGCAGTTTGAATGTACTGTGGACAGTTCTTTGAGGCACAGATAAGTAATTACCCAGGTCTATTAAAGCAGCTAGGGTCACAATTGGAATTGCTAAGCACTCTCTACTAAGATGTTCTGTCTTCTAAGGCACTAGGAATATAAAGTCAAAACGCCAACAGGCCCTGCTTTAGAGCTCAGTTTTTGCTAGGGGAAATGTCAACATGTCACAAATAAATATGAAGTCATAGGAACAGGTTCATTGGGATGTTGGAGCTTGAACTGAGCCTTGAAGGAGGCTCTTGAGAGATGAGGTCTGGCCTATGCAAAGGAACAGAATCTGGAGATGGAATTCTAAGTTTAAGAAGCAGCTAATGGGCTGGAACAGAAAGAAAAGAGACTAATAGATGTCTGGTTAGATTGGTTGGAACCAGATTGTGAAGGGTTCTAAATGCTAGGAATAGAAGCTTGCATTTTATCTTAGAGGGAGTAGGGAACCACTGAATATTTAAACTCACTGGGCCACAGTTTCATTTTATATAAAGGTGGTGGACTGTTTATGTTCATTCTCATTTTATTCTCACAATAGCTAATTTACAGATGAGGAAAGTGGGGTATAGGGATGGGATGGGATCTTAGAGATGGGACTTACCTGTGTGGATATTGCTAGTTAATGGCAGAGGAGGATTCAAACTCAGGTCTTCTTACTTACACTAGTACTCAATAGCTGCTTTCTAGGATTTTTAAAAGTTCCTTCCTGGCTTACAATTAGGTTATTTCATGATAGTACCCACTCTTGTTAGCTTCCTACTAAGCTGGAAGAGTTTTCAATTTGATGGCGAAGATACCATATTTTACCTTATGGCACTTGTAATTTAATTGGGAAGATGTGTAAAGTTCAATAAGGCATTTTAAAATTCTACCATTAACTGTGGTCTAGGCACTGGGAATACAGAAACAAAAGAAACAATCCTTGCCTTCAAAGGATTTACATTTTGTTCTGCAGGGGAATGCATACGGGGTGTCCCAAAAATCATAGAAGTTAGAAATTGAGTTAGGGATTTTACAGAGTAACAATTTAATATTTGTGTTAGAGGGACAAGTCAAATGAGCCAACTCGATTAGTATTTCTTATTCTGTATGGTTTTAGAGGAAATCTATCACAGCTCTACTATTGAAAAGATTTGAAATGAGAGTGTTTTTGAAGGATCGACCCAGCCCCAAATGTAATTTGACATTCTTTTCCTCTCCTCACTGGGGAAAAAAAACGGGCCCAGTGTTGTTCCCTATTAATTTCTACACCAAATTCAGCAGACTCCAAAAGCATCAGAGCCAAAATAATTCATAGGTTGGATAAATGGTAATCTTGGCTACAAGAGTGACCAACTCTTAATGTTTGCCTTACTCACAGATATCAGAGGGAATATAGTGAATTTAAACGACAACAGCTGGAGCTAGATGATGAACTAAAGAGTGTAGACAACCAGATGCGTTATGCCCAGATCCAACTGGACAAGCTGAAGAAAACAAATGTTTTTAATGCCACATTCCACATCTGGTAATATGGACTGTGGGATGGAAAGAGGGTGGGGAATGATACACATCTGGATTTTAGCTACTGACTACCAAAGAACTTCTCTCCCACAAAACAGGGACTATATATCATACTCATTATTAAATATTTCTTTTAGTTTGGTATTAAGAATGGGTTGGTGTGAATTCATATTTCTAGGACACATAATTAACCAATATTGTCAGGGGGAAAAAAAGAGATTAGGCCCTGCCTTCTAGTCACATAAAGATTTGTTTGTCTTGTCACAGGGTACTAATTGTTGACCCAATCTTACCTCATTTCCTCAAGGTTATAGCAAAGGTCAGATAGGGTCACAAAGTTCTTTTTTCCCCCACTTTCTTGCTTTCTTCCATAGGCACAGTGGACAGTTTGGCACAATTAACAACTTTAGGCTAGGACGGCTCCCTAGTGTCCCTGTGGAATGGAATGAGATCAACGCTGCATGGGGGCAGACAGTGTTGCTGCTCCATGCCCTAGCCAATAAAATGGGCCTGAAATTTCAGAGGTAGGAGGATTAACCTTTTTTGTGTTATGCTCTTTTGTTTCTCCACTAGATTGATAGTACATTTTCAGTAGTACTCTGCTCTAATCATTAGATTAAGGATTACCTCTCCTTCCTAGACATTTTCACCTATAAAGAGTTTTATAAAGAGGAGAGAAGGGGCTGTTGAATCCATGGACGGTTTTGATAGACTGACTATATGGCTTCATCTTTATTAGAAAACTATCATCTTGAATAGTCCTATTATCTACCTTTCTCTCTTTTTTAGGTATCGCCTTGTTCCTTATGGAAATCACTCATATCTGGAGTCTCTCACAGACAAATCCAAGGTAGTCTGGGTATTGCCAGTTCAACTGATTATAGAATGATCCTGATATTTTTTTAAAATTTTATTTAAGGCAATAGGGTTAAAGTGACTCGCCCAAGATCAATACAGCTAGGCAATTACTAAATGTCTGAGGTTGAATTTGAACTCAGGTTCTCCTGACACCAGGGTGATCTATCCACTGTGCCACCTAGCTGCCCCATTCTGATATTTTCTAACAAGACAATGGAATTTAACTCTTAATATTGCACTTCAGTTTTTGCTCCAGCCTCAAGATAGTCTCTAAAATGAGAGTATCTAGATCAGATATCCTAAAGTTTTTTAGTTGAGGTGCAGAGAGGGTTGTATAAATTGGCATGGGGAAGAGATCACTAGAAGTTAGATCTTTCTGTTCTTATTTTCTAAATGGAGAAACCAGATCCAGAGAAATCAGGCTGTGCCCAAAGTTAACAGGGCAAAAGAGAATCAACAGGACTTGGTTGTCTAGTTTCAGTGGTATTCAGATAGGGCATGGATTGAAAAACCAGCAGACCTGAGGGCATTTGGTTGTTATGTTTTGGGGCCACATGTGCTGCTATGTCTCTTCTTGAGCAGGAGCTGCCATTATACTGTTCTGGAGGTTTGCGGTTTTTCTGGGACAACAAGTTTGACCATGCAATGGTAGCTTTTCTGGATTGTGTTCAGCAGTTCAAAGAAGAGGTGGAGAAGGGTGAGACACGCTTCTGTCTGCCTTACAGGTTAGTGTGCTTTTAGCCCAGAAAGAGGCTGGTGACACTAGACTGATGACACAGATTTGAAAAGGGTCCATAGTACAAGTAGTTAAGGACTTGTAGGGAGAGAAGAGTAGGAAAATGATAAATCTCATGGCTTTAATGATCAGGGACTTGAATATTTCTTTCCCTGAATCTTCTGCTCAGAACCCTTGATCCTATGAAAGGAGTAGGATGTAATCCCCAGTCCCTGGAGAAAAAGGGAGAATGTTATACTAGATGTTTGGTGATTATCTTGGCACAGAGCTTTGGCTTCTTTAGTTTCAAGAGGGTTTTTCCAAAAGCTCCTGGAATTAAGGCAAGAGATTTATTCCATCAATGGAAGAGAGGTCTCTTTCCTGACCACAAAAGACAAAGGATTGCCTTTCCTTTCTTACCTTTCTTCTCCATGAATGCAGGGATGCTAACTCTCACTCCCCACTACAACCCACTCCCTGATCCCATCCTTTCATTTGCTTTTATGTTCAGTCTCTGCACTCAGCAGTGACAATGGGGCCCTTGTGATAGCCAGCATGATATTTGGCTTTCAAGCAAATCTAAAGAACACCACCCTTCCCTGACAAGAGTGCTTTAATGGAGAAAAATGACGTGAATGGTCCCATGATCATGGCTCTGCCTGTTTGCCTGAGCTGACTTGATTCTCAGTTATTGATGAGTTCTGATGTGTCTCTGCTGCAGGATGGATGTGGAGAAAGGTAAGATTGAAGACACAGGAAGCAGTGGCGGCTCTTATTCCATCAAAACCCAATTCAACTCTGAGGAGCAGTGGACAAAGGCACTCAAGTTTATGTTGACAAATCTGAAGTGGGGTCTTGCTTGGGTCTCCTCACAATTTTATAACAAATGACTTTTCTTTTTCTCCTTGAGGGTGAGAGAATCTTCTGCCTTATTTGTTGGCAGAAATCTTATAAATTAAGTTCACTTAATATTAAACAGTACAACATGTTTACAGTACCAAAAAAGAAAATCCACAAAGCCACTTTATTTTAAATGAATAACATTCTATTGCAAGTAGTGTCTAGAGAAGTAACATAATATGTATAACTCTCCCATCAATCCATATCCTTTCTTTGAATTCAGAAAATAAGGTTGCTTTTATAAAAGTCTGAGTTGAGTAGTTATCAATGGATTTTCTCTCTCCTAATTTTATGCATCTTTAGGATAAGAGTTTTTTCCAATAAAACACCTACTCTTTATTAAGAGGAGTGAAATGTCTACAACATCATTACACAACATGGGAAAATGTCATATAAGCTTTGCTTGGAGGCCACATAATGTGATCAGAAGCTTGAAATTTAACTTTTTTCCCCTCAATTCTAGTGCTAATTTCCTATCTGCTCTGTGCCAACAAGACACATGGCAGAACAAAAGAGACATGAAACAGACTTTAGTACTGTTTTGGAGCATTATGACGATATATAATTATTCAAAGATTTCCTGCAGTCTGTTACCTTGCAGAGAAGTGCACTGGTTGTAAAACAAATTTTTAAAAATCCCTCTATAATAAAGTACTTTGTATTCTGAAAAACAAATCAACTCATGTAACTATGTAAAAAAAGGTTGGGATGTGTCAAGCTTGTTTGTGTTTTTAGTTTTTTAAAGTAGATGGAAAATATCCAGTTCTGGAAAAACTGGTGTGTTTGCTCATTTCAAAGGAGTAGGCGAAGGTCCCATCCTTGAAAAGAATGCACTTGGGCATTTGGGAAAAAGAAATGTTATTCCATGCCAGGTCAAGGTCACCTGGGTTTTTTGGTCTTTTTTCCCTTCTATCTGATTTGGTTTTGGGGTTTTCGTACACAAAAAGAGGAAATCATGCCTGTACTGTAAAACCAAACATTCCAGCCTAGCATTCTTTCCCCTTTTATTTTTACTGAGGCGGCAAAGAATAACATTTCCACTTTAACCCTTTCTCTGAAAAACATTAAACAAAAATGACAATATAAAATCAAACTTGAAATATGTAAAATACTTTTCAGCTCTTTTTCTGTACTGTTAATGAAACATTATACAGATGGGAGAAGGGCAAGGGTTATAACCTGTAGACTGATATTCTAGAAGTTAATGGTCCAGCTCACATGTTGCAAGTGGCAGCAGCCCTCAGTGGTCTGGCTGCCAGGTGGTGCAGATCAGATTGCTGTCGAACAGGGGTGCTTGCTCCCACTCCATGCGTCAGGATTGCATATGAAAACTCAGCAATGTTCTCATTGTCAATGCCAGTGATGCTATGTAAATGCTCCACAACCTTCAGAGAGAGAGATAACAAGGAGCTAGTTTTTTAAATCATCTTGACAGATTACACAAGTATGTACATTTTTCTCACTAGCCCCTGGAGTCAAATGCTAACTAAATCTTCCTGTTCCTCTGAATTTAATAAGAAGAATGAATCCAAATTAAAATATTTACCAGACCTAATCTGTATGAGAATAGCTTTTAACAATTTAGCATTGCAACCTTGTGTGTACTTGACTTTTTAAAGATAATTTTAGGTAAGTATGAGGGACATGTTGCATACTTGAAATTTTCCCCACTTTTAGAGATAGATTGACCAAATTAGGTAACATTTTTTAAAAACATTTTCAATTTTGCTTTGTTAAAATTTGAAAATGATTTAATCAGCAACCTTAACTCCAGTTAGTCTAGCTCTTTTCCTGACCATTTTTCTTGGCACACTGTTCTCTCTCATGCTAGACTTTGGCACTTGTTTCTGATAAAGTTAAATCTGCCCATTCCCTGTAATTGACTGGGGAATGCTTTTTATTAAATGAATCTTGACAATAATGCCATTAGCATACCTGGCCCCACCACTCCTGATTTTGGATGAAAGCACTGGCTGCAATGATCCCAACTGCCAAAAGCATGAAGTCTTCTTTCACTGATACAAATTTTCCCCTGAGCAATTGAAATCACAGTTCAGTTAAATAAGGTGAGAACCTTGTTTGCCTAAGTTCTTGGATCATGGAAATTTATGTTATTTGAATTATGAGTACTCTCATGGAAAAGAATGGTAAAACCAGCTGGGTATTCCATAGGCAGTTCCCTCCCAACAAGGGTAAAACATGAGCTTCATTCACGTGTATTTGATTTACTGATCTTTTGTGTTCCCATCTGTTATCCTAACAACATAATTGTGGGGCTTTCTCTCATCTGCCTTTACAGTAATCATACACTTTTTCAAAACTGCAGTCTTATGACTGGCTTTTTTTGTCCGTTTCCTGTTTCTTAAAACAATCCAAGCATCCCAACCTATGATCAAGAATCAGTAATAGAAGGGATAATAGATGTTAATACTTGAATTCATTTAAATATTTTAAAATCTCAGGGCTTTTGAGTTTTGGTTTGGGCCAAATTTGCTACATTTGCTACATTAGAGTGCTAAGTTTCAAGTTCATAAATTACAAGTTTCTGAGAGAATGAATCCTCCACAATAATTATATCAAACTGAGGGGACAAACTCATTGGCCCTCCTAGGTTTAATCACTCCTCAGTTCCCTGTCATAACACTTCCCAATATTTAATAATCTATAGGAGTGTCTTACCCCTGTTCCATGGGAATAGAGTTCTCAATTGATGACCTCAGCAGACTTTCATAGATGGGCTCATGCAGGAGGTAGACCAAGTCAAGTAATGTCAAACAGGTTCCATGCAATTGTTTGGCTGAGACCAAACAGCCATTATACCCTGGTTGGGGCATAGAGAGAGAGGTGAAGTCTCTACCTTTGTCCTTCCTTAAAGGAAATGTTGACCAAGGAAGTGGTAATAAATCAGGATAGTTCATTTAAAAGGTTATGTCACATTAAGTGAGCCATTTTCTGCACATGATTGGAATCTGCTATTAAGCTAACATTCTTCCTTGGTAAACTATGTACTGCTGTAGGGTTGTTCAGTGGATTTGGTTATCTGATTAGTCCATGGTCAGTTTCAAAGGTAAAATTGTGGAATAAAGAAATAAATCCTCCATGCACAGACCATACAAATAGCAAAAATTAATAATAACCATGGAAGCTTTATTTCTTTGCTCCCCTCCCATCCTTGACCATTTTATAAAGAGAACATGCTGAGAAGGTGCCTAGTGATTCCAAGCAGAAGTTGGCTATGGAAACTTCTGTCCTTCCAGAGGATAGAATGCCTTCTCCAAAGTTAGACAAGTACAAATCCCACCCCAGCAGGTTGCGAAACCACTTTGCAGATTATTGATGCTATTCTCTCCCAGTTCATCAGGTTGCCCAGAGACCCAGAGCACACTGCCCCTAGTAGAGGAGTCTCAAGCTACATTTGGTCTTTCATGGCTACTGTGCTGGCCTAATTTCCACTGAGATCTTTTGAATAACATACCTAAAACTTCTAGGAGCATCTCCACATATGCCAGAGGAGTAGGTAGATTGATTTGGAAGTTTAAAGACTTCAGAATGGCAAGTTCTGACTCTAGTAGTTGTTCTTTAGTATAAAGATACCCTAGAGCCTGGAGGAAATTCAGGACTGTAACATTGCTGACTATCTGAATAAAAAAAAGGGGGGAGGGGAAAGAAAAGGGTTCTCTAATTAATCACTTAGAAATTTTAATCACAAATATTGGGAATAGAAGCATAAAGTCATAGATTTAGAGCTAAAACAAAACTTCATTTTACAGATAAGGAAACAAGTTCAGAGGAATGAGATATGAGGTTTGGACTCAGGTCTTCCAATTCCAAATTCAGTGCTCAGGATATTTTCCCTTTTAGAAATTTCACCCTTAATGATGATTAAAGTATGTTGACTATACAGGTATCTTATGCAAACTGTTCTTGAGTCCAAAGGGGAGGAAAGGTGACCTATACACCTAAATAATGATAGCATTAATACAGCTATTATAACAGTGGGTTATAACAGCTGTATGTGTTTAGTAAGGGTGCTTAGGAAGTGTAATTGCACTCTGGAGTTTCTACATGAATAGAATCACTCAACCAGGGAGGTCTCAGAGCTGCCTTGTGGCAGAAACCTATTTTATTCATAATATCTAGACATAGAAAAAAGACCAGATTTTGAGTACAGCACTGTAAAGGTGAACAGAACAGAACCAATTTCTTACTTTGTAGTGGAAGGAAAGTTTGCTTGCCAGCTGAACACATGACACAAGTCGCAGTACAAATGCATTGCAGAGCTGTTCTTTCTGGGTCCTCCAGTTCCAAGGCTCCACTTTCTCACCACCTCTCACCACAGGTGCTGCTTGACTGCAGATACTTTCTGCTTGCTTAACCATGAACCTAGGGGAGTTGGGGAGAGGACAAGAGTAAACAATCTGAATTTCCACACATTCCAATAGGAGCATTTGTTATTCAAACTCTGCTACATCTTAGCCTATTCAATATCAATTTAAGACTGTTAAACTTGCAAGTAAAGAAGAGTGATACCAAGGTAAGAGGTGACTGGTAACATTTCATTAGGAGTGAACACACTGAGAGCTAGCCATTTGCAAAGGCCTCATGCTCAGAACTTTACCTTTCTAGGATTTCTACTGCTTGGTAGCTCACGGATTTTTCCAAGCACCATTGTTCAGACAGAAGAAAAATGAACTCTGCCAAAAGAGAAAAGAAAAGCCTGAATCACATGATGCAACCCTAACCACTCTGAACTCTTGGTGTTGTGTAAAAAGCATTGATATGACCCAAGAAAAGGGGTCAGGAGGTGAGAAAGATGAGACTAGAATAACTAAAGCAAAGCCTAATTTCTTTTGCTGCCAACAAGCTGATCAGAGGCAAAAAAGGAAGTCTGATTAAGTGCCAAGAACAAGGGCTTACCGAGCTCCTAGGTGACTTACTCCTGAAGGGTTCAGGAGATAAGAACTCTTGCCTGGTACCAAAATACATGTCTGCCCTTCCCCACTCCCTAACTACCTGCTTATGTTCCTGACTACAGGGAGACTTGAATAGAAGAAAAAAATCCTAATACCTATAAAATTTTAATATGAAACAATAACTTCCTAGTTTTGCTTAGCGGCTTCTGAAAATTTTACAATGATAGCTTATCATCTTGCACAAAGTGAGCATGATTCCTCTGATCTGTGGGGACTGAATTCCTTCCCCCCAAGTTTTTTTGTTTTATTGTAGGGGTTGTTAAATAGGCAGATTTTAAAGACATCACTAGGAAGGTGAGAAGGACAAGCCCTAGCAATCTTCAACGTTTCCCTTTGAAAGAACAGTCCCAGTTGGAATTGTTTGGTTTTTGATTCCATTATAGGGTGGGAACCAGGGTAAATCTCAGTTCTCAACAAAGGAACTTTCCAAGACCCCTGGGTTTTACATAAAACACAATCAGCAGGGCACTGCAGATGGTCAGATCCGTGGACAGAACTGTACAGGCAGCCAAGCCCTACTTTTCGATGAAATTCGAGTCTCTTGGCTTTGCTCTGCGGCCAATCCAAGGCGGCCCAGGGCTCTCTCCACCCAGGTGGCATATAAACATTCCTGTGTACGACATCCCTGCTGGCGCACACAAAGTCCCAGCCCCACCACGCACTCACAAGTGGACTACTGAGTCCATTTTGCCCGGATCCCCAGTGCTTCACATGGCGTCTGGCTTGTAGTGAGACAACTTAATGATGCACCGTGACTGGACCGAATCTTTGGCAATTCAGACATTAGGGCCGGATGAGTGAGGTTATAAAATAGAATGCGAGGGCGGCTAGGTGGTACAGTGGATAGAGCACCGGCCTTGGAGTCAGGAGTACCTGGGTTCAAATCCGGTCTCAGACACTTATTACCTAGCTGTGTGGCCTTGGGCAAGCCACTTAACCCCGTTTGCCTTGCAAAAATCTAAAAAAAAACAAAAAAAATAGACCCGTCTCTAGCATGGCGCAGTCCCCATTCCCCCAGGGCTGGGCCCCCACCCACGATGCGGGTCTCCCTGAAGCTGCCCGCCTGCCCCCGGGCTTCCCGCACCGCCCTCTGGTTCTCCTGGGCCAGGTGCAGCAGGGCGTCCTCGATCGTCTGCGTGTCCACGGCGCCGAACTTGAAGTCGCTGAGGGAGGCCGAGCCCCTGGACCCCGGGGGCCCGGCCATGGTCAGCCGCCTCTCGCAGCCCGCCAAGCTCGCCCAGGCTCGGGGAGCCTTCGCCATCGGCGCGCGGCCTCGTGCTCCCAACGGCTTTTCTAGGCCTCAACAGCCCGGCTCGCGCGCGCCGCGAGAGCTCTGGCCAATCAGAGGGCGCTGCCAGCACGCCCCGCCCCTTCTCGGCCTGCGGCCCCGAGTCGTCCGAAGGAAAGGTCGGCGAAACTACAAGTACCAGAATCCTCGGCGGCGGCGGCGGCGGCGGCGGCGGCGGCGGCGGCGGCGGCGGCGGCGGCGGCGGCGGCGGCGGCGGCGGCGGCGGCGGCGGCGGCGGCGGCGGCGGCGGCGGCGGCGGCGGCGGCGGCGGCGGCGGCGGCGGCGGCGGCGGCGGCGGCGGCGGCGGCGGCGGCGGCGGCGGCGGCGGCGGCGGCGGCGGCGGCGGCGGCGGCGGCGGCGGCGGCCGCGCTTCCCGGCGTGCGCCGTGGCCCTGACCCCGGCTAGGTCGAGGAGCGCCATGGCCGATACCGGGGCTGGCGGAGCGGCGGGCCCCGCGGCTGGGAAGGCCCCGGTGGCGCAGCGCATCGATCCGGCGCGAGACAAGCTGAGCCCGGCCCAGCTGCACTTTATGCGGCAGGCGGAGCTCGCCCAGTGGCAGAAGACGCTTCCCCAGCGGCGGGGCCGGAACATCCTGACCGGCCTGGGCATCGGGGCGCTGGTGCTGGCCATCTGTATCCGCGCGGCCCGAGGCGGGGGGGCGGGGCGGGGGCCGGGGGCGCGGGGCCGGTGGACCCCGACAGCGGACACTGGCCCCGCGAGGAGCGCACGGCCTTGTCTGATAATTAGAGCCCCGGCCCTGGAGTCAGGAGGACCCGGGTTCGAATGCGACCCAGCTGGCTGGCCTTGGCCAAGCCACTTAGCCCCATTGCCTTGCCAAAAATACATTATAGTTAGTAATTGTTACCCAATTTAATAGTAGCAACTGTTAATCCTTGTAAAGCGCCTACTATTGTAGTAAACAGTTTTTTACAAATATCTTATTTTGACCCTTAGGAGAGGTGGGTGCTCATATTATCTTCATTTACAGATGAGGAAACTGAGGCACAGAGGTAGGTCAGGGTCACACCGGTAATATCAGAAGAGGAATTTGAATTCCTGGTCCCCTAGAGACCTCCAAGTCTTCCCATGATTGACGCTCCCTACTGTGTCATATAAGGGTCTCATCAGCCCTCCGGACTGGAGCATTCTGCCCTTAGGGAAGACACAGAATAGAAAACTCTAGGCTCCGGACCTTGAAAGGTTTCATCTGGGCCTCCCTGGTAGGGAGAGGGGCTGTGCCTTGCTGAGGCAAGGCTGGAACCTTTCTCTTCCTGCCTTGCTGCCTATGTAGCACCACCTCTGGCAGCTCATTGTCCTTATCGAGCCAGTATGTGACCATTGCTGTGCTGGAACCCAGTTCTTCCCGAATCAGAAGTAACTTACTCGCTCTCCTCTCTTGCCCCAGTGAAGAATAACTGGGAAAAAAAACCACAGGCAGGATTGCAGAGAGAGCCTGTACGGATGTTGGGGGTTATTGTGAAGGGGCAGCTGAGGTGTGGGAACCACATGAAGGAGACATGGGAGGGGGGAGTTGGGACAAATAGGGAAGAGAAAGCTAAGGAGGGGCATGCTCTGATTTTCTCATGGTTTTCCTGAGCCCATGACTCCCAGATGGCTATACGTTCTACTCTGTGGCCCAGGAGCGGTTCCTGGATGATTTGGAAGACCAAGCCAAAGCTGCTAGAATGAAAACTGCGGGAACCAACAGCCCCTAAACCCCAGGGGACTGCTCAGACTCTCCACCCTGGATGGAACTTCTTCAAAATGAGCATGGATGCCTCCACCTTCTGTTCTTCCCCTCCCCTCCATGAAAAAGACTCCCACTGGGAAAAGGAATGTTTTGGCCCGTCTGAACTTGGGATGTTGTTTGGTTATGGAGTCCCACCCTACTTTGAGAATTGTGTATCCAACCAATTTGATGGGAACATGTATTCCTTCTTCTTCCCCACCCCCACCCCCCCCTTGTCACAGGAGGGAGGAAGCATTGTTAAGTCAGTCTCAGCTTTTTTAGTAGCACCTTATTCATATCTTCATAACTTCTTCCTAACCTAGAGATTTCAAGTCATTGTTGGGGGGCAAATATGGTACCTCTTCTCTTTGTTGGAATCTGACATGGCAAAGATGGTAATCAAGTTGAGGGTTGATTCACAATAAATTGAATCATCTGTTTTAGAGCCATGTGAATCTATTAGGGTGGGGAGACTGCATGGAAAGCTTTACCGGCTATGGCAATTGTGTTGCCCCAAAGAAATGTGAATGTTTAACTAGAATGACTTTTTCTGTGATCTTTCCACCTGATTAGCAGGTAAGGATCATGGGAATCATTGGGTTGTGTGAGGCTAAGCTATCCTTCATGCACAAACACACTTATACTCTCATCTCCAGTTTCCTTCCATTGCCCGCGGCCCTCACAATATCCTTTACCCACCCTTGGATAGAGGGGTGAACGGGGGTCATCCAGCCTTCCTACTTTCAGAGCTTGCCTGTACAGGCCAGGGGTGGGGTCTGGAGGAGAGGTTAGATTGGTGGAGTTGATCATTGACCTTGAAATTAAACTGCTGATGGCATAATGCCAGGAGGCAGGCTGGGTATCCTCCACCTCTGCTCCCCATTGTGAGAAGAAATTTTTTAATTGCCCCCCCCACTAGAGAGGCAGGGCCCCTCCACCTAACCTCTCTCCCCTGCAGGGCTGACAGATGCACAGACTCATTTCCAATATTTTTATTGGCATTTGAACAAGTCTGACATGAGTGTGCCTAGCCTTCAGCTTTTTGGGGGTGGGGGTAGGGGGAGGGTTGGAGAAGAAAGTCCTCCACAAGCAACCTTGTATAGTTTTAGTGGTTGGTGCTTGGATGCCCTAGAGCCCACAGTCTCTTCATTTGCTCTTTTTTGATAATAATTAGCTTTATCTAGTGCTTTAAGGCTTGCAAAATGCTTTACACATTTTGTTTTATTTGATAGGATAAAGATACTCTCCCCTGATTTTCCAACCCTACTCTTGGGTTAGGATAATCATGATAGCTGACAATGATATATTTATATAACACCTTTAAGATTTGCAAAGGATTGTACAGGCATTTCATTTGGTCCTCACAACAACCCTGTGAGGTAGGTACAGCCATTATAGCTATTTTGCAAAAGAGAAAATCGAGGCACAGAAAGTTAAAAGTGACTTGCCCAGGGTCACAGTATCAGAGGGAGGATTCAATTCCAGGTACTTCCTGATAACAGTCTTTTCACTGTTCACTTTTCACTCTCAGCAAGCTGAATTAGGCTGATCAAGAACAAGATCCTGAAGGCACCAACTCTACCCTGGTCCCACATTGCTTCATTTCTGGGCTCACTAAAAGGAAAAGAGAAAAGACTGAACAAACTTAAGAGAGGGAAAATCTCCAGGTAGAAGTTTCCCCCAGTATCTTCCTCCCTTCTGCCCTCAGTCCCTAGCTCCCCCTCACCATCCTGCCAAAATCCCCAGCGAATGTCACCCCCTTGCTTGGTCGCTGTTCTTGAGAGCCAGTGCTGCTGCCACTTAAAGAGTTCCTTCTCATAATGCCTGGAGAAAGGATGGATACTGAGTGAGAGGAACCAGGGAACCAGGAAAGAGTACTGGGGGGGGGGGTCATGCTACTCAAACCAAGGTGGACATTCGTGGCCTGAAAAAAACTGGGAAGTCCTGAAGTAGGATGTGGGGCACCTTACCAGGAGGTGGAGGCTCTGGTCGCTGCAAGCTGTTTCTACGAGAGGCAGGGAAACTGCCCTTGGAGATCCTACGCTGACGGCTAGAGAGCATGGTAGCAGGAGCCACTATGCCTGGTGGCGGTTGCTTCCCTAGCCTGCTGTAGAGGTCCTCAATCTCTTTCTTCTGCATCATCTGCAATGCCTCCACCTCAGACAGGTGTCTGGAACAGTACAAGAGAGTTACTAAGAGGAGGCCCAAGCACTTACACACTAAGTATATACACTTTTTACCCTTTTCCCCACTCCCAGTGCTTTCCTTTAGCCTTCTACCCTCCACCATTCCCCCATCTTTCATTGCCCCCTCACTTCTGGCGAAGATTCTGCAGCTCTGCCCAGATCTCTTCATCCTCCCCGCTGCTCTCTGAGTCCCCGCTGCTCAGACAGAGGTTATTGTTGTATGTGTAGTTCAACCACACTGGGCTGGGCTGGATGAGGCTTGGAGGAGGGGGACTGGTGCCCATCCATGGCTCCCTCTCCTCTTCCCCATCTTCCCCGTCAGCTCCAAGCCCCAGACCCTCTGCTGCCCGATCACTCTCAGCTAGAGCCTCCCCAGTTTCGGGCCCTCCTCCAGCACTGTCCTCTGTGTCTGAACTCTCATGGGCCAACAGCGGGGTGGAAGGTTCTGGGGAACCCGCAGATGGAGCTGTTGGCTGTTGGAGAAGGGGTTCAGTTGGCTCCTTTGATGAAGTCACTTGGAAACGCCCAACAAGTTGTGGCTTCCCTTCTGTTGTGATCGGGGAAACCCCAGAAAGGAAAAATATCAGAGATTAGATATTTGTCAAGAGACTAAGCTGTGCAAAGTCATTAGAGATTAGAGGCCTCACCTTCTGTGATGGGTGAAAGCCTGGCTTCAACCTGAAGAGACTGAGAATCGGAGGTGGCCTAAAAAGATTGGGCCAATAAGAGGCAAGTCATAATTAAGGTCGCCAACACTCCCCTCAGTGCTCCCTTCTGTACTCACCTCACTTTGTTCCTCAGCTTTGGATAGTGGAGGATTCTCTAAATCAAATGGTCCAGGGTGGGCTGGGGGACTTGGTGGAGGGGCTGGAGGGCTTGGAGGTCGGGGAAGGAGCTCAGGTTGAGGGGTGAGCAGGGACTGAGCCACAGTCATCACAGCCAGAGAGAAGGCACCAGCCAGAGAAAGGAGGGGAGTAGAAGGGGGTGGGGGAATAGAAGGTGATGGACTTGGAGGAAAGGAAGAAGTACTGAGTGTGAACTGGGAGCAAGTAGTGGGAAATGGAGGTGGAGAACTGGGCAGAAATGAAGTGCTTGGAGGGAAGTGGGAGGATATGATGGGAGATTGGGGAGAATTAGGGGAGAATGGGTGTGGAGAAGTAGGAGGAAAGGAAGTGGGGCTTGGGAGAATTTGGGAGGATGGAATGGAGAACTGGGAGAGGCTAGAGGGAAATGGGGATGGAGAACTAAAGAGGAAAGGAGAGAGACTTGGGAGCTGGGAAGATGTGATAGGGAACTGAGGACTAGAAGGAAGCTGAGAGGGAGGCAAAGGATATGGGGAGGAAGTGATAGGTAAATGGGGGGGTGTGATGGGGAAGGAAGGACCTGGAGTAAAGGGAGTCCCAGGAGACAGGGGGTACCCTGGTGACAAGGGGGAGGAAGGAAAGGATGTCCAGTTTCTCTCTTCCAGAGAGGTACTGTTCTTGTTCTCTGCAAGGGAGAAGGGGAGTACTGAGACTGCAGCCTTTACCCCCAGGCCTCCCTTCCACCACAGACTCGGGTTAAGTCACCTTCCCAAAGCAATCCCTTGAGACACCCCTTCCTTCTCTAGGGAGTGGCAAGGGCAGAGGGAAGACTCAGTACATACCACTGACTGGGAGTGAGAGGGGGCCAGGGAGAGCCGGTAGCATGGGCTCCTCCTGCTGGAAACAGGGAGCTCAGGTTACAAAGTAGAAGGTCTCCAGGCTTTGAAATTGGGGGCTCAAGGGGACAGGGGCTTGTGAGGTGAAGGGTTGGAGGTTGTAAAGTATCTTTGAGTGAGTAGGATAAGAGGAGGGGAATAAGGTTTCTATTATGGATGTAGCAAGAAATCTGACCTGGGGAGTTGGGGCATCTCCAGTAGCTCCCACAGGGCCCCCTTCTCTCCTTAATAAGGTCTCCACACGCTGAATAATTTCCCGAATCCGACCCAGAAATCCATTCTGCTCAGATGGCAGAATGAACTCATTATATACCTGGGGAGATTCAATAGGTTAGAGTGTGGGATCAGTTCCTCCCTCTCTCCTTCAACAAAAAAATATTCTATACTTGAACTTCTCCAAATTTCAGATTCATAAATATCTGGGTGGAACTGGAAAGAGCCTGATGGGAGTGGGACATTATTACTTATACTCTCAATAACTAACCCTTTCTCTGATCTCTAGAACAAATACCATTCCCCATTCCAAGATCCCCAGTCTTGCTCCCCTTCACATCCCTTCCCCACTCATATCACTTTTCTTTAGTCAAACTTCAATATGATGAAGAATGATGGAATCAGAGGCTGTAAGTTCAAATAGTTGCTCAATTACTATCTGATCAGAGACTAGCCTTTCTGTTTCTGATAGGGTTGGACCAGATAACCTTTCCATTATAAAGTCTATGACCCTATGAACTGATAGCTAATAGCTACAATCTCATGAATAGTTGTAATACTGTTTATTAATTATCATTTCTTTGTTTTTTCAAGATTTGCAAAACCCTTTATATTCATCATCTTGTCGATTCCCATAACAATCTGAGATACAGGGGCAGCTAGGTGGCGTAGTGCATAAAGCAGAGGCCCTGGAGTCAGGAGTACCTAGGTTCAAATCTGGTCTCAGACACTTAATAAATCACCTAGCTGTGTGGCCTTGGGCAAGCCACTTAACCCCATTTGCCTTGCAAAAAAACAAAACAAAACCTAAAAAAAAAAATCTGAGTTACACCCTACAGTTATTGGATGACGAAATGAAGATTCTCTACTCACATAGCCACCACTTCTCACTTTTACTATTGAAATAACTTCCTAATTGTTCTCCCTGCCTAAACTCTCTCTTCTTTCTGATCCATCCTCCACAAAGAATACAAAAAAGATATTCCTAAAGCACAAATCTTACCACTTTACTCCAGTGATTCCTCACTACCTTTTTTTGGTCATTGTATTCCCAGTGTTTGGCACTGACATCATAAAATATGATTCATTGATTGATGAACAGTTAGGTGGGGAAGTGGATAGAGTGCTACTCTTGAAGTCAATAAGACCCAAGTTTAAATCTGACATAGGTATGATCCTGTGCAAGTCCCATAACCTTGTTTGTCTCAGTTTCCTCATCTGTAAAATGAGTTGGAAAAGGAATTGGTGAACCACTCTAGTATCTTTGCCAAGAAAATCCCACATATGGTCATGGAGAGTCAGATATGACTGAAAAGACTCAACAACAAAATTGATTGATTGAAATGACTTGCCTATGGTCACAATTGTTTCTACCACCCCACACTATCTACATGCTGTTTTTTTTACAAGGCATCATCCTGATATTACTTCCAAGTATAGTACTACTGTCTTTTCCACCAGTCTTATTCTGTTAGAAGATGCTGGTACTAGATGAGGGGACAGTTTAGAGAAGCACAAGATTATAAGACACACCCACACAAAAAGACAACCACTACAGAATGCAGGCAATGTATCAAGGGTGCATTTGAAAGATCCTGGTAATGAGGTCTGTGGGACCCTAAAGGAGTCAAGGCTGAGATTAGAATTCATAGCATTTTAAATCAATCTGGAAAGATGCGTCAGATCTGGATGGATGAATTCACCCACTCATTCCTCTGGATAGGTGGAAAGGAGAAAGGAGGGCTTTCTACTTGGCAATGACATCATGAGTGCAGTTGGGAACTCACATGGCCAATTCAGGGAATTGGCCCAGTCTGGCTGTACTACAGAATACGTGGAAAGGAGGAAATAGTAAAAGAGAAGACTGGAAAGAAAGGTTGGGGCCAGATGGTGTAGAGCCCTGAATATCTGCGGGAGGGAATGCCTTTTATCATGCAAGAAGTCAAGGGCCCTAAAAGAGTTTTGAGAGGGAAGGGATGGGGGTGGGTGGGTAATGATAGAATGTTTCAGGAAGTATTTTCATTGCCAGGCTCCTCAATTGAGTGCTCTAGCCTCACTGCCAAGCAATCTGACTTTCACTCCACTCCTACCCCCAACACTGCAGAAACTGCTATCTGTAAGTCTGTCAATGACTTTCCAAGGAAATCCAAAAAATCTTTTCTCAGTCCTCAGCCCACTCAATCTACAGCCTTTCACACCCTTGGCCACCTAAGCTTCCTGGACACTTTCTCCTTTGGGTTCTATGGCATTGGCCCCTTCAAGTTTTCCTGCCTCTTGAACCACTCCTGGTCTATTTCCTTCAATGATTTCTCTTCCAATTTCCAGACTACTGATGTCTTCCAAGACTCAGTTCTTGGCTCTCTGCTCCTCTTCCTCAACACTTTGCCTCTTGTCCATTTGCAAAAGCTTTAACTATTACTTTGCTTTGAATGAGTCTCACTAAATTTCCATCCCCAGATTCTTGCTGTTCAAAGATACTGTTTCCTCAAATGTAATGCATGCTTAATTGAATGAGTTCATCACAGAACTGGAAGGAAATTTGGGGCCCATCTAATCAACCCCTTCATTTTACAGTTGAGGAGTCTGAGGTTCAGAGAGCTGAAATGACTTGTCCATGGTTCACAGAGGCAATAAGGACTAGAGCCTGGATTCAAAACCAGATCTCCCATCTTCCATAGATGAATATAGATAGGTAGACAGAACATTTATTAAATGCTTACTGTGTACTAAACAATATGCTAGGCTCCAAATCCAGTATTCTTTCTACTATTCAACAAGATAGAGAAGTTAGAGTGTGCTTTAGAGTCAGGGAGATAGATTCAAATCCTGGCTTCTGATACTGCCTTTATGTCCTTGGATAAGTCACTTACATTCTCAGTGCCCTAGGAACTCTGTAGGCTTTTCAGTGTCAAAGAAGATGCTGGCTTACATTGGTAGGGGATATTTTTCCATCCAAGAGTTCTCTTTTCCTTTTTTTTGTATATTTGTATATACTTGTCCAAGTTCATGCAGCTAAGTGAGTATTAAGGGTCTGAGGCTGGATTTGAATTTAGGTCCTCCTAAATTCCAGGGTTGGTGCTCTATCCACTGTGCTACCTAGCTGCCCCAACTTCTCTTTTTCAATGAAATTATAGGTCTAGTCTGTCCCTACACTCTTTCCACTACACAACACTGCTTCTCAACCTTCTCCCTGGGGATTCCATTTCTATTCTTTTAATGATAGCTGTCTTATTCCAATCCCTTGGGCTAGAAATTCTAATCCTTGACTCTTCCCCATTTTTGTACCTAATATTTAACATATATGTATGTACATAGGCCATACATATGTGTATATATATATTATATATATATATATTTAAATGTGTCTAACCATCTACCCATCTTTCTCTCTCTCTCTCTCTCTCTCTCTCTCTCTCTCTCTCTCTCTCTCTCTCTCTCTCTCCTCTTTTCTCTCAAACTCCCTTCCTCATTCCCCTCCCCTGTGCACAAAGAACTATATTCAAATTATCACTGGACTCAATTGGCCTTGAGTTCTACCAGTTCTTTTCAAATGTCCTTGAAAATTAAACTCTTCTCATCTCATGCCTGGCTATTGCAGCAGCTCTTAGCTAAGCTCTCTGCCACTGGTCTATTTTTCTCTCCTAATAAATTCCACACACAGCTAGCATACTAAACTCCCTAAAATATTACTTCTAGGATCTACTTTCATATTCAGGAATCTGTAGTAGTTCCCTATTGATGATTATATCAATATATAAATTCCAAAGCTCTCTGCCTGGCTTTTAAGACCTACTATAACTTGACCTTGATTTGCCTATATGCTATTTAATAAAATATCCCAACAGGAACTTTCCCTTTAGTCCTAATTTCTTCCTGCCCCCAAGACATGAACACAGCCCATGCTTTTTTTTTTTTTTTAGTTTTTGCAAGGCAAATGGGGTGAAGTGGCTTGCCCAAGGCCACACAGCTAGGTAATTATTAAGTGTCTGAGGTCAAATTTGAACTCAGGTACTCCTGACTCCAGGGCCAGTGCTATATCCACTGTGTCACCTAGCCGCCCCTACACAGCCCATGCTTAACTTCTATCTCTGTATCTTTGCTTGACAATTCTAGTTGGATTGCTCTTTCCTTGACTCCCACTCTCCTTCCCCTAAACAAATCTAGCAAAATATTTTGAGTCTTAATCCCTCCCCTTCTCTGTCTTTTCTTCTTTCTTCTCTGAATTACCACACCACAATCTACACAAAATGACTCAGATTTGCTAAGTCTAAATAGATTTGGACTAATTCTTTTTGTAATGGTTTATATTTAAGGCAGCTAGGGGATACAGTTGATATAGAAGGCTGGGCCGGGGAGTCAGGAAGACTAGTTGTGTGAACTCAGTCAAGTCACTTAACCTTTGTTTGCCTCAGCTTTCTCATCTGTAAAATGGGGATAATAACAACTTACCTAGCAGGTTTGTTATAAGGATCAAATAAAAGGATATTGCTAGGCCCACAGCCAGGAGCTGTGTAAATGATTATTCTCTTCTTTTTATATGTTTTAGCCCCCCTTTTTCCTAAATTAGAATGTAAAATCTTTAGGACAGAGATCATGGCCCATATTTCTTCTACATGGCCCACATCACTGAATACAATAGAATTCTGAGTGCTCTAATTCATGGAGAATTTGTTATTGACTGATCAGTTTAAGTCCAAGCTCCTGAGTCTGGCACCCCTGATCCTAAATTAACCTCAACGTTATTTTCCACTATTGGCTAATATCAACCCTTCTGCTACAGTTAAGACAGTCTCTCTCTTTTTTTTCAAGGCAATAGGGTTAAGTGACTTGCCCAAGGTCACACAGCTAGGTAATTATTATTAAGTTTTTGAGGCCAGATTTGAACTCAGGTCCTCCTGACTTCAGGGCTGGTGCTCTATCCACTGTACCACATACCTGCTCCAAGCCAGTCTCTTTACCATCCTTTATATCTGCCTTTACTTTTTCATTTTTTGTTTTGTTTTTTGGCAAGGCATTGGGGTTAAGTGACTTGCCCAAGGTCACATAGCTAGTAAGTATTAACTATGTAAGGCTTGATTTGAATTCAGGTCTATCTTGACTCCAGGGCTGGTGCTCTAACTACTGCACCACTTAGCTGCTCCCTCATATCTGCCTTATTAATGTTGTTCCCCCTTCCTCTTAAGCAATACATATGCAAAAGGAATAAAAGCAACTTTCTCTCTCCCAGGACTTAGCCTAAGCTTTACACACAGAAAGTCCTTAATAAATGCTTGTTGAATTAAATGGAAAGCTAGCCTTTACTATAAAATTCATCATTGATTAAATCAATTGATTAGACCAATCTAGAGTTGAAAGGGACCTCAGAGGTCATTTGGCTCAACCTGATTTTAGTGATAAGGTCAAGTGATTTACCTGAGGTCACACAGAGTATTGTGCATTGGAGGTGAGACTTGGACTGGGTCCTCTGACTCCCAGTACTTAGCACAGTGCCTGTACACAATAAGGTGTTTAATGTTTATTCACTGACTGACTCACTCCAGAACAAGGGCTCCTTCCACTGCCCCTTTCCACTTCCACTACCTTTCCATCTCTTTAAACTCTGACATTTTAGCAACTTGCCTGGATCTTGCCTTATGTTTTTCCCTTGTTTTATGATTTAAGTGATTTTTTTTCCCCCTAAATGGCCTTCAAGGCCAGGAACCATGCCTTCTACTTCTTTGTAATTGCCCACTATCCTGCAATAGTGCTGGGGGCCATTACTATGGAGAGATCCATCCTGAGCCCAGTCATGAAAACCTCTTTCCCTTCTTCCTAACCATGGCAGCTGCGATCTCCTCAGGACTGTCTCCATCCAAGTCGAATCGGAAGGTCACCATCTTGCTGTTGTGTGTCTGCAACTGACACTCAACGACTCGATCATTCTGGTCTGACACCTTTGGATACAGAGTCAGTGTAGGACAGAGGTCATTGCCCTAGCTCCTCAGTGATAGTGACTGAACTTGGGGGAAAAGGACAGGTCACATCATAAAATCAGATCACAGAAAACAATGGGGGATAGGTCCTCAATTCCTTCTATAATCTCGGTTCCCAGTGCCTTCCCACTCCATCCCTCTCATTGCTCCATTCTGGTCCTTCCCATGTGGTTCCCAGAGTCCAACTGCCCCGTCACCCCTTTCTCACACTGGTGACACGTAGGCGGGATCGAGGTCTACGCTTTGGGCTTCTCCCAGGGGGTCTCCTCATTCTTCCTGGCCCTTCTCCTACATCACTGAGTCCTGACGCTGCATCTGAAGTGTAGCTGGAGAGAGGGCAGGTAATCGAAGAAGGAAGAAGAAAACTGTGAGTACACTGATTCCCAATTCCCTTCTCCCGGTCACATCCCAACCTCTATTCCATCCACTCTAGCCCAGAACATACCTATCCCCAGGAGAGAAGTCACTGGCTGGACCAGATCGGGGAATAGATAAGGCAAAGGCCTGAAAGAAGATAAAAGTATATGGGATCAGAAGAAACTGGATAGACCTTTTCCTCTCTAACATTCTGTGATTCTGGGTTTTAGGAGTCACAGTCAAGGATTCTGACATCCTAGGAAATTGGGAACCAATGAAGTCGAGGGTGGTGAAGTTCCAAGGAGGTATAGCCAAGAATCATCAGGTAAGAGAGAACAATTAGATTGATGGGGTTATGAGTCACATGAAGATGAGTCAGAGACTTAAACCTCTAGCATCCCCTTCCCCCAATTTAGCATTTCTCACAGAAGGCAGGCAGATCTGGGGATCAGCAGGGCTAGATGGTTCCCTTCCAGGGGGCTGGAGGACTGGGTCTGAAGTTTCAATGAAGCCAGAGGAGCTTACATAGCCATCAGTCTCACAATCCGCTGCAGGAGAGAGGTGAAAGGAGAGGAAATCAGGAGGGGCCAAGTGAAAGGTGCTGGTCAGGGAAGGAGTATACTTGAGTGGTAAAAGGCTCCAAATTCAGTTCCATTTTTTCCTTCCCAGAGACAAACATAGGATTAGAAGGGGGAAAGAATCTCTCCCACCCAGGTGGGAGTTCCAGAGAGGAGTTATGAAGTGTTACAAATCCAGCCCCAAGGATTTTGATCCAAGGGATCAAATCAAGGGATGGAAAGAGGGGGCTGCCCAGTGCCAGGGATCGGGGATGACGTACAAGTCGTAGAGGAGTAGCTGGCATGGCGGAAAATGAATGGCTGGTGCTGATCTGCCTCTGGTTCTTCAGGTTCAGGTGGGAAGGGAGTTTCTGGACCAGGAACTGTGGAGGCAACCACTGGAGGTGGTCCTGGGGGTGGTGGAAGGGTCTCTGTCTCCCGAGCTCTTCGGAGCTTCTCCCTTTTTCGTTGAATGGCAGCAACCCTTTCTCTAACAGCTCTAGCTACTGGCTGGTAATCTGCTTCACAGACTAGTCCCAGGGCCACCTGATGGGGAGGAAAATAACAATACAGACAGAGACAGGGACAGGTTTACATACACAGATAGTTAGAAACAGAAACATAGACCTCTAGCTATTATTCCTTAGAAGCAGATATTCAGGTTGTATACATTTCTGATTACACTTGATGTAGAAGAGACTAGGGGCAGAGGATGGAGGGAAGTGTAATAAGTTTGATTTTTAGGCCCAATAATCTGATAGAGAAACATTTTATGCTTGTGTTGAAATAAATGCTGTTACTATATATTTAACAGCATAAAAAGAACAAAAAAAGGAAATGCATGAGAACACCCAGATCTCTCAATTTTAATTTCCCTACCAATGATTCAATCTTAATTGAGTGTGGGAAAAGCATATTATTCAAGCCAAATAAAGTGCTTTGATTCCCCTTAAACCTGGGCTTTTCTGAAATTACTGTCATTTACTTTTCCCCAGCTTCCCTTCCTTTATGGATTGGAACCAATTTGCTTTCTGCTCTTCCCCTCCCTATATACCATTATCCACATTTTCTTTCTTTCTCTCTCCACCTCGCTCCTCCTTCCATATAGTAATATACCACCCCCTTTCCTCCCCCCCCCCCCCCCCCCCCCCCCGCCCCTTAACACATAACTCCTCCTTTGACTTTTAAGGTCCATTCCTCTCACCATTTCCTGGGCCACCTCCTCAGCCGCATCTCGACCCAGTTGAAATAGAAATTCGATGGCCTGGTTATCTCGAGGACGGCCAACCCTCCTGGCATCTTCCATTCGAAGCCACAACTTCAGTCCCTGCTTTTCCCCATCATCCTCCTCTGCCAGTTCCACATGCACACCTCGCTCTTCTCGAAAGAAGGCATGTGCCAGGAGATCCTGGATGGTGAACCTAGAAATGGGCAGAATAGAATTAACCCAGAATCAATACAGTGTCCCCCTTTCTTGCCCCCACCCCCACCATTCCAAACTTCATTTCCCGCCCTCAATATCTCACATTCCCAGCCCCCACCTCTCATTCTTATCCGTTCGGATACAGCCTTCAATAATCTCCTTCAGTTCTGGTACCTTCACTTTGTGAAAACTATTGGGTTTTGTTCCCTGGGCAGAAGAAAGAAGAGAAAGGAGCTAGACTTAGTGGGTACAACCTCAGAGTCAGACATAATATCTATTTGAGTTTTCTTGGCATTTTTTCTCCACCTCATTTACGGATGAGTAAACTGGATAAAGTGACTTGCATACAGCTATGTGTCTGAGTGAATTTGAACTCAGATTCTCCTGACTCCTATCCACTACACCACCTAGTTGCCCTCCCCATCTCCCAAATTTGCCTCAAATTGCAGAATCGAAGACCTGACAATAAAGGTTAGAACCCTTTGTCTTCCCAGGAAAAAAAGTATTTCTTTGTCCAGGTATATGTATTAAAAATGAGGTAGCAAAGGAGGCTGGGATGAAGCACTGGATTCCCCAATCGGGAGATTCTTTCCTCCCAATTCCTCACCGAAGTGACCTTGCGATAGATTTGGGCAGCATTCTGGCACTCAGAGTAGGGGTACTCAGAAGTGGCCATCTCCAACATACACATGCCAAACGCATACACATCCACTGCCTCATCGTATTTCTCCTCGTACATCTCAGGTGCCATGAACTCCGGGGTCCCTAAGTGAGGGCAAAATTGGGGTCAACCAGCGGTTCCTTTTCTCTCCATGACCCACTAATAGAGGGGCTTCAAGCAGAGCCAGAACTAGGTTGGGTGGACTGGAATGGAAGCATGTTGGAAGTGAGAAGGGAAGACCGATTGGCCATATCTGTCTCAGGGCTGGATTGATTTTTGCCTTGCTTTTGATATCGGGGATTTTGATTCTTTCTGAATTTGGTCCCACTTTCAAAGGAGTTCCAAGGAGCCTTTCAACCCCTCAGATCTCAAAGTTTCCCGGGGTTGGGGCATTCTGGGGCTGCTCCAGTCTTTTCTAACTCTAGAGAGGGGATGTGGGAATCGAGGTCGGGAAGAGTCAGGGTAAAAGGGAGTGTGGGAGCACACCGATGACACTCTTGGCAAAGGAGGTCCGCTTCAGAGTGGCCAGGCCAAGATCTCCGATCTTGACTGAGCCAGTGGGACCCGTAATAAAGACGTTATCGCATTTGAGATCCCGGTGCAAGATAGGGGGGTCCCGGGAGTGCAGAAAGTGCAGCCCACGGAGAATCTGTCGGCTCCAGCGTTGAAGCACCCGAGGCTTCATTTCCCGAAATCGCCTCAGGTATCTGGGAGGAGAAAAGAGGGCCATGAGCTTGATGATAGGAGAGTATAGTTAAGGGTATGAGACTGGAGCCTCAGGCCTTGGGGAGGTCTTTCTGGGCTCCTCCATCTCCTCCCCGGGCGTTTCTGAGCATTCTTATCCTTGGCTACTTCTCCCCACTCCCATCATTTCCCATGCGCTTTCGCCTCCATGCGCTGCCCTGTGCCCCGATTGCCCAGGGTCCCAGAACTCACGTCTTGAGCGTGCCCGAAGTCATAAGTTCTGTGACTAGTACGATGCAGACTTGACCCTTCAGCACAGATTTCCACGAGTCGTAGAAGCGGACGATATTCGGGTGCTGCAGCCCTTTCAACATCTCTACCTCTTCGGAGAAACGCTGTCTCTCTGCCCGAGACAGTTTCCGAGTCTGGGGGACAGGGAGGGGAAGTGAACGGCATTGGAAATCCAGTGGTCGGGGGTGTCCCTCTGACTCCAAGAATGCCCGAATAAGGGGTGATAACTAAATGTGGGGTTGTCTTCGAAGCAAGAGGGAGGGGGAGGCCAATAAAGGAACAGAATGGGGGAGTCTGTAAGGGATGGGACTTGAGGGGGCAGGTCTGGAGACTCCCGGAGGTCTGGGCCCTGGGGTGGGGAGGGGGCTGGGTTGGGGGCGGGTGGGGCTTTTGCCCAATCAGCTCCCGGGTCTCGGCCCCACCCGGCCCTCCCTCTGCCGCTCTGGCTCCAAGGACGCACCCGACTCCGTACTCGGACCCCCACAGACGAACACAAGCGCCTTTATGTGGCACGGTCCAGGGGCCTAGAGTTCAATGCTGTCTTTGTGCCCGACTCCGGTGGTGGGAGTGGGAGGGGGGCAACCTGAGGCCCGAGGGGGAACCGGAGGGGAAGCACATTGGAGGAAAAGTGGGAAAGGAGAGAAGGGCAGAGGAGGAAAGGTAGGAGAAGAAGAGCAACTAGACTAGTCAAAGTAGGACTATAGAGAACTGCGAAGATCTGGACTAGGTTTCTTGGAGCCTGAGCCCTTACTTCTCCCCCCGACTTACCCTCCACCATTCGCCCCGGCCCCAGTTTCTCCACCCTCATCTCCACCCCCCTCAATTTGGCCGTCTCTCTTCTCCTGGCACTGGTCCCAGGGCGCGGCGTTGGCAGGAGTGAGGGACCATCCTGGTGCCAGGACCCGAGGGGAGGGACCCTTCCCTCAAGTCTCACTGAAGGACTTGGGGGCTAAACAGACTTTCTCAGGACCCAGAGCTGGGAACTACAGCAGATCCTATTCTTCAAGTGGGAAGTGGGACTAGGGAAGGAGGGAGACGTGAACGACTTCATGCGCCTTCCAGCACTCACACCTGAGGGCTGGGGACGACAGTGGGGCGAAGAAAGAATTGAGGAATCAGGTGTCCCGACGCCCAACTCAGGACATAGGATCCCGGTTTCTCTCTTTCTTGCCAAAGTCTCCAAGAATCTTTTGGGGGCGCTTCCCTGAGTCCATGCTGCTACAGAAGCAGTCTTGGGGTGACGCGTTCTAGGGTTTCCCATATAGTCCCTCTTTTACTTCACTAGCCTGAAACACCCTCCAAACCTAGAAAGATGGGTGTTTCTGTGGTCCCAACTATATCCTGAGCTGAGAACACCCATTCCTAGGGACTTGGCTTCTCTCTCTGCATCCATGACCTCCAGTGACCTCTAGGAAAAGCGCTGAGGAGAAGGGATCCAGGACTGTTCTCCCTTTGGATCTTTGGTTAGAATGATAGGGAGAGTAAGCAAATAACCTCCGGGGTCAGTCCCAACCCGCTGTGTCCTGATAGGTCTGGTCAGGGAATGAGGGAATGAGGGAACAAACCTCTCCTTTCCTCCTGAACTGAGGCTGAGGTGGTAATCAGGGGGATCCTGCTAAGGGACCTGCAGACCTCACTACGTTACCCGTTTTTATTTCTCAGTGGGATTCTCTGTGGTCTGCCTAGAGTTATCGGACCAGCACAGCACCCTCAGCGCTGACCATTTGGGACATGTGGGGAGGAAGATAGAGGCAGGGGCACAAACTTGGGATCCTGCCTGCTGCGTTCCCTCGATCCGGGATTTTTCTTGCAAGAAGATTCCACGGTGGGGGGGGGGGGTGTCCCCGGATTGGGTGTGATTTGTATCTTGCTCTAGACTCTGCCACCACTCAAGTGCCACCTCCACCCCCACTCTCACCTGCAGTTCACACCAAGCGACCTCCACCGTAGTATCCGTGTCCAAGCCCCTGTAGACAGTCTTAAAGGAACCACGTCCAATCTCGATGTCGAACTTAAGATAGCGGCCGTCCGGGGACGTGGCCACAGCCTGCGTCTCCGTATCCTCCTTCTCCTCTAGCTCCCGTAGCCTCTCAGGCGCCACCCCACTGGGGCTCTGCAGCATCTCCCCGTAACCCAGGCCACCCCCAGACCCTGGGAGTTCCGGACGCCCTGGATCCCCCGGCTTTCCTGCAGGACTCCCGCTCGGTGCGCCCTCCGCCTGCTCCTCGGAGCTTGGCTGTAAGGACTTGGGGGAGCCCGGGCTGCTTAAATCCGGAGGGCCGGGGGGATCAGGGAGGGGCGGGGCGGGCTCAGACCAAGTGCTTAGGAGCCCCAGATCCACCGAACTGCGGCGGCTGAAACGCGTGGAGCGTGGTCGCAGCTCCCCCTTTCCCGAGAAGCGACGCATCCGCCGGGGTACTGGGCCGAGGCGGGGAGCCCCGGCAGGAGCGGGAGGCGGCGGGGACCTCAAGGCCAGGTCCGCCTCGGTCTGAGACATCGAAACAGGAGGCTCCGGAGCGGGGGAAGCCAGCATGAGGAAGGAGAGGCCGGATGGCACTGGCGGCCAGGAGTCCACCGTATCAGGACTGAGCTTCGGGCTCTGGGTCTAGAGAACTGCGCTAGCTGGGAAGAGTCTCACAGGTTTGGGCTCAAGCCCCGGCCCCCAGCTCTCCTGCTCCCAAGCTCCGCCCCTCCACTCTGGCCCTGCCCACAGGCCCCTCGGTTGGGGGGCCCCCTCCCCAGCCCCCGCCTATTCTCCACCCCCCTCCCGCCCACCTCTGACCACCCCTTCGGGGTGTCTGTGCTCTCACGTTCCCCCAGCGCGAGCCAGGAAGGGCTTAGTTATTGATGCTGCTAAACCTGCTTCATCTCAGACTCCACCCCCAAAGACCCGCTCCGTCTCGCGTCTCCTCCCCCGGCTCCCCAACAAGTAAACCGGTTGGGAAGAGAGGCTCTTCTCTGCAATACAAGGGTCTAGCCTCCGGGCAGGAGGAGGAGGAGAGGAAATGTGAGCGGCGCTCGGTTCCAGCCGCCTGCTCACCCTCGATAAGGCAGCCCCACCCCCGTCCACTAATGGCCCGAGTAGTTCCAGCGGCTAAGCAAAGGCAGAGGGCACAAGGGCTCCAGAACGCCTGGGTTTCTTTTCCACGATCCCACCCCTTTGGTCACTCAGTTTACTCCAGCGCAGAAGCTGTCTTGTCAAGACACGCCTTTGCCCATCACCCACTTCAGCACTGACAGCTCGGTCTATACGTCAACCCCGGCTCCACGCCCCCAACCAAGGGACCACAACCTGGACCAGTTGGCTATCCTGCAGCCATCTGCGCTTTCCTGTTTGACCACCTCTCCAATAGAGCAAAGTCCAAATCCGCCTTAACCCTTTTGCTTCCGCCTACTAAACAGAGCCCCACCCAATGTTTAGGACCTTAAGGGGAAAAAGGGGGACCGGCTGTCACTGCGCTGTGGCTTGAATCATCAGTCAGTGTTTCTTCAAGTTGCAAGGTGCCTTTTCAAACGCTGACCAAGAAAGCAATAGAAGCTAATCCCCAATGGAAGGGACTAGTATTAATTTGGAGGAAATTGATCCAGAAAATCTCTGTGGAGATTTTAAAGACCAGAGGATATTTTTCTCTTCCCTAACTTACTCATTCACACACCACTCTCACCATCCTCAGTTCCAGTACCCTTCTCCTCCCCACATAAGTCACCTGGACAAAGATACTCAAGAGCTGAACAATCCAGCTTTAATAATGTAGATCAGAGTCATCCCTGGCATTTTGCTACCAGCTCTTCCTCTCTGATCTCCTATTCCTATGTTTCCCCTTGGGCTGCCTGCAGCCAGGTCCTCCAGGTAACCCCTACCCCTCTTTAGAGGATTCAGGATACACCTGAGGGGAGGAGCTAGTAAGGGTTGTGTATTTATAGCTATGTGTGACTATGTTTTATGGGTTTACTGACCCTGGATCAGCCAAAGTCTGGAATGAGAGAATAAGGAGAAACTAGGCACATCTTTTCTCTCTGGGGCTGACCTGAACCCACTCATGGAGCAGAACAGTGGGGTAACAGAGGAATTCTGTTTTTCAAATTCTCCCATGGCTCTCCCAGGCCCTTAACTGGAGGAAAATTAAAAAGTTCCTTTAAGTTACATTTGGGTCTAAAGCTCCAATCTGTGGGGACAGAGCCTATCTCCTTCAGAGAATTGGGGTAGGGGGAGGGAATAGATCCACTAAAAGAACTTGACCCCTCGACCATCGCTGACTGTGATGATCTCAGCCTTGTGTTCCAGTTGTAAGGCCTGCAGAGCTCGAAGAAGTGTGGCCTCATCCAGCCCATGGAACTCTGTGGGGAAAGCAGAATTGTGAGGGAGCCCCTCTGTACAGAAGATCCTACCTCTCCACACAGACATACTAGGAATCTAAAATTATTCTAAAGGTTGGAGGAGAAATGGGTAGGGTCACTACCAGTTCAAGACTGGTACAGGCTGCTGAACTCAGATGTCTGGTGGCCTTGACATTCAGTACCTAGCAGAGGAGGGACAGAGTGAACCCCAATCACTTTGTACCTAAGCAAGAGGAGAGGTTATAGCCTAAGGATATATAGGTCCAGTGTACTATCCAATAGTCAACTTGTCTGGCCATGGAGGACAGATCAGGGAAGAGATGGGCAAGATGACTGGTGATGTAAGGTGCCAAAGGCAAAGCATACAGGTCATGACATGTACACCCCCATATACACCCAGAAGGAGCCTGGTACCTGACAGAACTTTGTGTTTTCCCCAGCCTGGGCAGTTATGTTACCTTGGCCACTATTATTTTGAATTGAGGGTAAAGATAGAAGCAGCAAGCAGGGTTCTGCAACATGGGAGCTGAAGCTAAGAGCTGTTAACTCTGCTACTGATACAGAAGCTGATTCTAGGGAGAAGAGGTGATTCTGAAGAACTGGGTGAAGGACGGGCTTAAAGAGAAAAGGATGGGATGATTCACAAATCAAAAATGAACCCAAATCTTAACAGAAGTCAAAATACCTGAATGAGCTAGGTCCCCTCTTCTCCCAAATTCAACTCAGTTGATGCTAAGCCAGGAGGGGATGAGGAATCTTTATTATCCTTTCTCTCCCTCCCCTCCATTCAGTTTATTCAGTTTTTACAGTTTAGGGGGGGGCAAGAATATGAGATGGATTACAAAACAGGGAATAGAAAATATAGGATTCAAACTGGGGGGAAAATCAAAGGTATTACCCTCATCTTCAGTGTCATCTCCATTGGTTAGTTCATAAAAGGTAAATACAGAGTTGTTCTGGCCACTCTTTGAAACCTGTAGACATAGAAAATGGAGGCTAGATTGGGCCCATGAGAGTTCTTGTGTCTAGAGTCTGGAATTGTTAACTATAGGATGGTCACCTCACTGACTCATTGACCTCACCCCTCTAATCCAGGAATCAGGTAGCAGAGCTGATTTTAGCCTCTGAGGAAGAATGGCTGAGTAGCCACAATCCCTAAGGGAAGCTATATTTACATACATATACAGTATTCAAACCACAACTTCTCACGTACCTAATGAGGGGCCTCTAGTCCTGGCTAGGTCCCTATTCAGGAAAAAGGGTGGGGGCTGGATGTTGTTGTCCATGTTGTATTGCTTCCCTTTTTGGAGGAGTTGGGGTTTGTGGCTGGAAGTTTGAGGAGAGCCCGTTCTTACTCTACAATGGCTCAAAGAAATTCATTGGCTTTCTCTGAGTTTGAGGCAGAGTCAATGAATGTGTGTGTAAGAAGGACTCAAGTTATTTTTATGCTCTTTCCTCATTTATCTCCTGTGGTCAGAGCCTCCGGTCAACAAAGCAGTCTGAGGTTCCCCCACTGTGCTCTGAAAATATGGCCTTGCCCAATCCCTTGGCTCCAGGTGGTGAGAAGGGAAAGAGAAGAAAGCTTTATTCAGCCAGAGAAACTGAGGCATTGGGAAAGGTTTGCCTGAGATGAAGCTTTCTTCTATAACCCATCCCCAATGTGCTTGGTATGGAGATCTGCACAGTGTAGTATGTTTGCACACAAAGAGTTGAACCCTAATTTTCTATCTCCAAAGTGAGCTGTTTTGTCCTGATGTTGGGAGTGTCTCACCCACTGGTAGATAAGCTTCCCCCATTCTTCTGGTCTCCGCCACATGATCAAGAAGCTTGACTTATTCTTATCCAACCACTCCAGGTTCCCTAGAAAGCAATCATGCATGGGAGAGTTGCTAAGTGGGTTAATGAGGTAGAAAAGAGCAGAGGAGGTTTTACTTCCAGGACACTGAAAGATTAACTCCTTCCCATGCCCAAATCCAGTTGGCTCCCATCCCAAATCCAATTGCTTTCACCAAAAAAATGTTCCTGACTTTTGATTCATGCCTTAGTTCCTTTCTTCCCACTTACATACACCAACCAGGTATAAAGAAGATGGGTAAGAAAACTCTACTTTTAGAAGCAGATGGAAGGCTATGAATCAAGGATGCTGCTATTACTATGCCAGTCACCCTGGTAGTGGTGCTCCTCCTGGAGAGGAGCAGTAAAAGAGGCACAAGGATAAAAGAGAAGAGGGAAGACACAAGGGGATCTAGCTATTGGAAGGCAAAACCACCCTGGAAGAGACAGTACAAGGATAAGGCCTGGGACCCACCTTTCTTCCTCAGCTCCTCCAACACAATCTGGATAGATTCCATGGGGAGCTTCCCTGACTCAGGGTTAAGGGAATGACAGAGACATGGAAGTAGAGCAAAATATAAAAATCAAGCCCAACAGAACAAAAGCCCAGTGAGAGGACTAAGCTGAGCTATCACACACAGGATTTAGAATGTCCACATGGGATCTGGAATAGCTTTCTTTGGAGATCGGAGGAAGGGAGAAAGGCTTATATTTATTTTGTACACATTTTATATTTATTTATTTACTTTATCTATGTCCATGTTATTTTTAGGGATGGAATGTAAGCTCTTCAAAGGCCTCTTTCTTTCTCCTACGTCCTACTACTCCTACTCTCTAGCATAGTGACAAGAACAGGCTATAATTTTTTGACCCTTCTTTATCATTTTCTTGAGAAGATGTACCAAAGAATTCAAGGTCTGTCCAAAATGGATCCAGAGCTCTGTGCTGCCATTATGGCCAAAACAGTTTAGTTTCCTTTTCCTGCTAAAGGTTGACTTGTTCCTGAACCTGCTTGTCCTGTATTACTAGGTCAGCTACCCCACCGACACTAAATGGTAAAGATGGAGGATCAGGAAAAAATATCCAACCAAAAACCCTACGCTACTACGCTACTGAGGAGATCACAGAATCTGAGAAACTCCTGAGTTGGAGAGTCTCAGAGGCCCAGTCGTAGTCCAAACACAAGTCTCTCCTACAACATTTCAGAACTAGACAAACAAATATCCAGTCTGGCCCGACATGTCGTATAAATCCGCAACTGGGTCCCAACCTGAGGGGTCTGGAGGGGGAGGTGTCAGTGTAGGTGCGGGGGCAGGAAAGGGGGTGGGTGGGACCCCTTAAGGGAGGATACTCTGAAGCTTGTTGTTGTTGAAAAGTGGACTTTCTTGTGCCTCCATCACCGTCATGCTGGACTGCCGGTGCAGGCGGCAGAAAGACAAGACCAGGGAGCACCAGGCCGCCAGCTGCTTCTGCCGGGTGTCCACATTTGGCTGCAACCTGGAGAGGGGAGACCGGGGGGGGGGGGCAGGAGGATGAAGAGGGACCCGGGCTGGGGAAGCAGCCGGGGCCAGGGCAGGGGGAGGGAGTAGTGGGGGCGGAGGCCCGAGCAGGGCAAGGGGAGGGAGAGGGGAGAGGAGGACCCCATGAAGCCCGGGGAGGGGAGAAGGGCCGGGAACGCCGGGGCCCAGCCAGGGAGTCAGCCGGGTCCTTGTGCCCCCCCCAGGGGCGGAGCGCCCGAATTGTCAGTCCTCCGGCGGCGGCGTGGAGGGGGGCGCAACCTCGGGGAGGGCGTGGGGAGGGGAAGTCCCTCGGAAAGGTGCAAGGGTGGTCCCTGAGCGGGTCCGAGGCTCACGTGAAGAAGGGAGGAAAGCGGTATTGCCACGGCCACTCGAAACTAGTCGCCATCGTCACCCAAGCAAACCGGAAACCGCCGGGAACGGACTTCCGGGTCCCGACGCAGAACTTCCGGAATCGAGCTCGGCCGAAAAGTTCCGGGCGCTGTGTGATCCTCGTGCGCTGGACGGGGCTGAACCACTGAGAGGGGGTGGGGTGGGCGAGCGAGCTCCGGTAGCCGTCGGGGTGCGGAAGAGGCGGCGGGGTCCCGGGGACTGGGGGGCACCCCATTACTAGAAGCCAAGGGGCAGAGCCTCGTGTTCCTGGGAGCCGACCGGGGTTCCCAAACCCTAGAATTGAAAGGGATTCTGTCCCCCGCCCCCCCCACCTCGCCCGAGGTTTTGTAGCCCATTTTACAGATGATTTAACTGAGGCCCAGAAAGATGATTAACCTCTATGGAAAATCCGCCAAGAAAGAGCAAAAAATAAAATAAAAAAAAAAAACCCCTCCAAAAAAAAAAAAACCCCAAACACCCGCCTCTTCCCTCAAAGAGCTCGCAGTCTTATGGGGGAAACAAGCAGCACGCGTCTGTGAGCCCCTTACAGGATCGGCTAAGTCAATCACGAGGGAAGGCACTACCTTGACCCGGACCCACAGGCTGGCCTGGGGGAGTGCAGCCTTCCAGCTTGTCCCTGCAGAGAAGAACGGGCTCCCAGGCTGTTCTCCTTTCACCCTGTTGGCGCCCACGGCATGGTTATTCCCTGACCCAGCTCCCTGGCTCCTCACGCTGGCCTTTCCCCAGCCACCCTACCCCCCACAGCCTTCTCCAGGGCGGCCTTGGCCCTCTTTTCTTCAGCCTCTGCCCTCTCCCTCAGCAGGCTTAGTCACCCCCTGGCTTCAGCTATCTCTGTGCAGTGGACTCCCAGATGACCTCTCCTGAACTCGGGCCTGGTATCGCCCACTGCCCACAGGATATCTCTCCATCTGGATGCCATCGTTTGAAACTAAATTCATTCTTTTTACCCCCAAACCAGCCCCTCTGGACTTTTTACTTTTTGCAAGTGCAACCATTTACCCTGCCGTCCACACTCAAGACCTTGGTGATCATCTCTGGCTCTTTCCCTTCCTTCATTTCTCATATCCAATCATTATCACACCCTGCTGACTCGACTTTTGCAATCTCCTCCATTTGTCCCTTACCCTTTATTCTTTTTTTTTTAGTTTTTGCAAGGCAATGGGGTTAAGTGGCTTGCCCAAGGCCACAGGGCTAGGTAGTTTACCCTTTATTCTTACCACCCTTAGCCTCCCACCAGGCCCTTCCTGCGTACTGCTGTATCACCATAGCCTTCTAAAAGCCTTCTCCATTCTTCCCTCTCCTTCCCTTCCTTTGTCCTTCACACTTCTCTCAGACTAATCTTTCTAATGCTTCTTGGCCCATGTCACTCCTTTGCTAAAGACCTTTCTGTTCACTCTTATCAGCATTTACTGAGCAAACTTTTCCTTAACTTTTCAGCCCCATCTCCTACAACTCTTAACACAAACTCTTCACTCCAATTGAACTGAGCTAGTTTATGTCCTTGTAACACTTTTTCCCCATTGTGTGTGACTTTTTAACATTGTTTCTTCTATGCCTCTAATGCCCTTCAAGGGCAAGGTAACAATGTCTTCTCTTCAAGAGGAATGCTCAGTAGAAAGAACACTCACTGGTTTCTGGTGGCAAAAGACCAAGCTTCAAATCTCACCTTCAGGACTCACTACTTGGGGAACCTGGAACAAGTCTCTTAACCTCCCTTGGCCTCAATTTCTTCTCTAAAATAAGGGTTTCTGAGGTTTCTTCTTTCTCCAGGTCTGTGATTCTTACCCCCAACCTCACTTGCTGAACCTCTTCACACAACTGAAATTTTTTCTCCTCTATTAAGCCTCCCCCAATTCCTTCCAAGCAGAAATTGATTTTCTTTCCTTAGAGCAGTCACAGTACTTTCTTTTTGTTTGTTTAGTTTTTGCAAGGCAATGGGGTTAAGTGGCTTGCCCAAGGCCACACAGCTAGGTAATCATTATGTATCTGAGGTCGGATTTGAACTCAGGTACTCCTGACTCTAGGGCCAGTGCTCTATCCACTGCACCACTTAGCAGCCCAACTCACAGTACTTTCTTAGGCCCTCCCCCCCATTTTGTCCTCTTTCCACTATTAGATTATGATTAAAGCCAAGGATTTTGTCCTATTTATCTATGAATCTCCCCAAAGGCTAGATCAGTGCCTTGCAAACAGAAAAGTGTTTTTTTATTATGTTTATTTGCTCACATCCCCCAAGTTCTCTTCTCTGATCTCTATGCAGTTTACTTCTAAATCTCTATGTCTGACCTCTTCTGAACTCTCATCTGGTATTTCCCACTCCCCACAGGATATCTCCATCTGGATGTCATCTCAAGCTCATTGTTTCTGAAAATAAATGCATACTCTTTATCCTCAAACCAACCCCTCCTGCAAATGCAACAATACACACTCTATCTTCCACGTCCAAGACCTTGGTGTCCTCAAAGGGTATGGTGAGTACAACTTCTGCTTAAGTTCTGGGAAGACCTACCAAGCTGGAGAATGGACTCGATGAGAGACTTTATGTCTGCCACTTGAGCACCAGCCTAGCTAAATTCATCAAGTTTCATCTCTATATTAGCCATAAATTGATGAAGTTTTTGACCATGAATAACTCTCAAAGATTCTCTTTTTCTTTTTTTAATTAAAGATATTATTTGAGTTTTACAATTTTCCCCCAATCTTGCTTCCCTCCCCCACCCCCACCCCACAGATAGCACTCCATCAGTTCTCAAAGACTCTCAACTAAGTTTTAGAGGAGTTATAATCCATGTAGATACAGGGGGTAAACACACTGCAAATAACAAATTTTGTATCTCCCTAAGTGCCTAACACACTGACCTATGTTTTCTGAGTCCTTAAAAAAAATTTCATTGAAATGATTAAGGCTGAGTGTATCCCATGAACATTTATGGGAGAGAATGGGTGTGATGTTTGATATTCGTGTGTACATGTGAGAATAGATAGATATGTACATAGGACAGAACAAACAGATACAAAAAGGTGTCTCCCTGGAAAGTACTTGAAAAACATGATCTGTAATTATGGAAAGAAAAGTTTTGTTCTCAGAAAAGATAGATGGTGGGGAGGCTAGGTAGCGCAGTGGAGAAAGCACCGGCCTTGGAGTCAGGAGTACCTGGGTTCAAATCCATTCTCAGACATTTAATAATTACCTAGCTGTGTGGCCTTGGGCAAGCCACTTAACCCCATTTGCCTTGCAAAAACCTAAAAAAAAAAAAAGATAGATGGGCAGCAGATTTTTAGATCTGTTGGTAAAGGATGACTGTGTCCATGGGGGGAAGAGAGGTTCACAGAAAGAACTATTAGCACTGTAATTAAAGAAGTGGCACAGAGGCAGGTGAAATGTATTTTAAACAATTAATCTGCCATTGTTATTACAGGAGATATTTAAAGAACAGAAGAAATGGCATCAATTGCTGGTTGGTTTATCAATCTGGCTGTAATCTTGATCTATTTAGATGGAACGGATTTTCACAGAACAGAAGTGAGATCTATAATTCAGGAAGGACATGGTTGTGTTGTCTAAGAGACAGGGAATGTTACCCTGATGTGTTTGTCAGTCAATCAACAAACAAAATCTATTAAGTTCTTACTACATGCCAGGCACTATGCTAATTGGGAGGTTTACAAAAAAGGGCAAAAAACAAGGGAGATAATATGCAAACAATTATGTACATATAAGATATATACAATATAAAATGGAAGGTAATCTCAGAGGTAAAGCACTCTGTGTTTCTTCCTAGGATCCCTTGGAAGAGGAGGAGGGAAAGGCAGATGTCAAAGGAACATAGAGTTTAAATTAAAAAAGAGATCACAGCTCATCTAGGGTGAAGGAATGTGACATGTTGACCATGTCAACCTGTGCTTGGTATTTGTTCCTATTGTAGGAAACTAATCCTCTGATATGGGGAAGATACTATTGTCATTGCTATGACCTGATCACAGGAGGAGACTCAGTATTATTTTTTTAAGGTTTTTTTGCAAGGCAAATGGGGTTAAGTGGCTTGCCCAAGGCCACACAGCTAGGTAATTATTAAGTGTCTGAGACCAGATTTGAACCCAGGTACTCCTAACTCCAGGGCCGGTGCTTTATTCACTGTGCCACCTAGCCACCCCCTCAGTATTATTTTCTTTGGTTAGTTGGTCCATTCTCTTATTGATTCAACTGGGAACATAAGATATTAGTTCGAATGAAAAACTCTCCACACCTTTGCTCCCACTTACCTTTCCTTTCTTGTTTCATAATACTCTGTCAGGAATGTTATAATTTGACCATGCTAGACCTTTAGACCAAACTCCACAATCCATCTTCTACTTCTGCAGTTCCCTCCAAGCTGTAACCTCATTACCATTTCTCAGAATCTTAAGTTTTCCTTCAAATTCCACTATAGTTACATTCTTCTATGAAGGCCTTCCCTCCCCTCACAGTACTCCCACCTGCTCCAGATGTTTAATGCTCTCTCCTTCTTCAAAATCATTTCGCATTTATTTAATTGTGTATACTCTGCATCTTTCAGTTGAATGTAAGCTTTTTGAAGGCAGGGATTGTTTCATTTTTTGACTTTGTTTCTCCAGGTCCTAGTATATAGTAGACCTTTTATCTTTGCTGAATTAACTTGATGGGTGAGGTTAGGTACTTTTGGTTTATAGTTCCAGATTAATATTACTGTATTTTTGCAAAGTAATAGGGGGTTAAATGACTTGTCTAAGGTCACAGAGATAAGTATTGTCTGAGACTGGATTTGAACCCAGGGCCTTCTGACTTCAGGGTCAGTGCTCTATCAACTGCCCCCCAGATTAATATTTCTAAAATTCAAATATATGTCATTTTCTTACTTAAGGAGCTTTAATGGCCCCCTATTGTTTCTAGGAAAAATATAAACTGATTTTAGCATTTATATATTTATATTTTAGCATTATATCACCCCTACTACACATGGGTGATGTAGGGGTTAGATTGCTGGGCCTGGATTCAGGAAAGCCTGAGTTCCAAATTCAGCCTTAGGCACTTAGTAGTTATATGACTTTGGGCAAGTCCTTTGACATCTATTTGCCTCAATTTCCTCATCTGTAAAATGGGAATAATATTAGCACCAATCTCTTAGGGTTGTTAAGAAGATCAAATAAGATAATTGTAAAGTGGCTATCACATGGTAAGTACAGCTTAAATATTAGCTATTATTATTGTTGTTGGAGATAAGTAGTCTTCATACTTTCAGTCAGTTTGATCCATTTGCTATATTTTGAACTCCAAATTTTACTTTCCCCTTTGCACAAGCTGTCCCCCAGGCTTTCTCACTTCAATCACTTAGAAACCTTTCTTAAAGGTTCATCAAAATAGTTATTTCATATGGGAAGCCTTTCCTAATTCCCCTAGTTGTTAGAACTCACTCCATATGTCTTTTCCTCAAAAAACAAATATATGTTTATACTCATTTATATGTAGCATTGTTAGCATTCTTAGTATTACATGTCTGTCTATATTTATATAAAAATGTATCTTTCTCTACATCTATTTGTTTACATGTAGCATTCTTAGTATTACATGTCTGTCTCATATTTATATAATACATAAATTTATATTTTATATAATATATATTATAATTTATATAAAAATGTATCTTTCTCTACATCTATTTACATGTATCTCTCTTCCCCTCCCTCCCACCTTTAACCTCCCAATAAACTCTTTTTTTTTAGTTTTTTTTGCAAGGCAAATGGGGTTAAGTGACTTGCCCAAGGCCACACAGCTAGGTAATTATTAAATGTCTGAGACCAGATTTGAACCCAGGTACTCCTGACTCCAAGGCTGGTGCTTTATCCACTACGCCACCTAGCCACCCCCCAATAGACTCTTAAAGTGAAAGATGTATTTTGTTTTTGTCTTTGGATTCCTAGCATCTAGCTCTAGACCTGCTACCTGCTTAATGAAAATACTCTTTAAGAAATAATAACTGTCTGTTCATATCTTTTGACCATTTATCAATCGGGGAATGACTTGTGATCTTATAAATTTGATGCAGTTCTCTAAATATTTTAGAAATGAGACCTTTATCAGAACTCCTAGTTGCGAAGGTTGTTTCCCAGCTTTCTGATTTCCTTCTAATTTTAGCAGCATTGATTTTATTAGTGCAATTATTAATTTAATATAGTCAAAATCATTCATTTTATAGTTTATAATGTGCTCTAATTCTTGTTTGGTTATAAATTTATCACCTTTCCATAGATTGGATAGATAGAGTATTTTTTGATCTATTAATTTATCTATGGCATCGCTTTTTATGTTTAAATCCTGTAGCCATTTTGACCTTATTTTGAATGGGGTGTGAGTGGATCTATGCCTAGTTTTTGCCATACTATTGTCCAGCTTTCCCAATAATTTTTGTCAAATAGTGAGTTCTTATCCCAGAAGCTGATGTCTTTGGGTTTGTCAAATAGTAGATTGCTATGGTCATTTACTGCAGTTTCTTTTGAACCTATCCTAATCCACTGATCCATTACTCTATTTCTTAAGCAGTACCAGGCAGTTTTGATGACTGCTGCTTTATAGTATAGTTTTAGATCTGATAGAGCTAGGCCACCCTCCTTTACATTTTTTTCCATCAGTTCTCTTGCTATTCTGAACCCTTTGTTGCTCCAGATGAATTTTGTTATTATTTGTTCTAGCTCGGTAAATTAGTTATTTGGTAGTTTGATTGGTATGGCACTGAATAAGTAATTTAATTTGGGTAGAACAGTCATTTTCAATATATTAGCTCAACCTAACCATGAGCATTTCACATTTTTTCCAATTATTTAGATCTGACTTTATTTGGGTGAAGAGTGCTTTATGATTGTGTTCATACAGTGTCTGGATTTTTCCTGTAGATTCCAGTGTATTTAATGTTATCTATAGTTATTTTAAATGGAATTTCTCTTTCTATCTCTTTGTTGTTCATATATAGAAATACTGATGATTTTTGGGTTTATTTTATATCTTACTACTTTGCTGAATTTGTTAACTGTTTCAAGAAGTTTTTTAGATGATTTTCTTGGGTTCTCTAGTTATACCATCATATCATCTGCAAAGAGTGAAAGTTTTGCTTCATTGCCAATTCTGATTCCTTCAATTTCTTTTTCTTCTCTTATTGCTACTGCTAGCATTTCCAATACTATATTGAATAGTAATGGTGATAATGGTCATCCTTGTTTCACCCCTGATTTTATTGGAAATGCTCTGAATTTATTCCCATTACATATAATATTTGTTGATGGTTTTAGAGAGATACTGTTTATTATTTTAAGGAAAACTCCATTTATTCCTGAACTTTCTAGTGTTTTTAATAGAAATGGATGTTGTTTTTTATCAAAGGCTTTTTCAGCATCTATTGAGATAATCATATGATTTCTGTTGGTTTTGTTATTGATGTGTTTAATTATGTTGAGTATTTTCCTAATGTTGAACCATCCTTGCCTGCCTGGTATAAATCTAACTTGATCATGGTGCATTATCGTAGTTATAATGTGCTACAGTCTCATTGCTGAAATTTTGTTTAAGATTTTTGCTTCAATATTCATTAGGGAGATTGGTCTATAATTTTCTTTGATTTGGTTCTCCCTGGTTTAGGTATCAGCACCATGTTGGTGTCATAAAAGGAGTTTGGCAGAACTCCTTCCTCTCCTATTTTTAAACTATATTCTTTTTTTTATGTTTTTGCAAGGCAAATGGGGTTAAGTGGCTTGCCCAAGGCCACACAGCTAGGTAATTATTAAATGTCTGAGAATGGATTTGAACCCAGGTACTCCTGACTCCAGGGCCGGTGCTTTATCCACTGCACCACCTAGCTGCCCCTCCTCTCCTATTTTTAAAATGAGTTTATGTAGAATAAGAATTAATTGTTCCTTAAATGTTTGGTGGAATTCACTTGTAAATTCATCTGGACCTGGAGACTTTTTCTTAGGGAGTTTATTGATGGTTTCTTCAATTTCTTTTTCCAGAAAAGGGGTTCAAGTAATTTAATTCCTCTTCTGTTAATCTGGGCAGTTGACAGTTTTAAAATGAAGAAATTAAAGCGATATGTATTCATATGAAACAATACTATAAATCATTATTGATTAGAGAAATGCAAATTAAAACAACAATGAGGTATCATCTCATACCTATTAGATTAGCCAAAATGAGAAAAAGGGAAGATGATCAATGTTGGTAGAGGCTGTGGGAGGATTGGGACATTAATGCATTGCTAGTGGAGTTGTAAATGAATCCAACCTTTCTGGAGAACAATATGGAACTATGCCCAAAGAGCAAGAAAACTGTTCATACCCTTTGATCCAGCAATTTCAATTCTAGGTCTATATCCAGAAGAAATTATAAAAAAAGGGAAAAGTCTTACATGTTCCAAAATATTCATCGCAGCTTTTTTTGTAGTGGCAAAGAATTGGAAGTTGAAGGGATGCCCCTCAATTGGGGAACAGCTAAACAAGTTATGATACATGGATACTATAGAATATTATTGTTCTATATGAAACCATAAGTGGTTGTATGCTAGAGAAGCATGGAATGACTTATGGAATCTGATGCTGAGTGAAGGGAGTAGAACCAAGAGATTATTGTACACATCAACAACATTATGAGATGAACAACCTTGATGGAAGCAGCTACTCTCCGCAGTCCATAAAGCTAGGACAACTGTATTGGACTGTTTATGGACTATATTATCCCCATCCAGAGGAAGAAAAACAAAACCAAAACATACACAAACTAAAGGAAAAACCTTCCAAATATGATGAACACTTATAAAAATCATCTATTATGTATCTCTTTCCCTTAATCCTAGTTCCTCATGCCAAAAATTACTAATTTATAAATATGTTTAACATGTAACATGTTTGTAATATGTATGTAAAATGCTAACCTGACTGTTCCCTGCTTAGGGAAGGGGAGTGGGAAGGGAGGATGGAGGGAAATTTTGTAACTTGCAAATATGCATATGCATATGGATGATAATAAATAAATTTTTAAAAAAGAAATAATTACAAAAAAAAGAAATAAAGAATTATTTAAATAATTAGAATATTCATTGACACGGTTAAAGTATGGCCACACTTCCTAAATGAATTTACAGATTTAATATTATACCAACCAAACCACCAAAGCAGAGCTTTATAGAGCTTCCCAAAAATGATAACAAAATTTGTTTGGAAGAACATAAGGTCCAACTTCTCAAAGGGAGTAATGGAAAAATCAATCAGCCAACCAATCAACAGGTATTTAAGAACCTCTCTAATGCCAGCACTATAATGTGCTGGGTGCTGGGGATTTAAAGGAAAAAAATATATAAAACTACCTGGGTTCTCAAGGAGTTTCTAGTAGTTTAAAATTCTTTTCAGATTTTGAATCTTCTGTTCCTTCCCTTATCCTTTGGGATAATGGGATCATGGATTTAGCAATGGAAGAGACCTCCAAAGCCATTAAGTCCATTCTCTTATTTTATAAATAAGGAAAACGAGGCCCAGAGAAGTGAAGTTGTAATGAAAGGGGAATAACAAATCCAGCAAATTACATTATAAAACAACAATCATCAAAATTAGTTGATCCTAATTAGAAAATAGGAATATATATCAATAGAACAGATTAGATAAAAATAAACTCCATAACTCTGTTCAATAAGCCTAGAACAAAATTACTTGGCAAAGAGTTCTTATTTAATAAAAACTATGAGAAATTGGAGAAAAATTTAACATCAACCAAAGAAGAAACCACAATAAAATCAAAATAATTATGTGACCTGTATATTAAAAGGTCATTTCCAAAAATTTAGAAGAGAATGAGATATGGAAAGGGTTGGGTGGGAAAAAAGAATAGAGAGTTCTTAATTAAGGAAGAGATAGAGATGATTATAAAACATAAAAAAAAGAGATTATTTTGAAAAGCTTTTGCATGAAAAAAATCAGTGAACTAAAAATAAAATGCTGCCAATTCAGGGGGAAAACTGAATTAAATACCTCTGACAAGGGTCTAATATTCAATATATGAGGTAGAAAGCTAATATATATGGAGAACAGATATATAAGACTAAGAGCTATTTACTAACATGTAGGCAACATAATATGCAAAAACCATAGGATTTGGAATAAGAGGACCAGTTTTAATCCTGGCATGGCCACTTACCTCTCAATCTGTGATCCTGATCCTAGTGGGTAAATGGTCAAAGAACATGACAAAATGGTTTTCAAGAAAAGATTTGCAAACTATTAACAATCATATGAAAGATAACCCTAAATCATTTCAGAGAAATGTAATCAAAACATCTTAAGTTTCACCTCATACCTAACAAATTGTCAAAGGTGACAAAAATGGAAATAGTCTATGCTGAAGAGACTTCAGAAAGAGAGGGAGATTGTTGATAGAGTGGTGAAGAAATTTGGAATTATATTAAAAATGACAAAAATGTTCATATCCTTTGATGTAGAGATCCCACTGCTGACATATATCCGCCCCCCCCAAAAAAAAGTTCATAATAGAAAGAAAAGTTCCATACGTAGCTGAAATTTCATAGGAACATTTTTTATTTTGACAAAGAACTTGAACAATGTAGATACTGAACTATTGGGAGTGGCCAAACAAAGCATGGTACATGAATGTAATAAAATATTAGTGTTATAAGAGATAATGAATATGAAGAATTCAGAGAAATGTGAGAAGACCTTTGAACTGATAGAGTTCCATCAGTAAAACCGGGAAACAACCAAGGAAAAGGAAAGAACAACAACAAAAAGACACAACTTAACACTGCATGATTATACTGACTACTCTTGGCACTGGAGATTTGCAAAGGTGAGAACTGATATGTATGGGACTGTCAGGTTCTGTTGATATGTTGTTTAGTTTACTTCACCGAATTTTTTTCCCTCTTTCTCTTTAATAAAAGATCCTTTGTGATGGGTTGCTGGTTAGGGGACAGGAAAGGGATATATTTGGAAATGAAATTGCTGCAAAAACAAAATACATCCTTAAAAATCTTTAAAAAAAAGTTTATTGGATTGGACTGGACTAAATTGGATTGCATTGGAGAAGGGCCAACCAACTACAGCCTTCTCACCATGAGTACACAACAGTTCAGGGAACCTTGTTTCCAAGGAGTAGGAGAAACCCTTGGTAAACAAGATTGTTAAAAGTCAAGCCTCTGAGTCAGGTGGGAAAGATATAAGCAAAAAAGAAAGGGCAGGACCCCATAGTCTACCACCTCCTACTAGAAACCTAAAAGCACAAAGGGAGCAGGGAGATTAATGGGACTGATCATTAGTACAAAGAACCAGTCCTTCAAGAGAAGAACAAAGAAAGAGATTATGGAACATTGAAACATCAAGGTATGAAAAACAGATACAGTGCAACTGATATGAAAGAAGGTAGCCAGTTGACAACAGATGGATATAAATAATGTGACAACCAAATAGTATACTATTAGAGAGGAAGGATGTCCAGTTTTCTGTTATTGTTTCCTCCTCCCCTTCCCCTCACTTTATTCTCTGTCCATCCAGGTAGGAGATCAAATATTTCCTTCTCTTCTAGAGAAGGTAAAAGAGGATAGGAATTTCCAGCACTTTAATAATCATAGCAAGCTCCTTAAAGAACAAAACTCTTTACAAATATCTCATTCTATCTTCACAATTCTACCATTATTTATTCCCATTTTACAGATGAGGAAACTGAGGTAGGCAGTGGTTAAATAATCTTCTCAGGGTCACAAACTAGGCTAGGTTCTGAACTCAGTCAGGTTTTCCTGACTCCAGTTTCAACACTCTCTCCACTGAGTCACCAATCTGTCTCCTAGTAACCAAAGAAGTCCAAGGGAGTAGATGAAATATATTGGAAAAATAGTGCTGCCCCTGGAATGTTGTCTAGAGGAGATTTAAAGAGAAATACTGGTTTACTTGCAGATAATTGGGCCACCATTAATCTTGCCTAGGTGTATCTCTGCTGGTTTATATGGTTTGCAGTGAAAATGCCAATCTCTAGAGCTCAGAAGTTGTATTGTATTGTCTGGGAGGTCCCAGGAAAGTCTCCAGGGCAGACATCTTTGTGTTTATCCCCCCGAGTACTGAATGACAAAGAGAGTAAGAGGGGAGAAAGTGTTTTGTCTGTGAGTTCTTTTCCTTGGCATATCCAATCTTGTATGAGTGCTTTCTTCTTAACCAGAAATCTTTTTTCTAGGATATCATTTTATAAAACTAAGGAACACTTGAGTTAGGCCATGTACCTGTTGTGTAAACGTATGTTAATGGAGAAAAAAAGAACATGTTTGAAGGCATCTACATGTACTCTAGATATCAGACAGGCATGTTTATGGAAAAGAAGGGCTATGTCCTAGGAGATGTCTATCCATAAGAGCAAAGACATATATAGGAAGAACAGATATGCCCTATGATACAAATAAGTGTGTCCCAGGGAGTTTATCTGGGGCACATGCTCCTAAATAAGGAAGGTGTGTATTTTGAAGGAATTAAGTGACTTATAGGTAGTAAGAAGGAGTGTCCAAGGGCAGATGTATCCTAAAAGGGGTCCTGTGTCTAAGGGAGTGGGCAAGTGTCTTTGTGGGGAGGACATTGGATCCCATTATAAGACAGTAATCATGTTCTGGGGAAACTGCCAACTATGGTACACTAGAGTCTGATCTGTCATCCTTGAGTTTCTTCACCGGTCTCATCCACCTTTGAATGGCCTTGATTTATGTGGCCACCAGAGGGCAACATGTGGCCAGGCTGCTGTTTGGTGTACAGAATTGTAGACAACACCTCTGGCTTAGAGGGAGAGGGAAGATCAAGGACCAGGAGGGAACTCAGTCTAACTGGGAGAGAGATTCTGGTGGCATACTGCCCTCTGTTCTGAGACCTCTTTGGATAAATCTCCTTGGAGTCATCTTAGGGTGTCTAGCCCCTTAGACTCTAAAAAGGAAACTAAGACCAGGAAAGCAAAGATGTTATACTCCCCCTCCATATCTCCCTATCCAGGGCGGATGGGAGTTGTTTCCTGAATGTTTCCTGAAGCTGGGTCAGAAGCTGGGTCAGGAAATGCCCAACCCTCAGAGGAAGGAGCAAGAATGGAGAAGAAGATCAGGAAAACCTTTATGAAAGGGCTGTGGACTCCATCTGGTTCCTTCCATCCTTGCTACCCTCAAGCCCAGCCAGAAATAAAGACTCTGAGAGAGAAGACACATAGCTTTATGGAGAACTTATAGGGGGAAAAAATTCAACAATTGGTTTATTTATTATGGTAATTCCGAGCCCATGTCTCTACCTCTCTTTCCCTTTCTGCCCCCATGCCCATCAAAAGTTCAAACTAAGCTTGCCCAGGGAGTGGTTGAGGGCAGGGTGGGACAGGGGTGATGGAACGAAGTCCTGGGTGAGGGAAGATAGTTTGATGAGGGGCAGGGATGTTTTATGTCTGTACCTCACTGTCCTTACTTCGCCATACCACCAGGGTAACAAGGAAAGGGATAAGGCAGATGGGAGCAATGATCAATGCAAGCAGCACCTCCTCTGGGGGGTCAAAGAAGACAGGCCGCCGCTCTAGTGAGCAATTGGCAAAGTACATCTGGTGGCTGTAGAAGATGATCTGCTCAGCCCAGGGATTGGGGAAACCCTGTTTGAAAATGTCTGCCCATTTCTCCAAGCAGCCTTGTAATTCACTGTATGGCCTGTGAGGATGGTGGGATAGATAAAAAGAGAATCAGAATTAGGAAGAGCTGTGGATGTGCCACTGTCCCACTCCAGAGCCAAGGCCTTGCCCCTATTTGTGCTTGATTCTTTAAGACTATACCCAGCCCTTAGGAGTAGGTTCATTACCCCAGGCCATGGCCCAGTTTCCAGCCCAGCCTCTGCCTCTTACCTGCTAATCATGTCCCATTTACACCAGTCCTCTCTGCTGACATTTCTCATACGTTCCTCATGGATAAACCAGCATTGTTTGGATTCTAGTACATATGATTCCTCTAAGGTCATCACTATAGGCACAAATGCAAAAGATCCCTCACATGTGTACCCTTGTGCTTTTCCTCTCTTGAAACTCAGAAAATCTTCCCCACCAAGAGTGTCTCTCCTACTTCTTTCCAAACACTGAGATCCCATGGAAACCCTGGATACTCTCAAACTCCTTAAGTCAATTAAGGAGTTCCTTAAGTCTAGGGAGATATTCTGGTTGAGGAGATAGCTTAAAATAGCAAAAGGCACTGAGAAAGAGAAACAAAGTGGAAGGGCAGTAATTATATTTGTTGGTGAAGGGGGAGGGATGCAGGTAGAAAAAGAGAACCAAGTAGGGTCTGAAGGGAATACCCCCAGGAAAGCATTGATAGAGATTGGGCCCCTTCTCTCTAACACCACTTTTCTCTAATCATCATACATTTACCATTAAGCTGTGTATAGGCTTCCATGTTAATGACATCAGGTACAGACTGAGCATCAGAGCCTTGGACTTTCATGGTAGCTGTGGGAAGAGGAAGATATGAACTGAAGTAACAGAGCAAACCAAGGGGATCAACTTCAGTTCAGTGCTGCAAGGATATTGCATTAAGGATGGGGGTAAGGATTAAGGAGTGGAGAAGGGAAAGGAGAAAATGGCAACCTTTCAAAAGTCCTTGAGTGGATTAGTAAAGGCGATGTGATGTAGTGGAATGATCAAAGGACTTGGGAGTCAGAAGGTCCAGAGCAAGGAAGATTTGGACTTTCATAGCCTGTTTCCTTTTTTTTTTTTTTTTTTGGCGGCAAAATAGGGCTTCTACCTTCCTAACATGGGTTGCTTCAAGACAACTGTTCTGCAAACTGCTATATAAATGTAAGCTATCATTATTTAGCTCTTGGTCTGACTTGGGGACTAGTCAAGGGGGAATACTGATACTTTCATGAATAGGTTTTTCCAAGCTCCGGGAAGAAAGTAGTTGGGATAGACCCCTACTAGAAAAGTCAGGCCACAGCTTTCTTGAACCCCTACTGTTCCTCCACAAAGTTCATCCTCTGGTATATCCTAGCTCTCATCGGCTCACCCTTTTCAACTGGGCCTTTTCCTCGAGAGGGTCTGGGGTGGAGGTATTCAAGACACATGGTGTACCAAACTCAGAGCCACCTCTCCCTCCTTTATCCCAGTCTCTCACACCCGTCCTTCCTCCTTTCCCTCTCCCTAGCCCTTCTTTCTGGCTCCCTTTCCCCTGGCCCCGGGAAGCATCTCACTCACAAACGAGCAGGAGGAGGAGCCAGAGGGGGCTTCGAGTTCTGGCTGGGGTCGCAGGGCGATGAGGAGAACCAGAGCAGCCAGTTCTGATCGAGGCCATGGTGCAGCCGAAGCAGGGGGTGCAGCTGGCGGACCCAGAGCCGGGGCCAGGGCTGGGGGCTGGACGCCTATATCCCTGGCCCGAGCCGCAGGAAGCAGCGCCGTTTCCTCCGAGGGGCTGGGGCAGCTGTGGACACGTGGGGGGCGGAGGACGCCCCGGACCGGACGGCTAGAGGGGGAGTCAGCTTCCCCTCCCCACCCGGTGGCCTCTTCTTCTCTTCCTGCCCCTCCAAAACTTTGACCCTCTTCCTCTTCAAAGGAGGCACCCCGACTCGCTGGACAGCTCCCCTCGAAGCCTGGAAATTGTCATCAGATTCCCAGTCTCAGCAAACACTGGACCCTTGTCCTCTCTATCTGTTGACTCCTGGGTTTCCGGATCGCCCGATTCTCTGCCCCTGATCGCCCCGTATCCTCCTTAAAAGTGGGGGAACTCGGGCTGTCTTCGAGGATTTGATTTAGTTGAGCTGGGAGTTGTGGGGTTCAGGCTAAGTCTTTTGGCTTCAGAGAATTTATGTATGGATCTGGGGACTGCTGCAGACTAGGGTTGGGGAATAGGGACCGGGAGTGAGCTAGGGGCTGCCTGGATCTGGGCCTTGGGCCGGGTAATTAAGAATTTCTTTTCCAGGGGAACACCCTCTGATGTCAGCCCAGTCTAACTCGAGAGGAGGAGGGGAGGGAAAGGGGCCTCTTTGGGCGGGGAAAGGGCCTGGGCAAGGGGAGACTGGAGTCTTGTTATCCTTCCTTTAGGGCCTCTGGCTCTTAGGAGGATGAACCTCGGTTTGGTTGACAGGAAGGTGAGAACCCTTATAAGGATTAGCTTTAGGACCTAAGAACATTAAATATAGGAATACGGGTGGGTTCTCTGGACAGTGTCCAGGTCCCAACATGATGGATAGGGGCAGATAAAACAAATCTTAGAAGCTCTGTGGAGTTAAGCAAAACCTTGCAGTAAGGGAGTAAGGATAGAGGTGCTGACCCAATGACTGTCACAGCAAAGATCATCAACCCTGAAACTGACCCTCCAGTGTTCATATTACCTCCACAAGTACCCTGATTTTGTCTTTACTCAACGACTTTGTATATTCAAGTATCCCCTTGCCTCAATATAAGCCTTGGATAAGCCTAAATTCCCATTTCAGAAATACTAAACTGGAGCTAATTGTCTAGGATATGGATTAGAATTTGGATTAGGGTTGTGTGTGGTGTGTCATAACAGAGTTGAAGTGAAGGTTAGGGTTAAATCACCTCCCTCATCATAGGGTAGTTTACATACCTGGGACTCTTCTCAAAACGGACACCTAAGGATCTGAATATCTACTCACTAACTTGAGGGTCCACTTAGTGGGGAGAAGTTTTTCCCTCCTTCTTTCCTCTCTTTTCCGTCTGCCTCTTTCTCCCTTCTGTTCAGGTTCCATTACTATATTTGCTGATGGAAATACTGACATGGGCATGGTTATGGTTTGAGGTATTGGAGTTGGGGAGTTACACCTCCTGAGGTAATCTAGGGGATAAAGGGATTCACTTTACATATCCAGTTTTTATATTATTACCAGCATTCTAATTAGCATAAAAGCAGGAGGAAAATAATGTTACATTAATAAAAAATTGTTTCTGAAAGACTTGTACTTAAAATGTAAGAATATAGTATTAATTTTTAGACATAGCATATTTTAATTGATGTGGGAATGATTTGATTGACTAAATCAATCCACAATCACCCTTCTATATAAGGATTAGTTTGGCAGTAATGTAAAGGATTAGAGAAAGGGAAGAGGATGAACTGAAGGTGAAAAGTTTTATAGGTGGTAATTTCAATAACATAAGTGAGAGAAAAAGACTTGCACTAGGGCAGGACCAATTAGGGAAAGATAGGATCTAGAAATAATGCAGGAATAAAACTGACAAAATGTGACAAAGATATATGGAAGATGAAGGAAAAAATTCAGCCAAAGGTAATATCAGGGCTTTTGAACATGGAGAAGTGGGTGAATAGCTGTGCCACAGACAAGAGAAGTCAGAAGAACATAAAGATAGAGTTGTATCCCTACCCCAATTAAGTATAATTAACTATGAGATGTTCAATGTAAGGGTAGTCACAGTAATATAAGTTCTAAAAGTCTGAATAAGATTGTTTATTATTATGATTTCTCTTCAAAGTGCAAATTCATCATTAATTGGATCAAGAAGGAAACAGTCTAACTAGCTAATGAAACAAGCTAAGTACATCCCTGGAGAATTTAAATAACAAAGGATTTTCAGTAGTTGACCCAGTCTAGCCATCTAGCAAGGAATCATTCCAGTTTCAGACAGAATCACTCCTGGGGTTAGGGAGAGAATTTCTCCCTCTCTCTTTTCCCCTTCCCCCTCACCCCTACCCTGTCCCCATCGATCATGTCACTGAAGAGAAGAGACAAGGCATCTAGCCAAAAACAGAAACATACCAAGGATACACAAGGATATAGAAAGATACCGAAAGAAGGAAGCAACTACAAGGAACCAGATTCCTGGTATCAGAAAATAATGCTGGGAATCCAATAGCTAGGTGGTGTGAAACTCTAACCCTAACCCCCTTTCCCCAAATGTGTCCTGCTCTTTTCCCTCATTACCAGTCTATTCTTCCCCTGGATTCTGTGCACTTCTAGATTGTAGCCCAACATTCCTATTAAACCAGCTTAGTAAATGTCCTTTACAAAAAAGCTTATGAAGTCTGACTATCAATGGGAAGATCATCAGAGAAGTCTCATTTATTTTAGTATTAGAAATATACTTCTTCAAGGTTCCGTTTAGAACTCCACTTTTAGGAACCCATTCTTTCAATTCCAAGAGGAGTTGGGAAAGTAGCTCCCTTGGTTTCAGGCACTAAAAGGAGTGGTAGATTAAAGGGAAATGTAGTTTAATTTTAGAATTTTGAATGAGTTAAAAGTGGGTCATCCTGTGGAGACAATTGTCAATGGTTATGATTTTCATATTGATTAATATGGATGTGTGTAATGAATTTAATAATAATAATAATAATAATAATAATAATAATAATTTAGTTTCTAGGGATCCTTTTCACAGGCAGAGACTCTGAAAACAAAGTAACTAAAGTAATCTGTTTTAATCCTGACAAGTCCTGCATTCTTTTGCCTGTGTTAAGTGAAATCAATCAGTATCTGTACCAAAGCCCTGTTCTGTACCCTAGCCCTGTTCTGAACCCTTGCAGAATAATAGGATATGATTAACTTAATTATCCCCAAAGGACTTGAGAACATGTGTGTTGTCCTCCTGGGATGGTCACAGTCTGTGTAATTGCTATTTGAATGATTACCTTGTCCTAGGAAGATCACTCAAGCCTCCCAAATGATTATTTTATAATTCTCCTTCCCCCTCCCTTCCCACTTATGATCTATATATTCTCTGCCTGAACTATACAGCAAGGCAGAGAGCCTATCAGGAGAAATCCCATGATTTGCAAATTGTTTCTTTGTGAAGAAAGTAATTAATAGAATGTTACCTGATTACTGGCATTCTGTCTCTGCCTGCTCTGTCACACCTAGGTTAGAGACCAGCTTAGTATTTGGTTAATTATCTATTAGGTAATTGGAAATACAGGTCTGGAACTTAGAAGAGAGTTTAGGATTAAAGATACAGATCTGAAAGTCATCAGTTCAGAGGTAGTAGTTGAAGCTTGTTCTCTTTTGGCATATTGAAGTGTTACTTCTGGGAGGGTCAAGAAATGTTCAATATGGTGTTTGTTAGCTGACATCTCGAGGAGAAAAGCTAGGAGTTTGACAGAGACCTGTATATAAGATCTGTTGATCTGATTAAGGTCTTTGATAATGTCAATTTTGAGGGCTTGTGGAAGTTCATAGCAATTTTGGTTTCCCAGAGAAGTTCATCAGTATTTTATGCCAGTTTCATAATGGTATGTCTGCATGGGTTCTGGATAATGGATGATGCTTTCACACTTTCTCAGTCATTGAGGGAGTAACTGTGTGCTTGCTTCCATGCTTTATAGCATATTTTCAACAGTGTTCTTAGATGTCTTCAAAGAAGATAAAAACAGCATCAAGGATGGTCACCACATTGAGGGTAAGTTATTAAACCTGAAAAGGCCACAAATCAAGACTAAATTGGAAGAAGAGTTGGTATATGAGTTTTTGCTTGCAAATTATTGTGCACTTAATGCAGCCTCTGAGGTTGAGTTGCAACAGAGTATGAAATGATTCTTGTGCTAGTTTTGACCTGACAATTAACAGCAAGAAAACACAGCACAACACTATCCCACATAAAACCAAATGGAGGAATTTGAATGCTGCGGATAAGTTAACTTTGCAGTATATTTTGCAGGGATGAACACATAGAGAAGAGATATTAGGCTGCCTACCAAATTGATGATCTACAGAACTCTTCTGTTTACTTCATTGTGAAACCTAAACAATAGACCAGTACCATGTCAGGAAACTGAATCACTTCCATTTAAATTGTCTTAGGAAGATTCTGAGACTCACCTGGCAAGATAAGGAATTGGACACTGAGGTCCTTTCTAGAACCAAATTGCCAAGCATTCAAATTCTACTGCAGAGAGTACTCTATTGCACTGGCTACATTGTTCAATTGCCAAAAGTATGTTTGCCTAAAAGATCATTTTTTGGAGAACTCACCCAGGGTAAGAGCTCACACAGAGGTCAGAAGAAGCAATACAAGGATATTTTCAGGATCTTTCTGAAAAACTTTGGGATTGATTATGTGACATGGAAGACACTGACAAAGGACCACATAGCATGACATACCCATGTCAGAGAAGGTGCTGTGCTTTATGAGCAAAGCCCAGAATTGCAATAGCTCAAAAGAAATGTGAGATGTGCAAATTTAGAGACCTCTCTCCTCCAAATGTTCATGTAGACTACTTGTTCCCAATTTGCTTTCTTCTATTTCTATTGGTCCAATTAGTCATAGTTTCACAACACTGCACCTTAACTCCAGTAGAGAGATGTCATTTTGTTTCTCTTTGAGAACAAAGGACAACAATAACCGAATGACTAACCAACTAGTTGGAGTCACAGGGAAAAATATGATTGAAAAGGGAAAGAGCACAGAGAAGAGGAAAAAAAGAGAAGAGAAAAAAAAAAAAAAGACAAAACTTAGGGAATCTCAAGGGTTTGGGAAGAAAGTGAGAAGCCAAAAAACAAACAAACAACAAACAACAACAACAAAAAAAAGCAGAGAAAGATCAATTAAGAGAGGTAGTAGGAGAACAAAGAACAAGAGAAAAGAGAGAAAACAAGCAGGTGATCAATTGACCTAATATGGGTCTCTTATCTCTCTGGAAGCAGAATTCTTTCATACATGTTCTCTACCATTTACAACAAATAGTTTCTAAATAGTTAATTTAATGGTAAACTACTGGTCACACAAACAAAAGACAAATGCACAAAATTCATGTGAATCAAATTTATATTTGCAGTTTAAAATAATTTTGCTAAGGATAACATAGTGTGAGTAATATCTAACTCCCTCTCTTTCATGAAAATTGGGCTAGTTTTTTTTTAACTAAATGGTATTAAAAACCATCCTCCAGGTGTAATTGGCATGGGAGCCAAAGGCTCCAGTTGTTGACATCATCTTCTGGTCCCCTGAATACTGTACCCCTGAAGTACTCCAGCTTTTTTCTGATACTTGGCTGATTGATTTTTTTTTTTTTTTTTTAGTTTTTCAAGGCAATGGGGCTAAGTGACTTGCTGAAGGTCACACAGCTAGATAATTATTAAGTGTCTGAGGTTAAATTTGAACTCAGGTCCTCCTGACTCCAGGGCTGGTGCTCTATACACTGTGCCATCTAGCATTGACTTTGGCTGGTCAATTTCAATAGTCAAACTTATAGGAAGAGGACCTTTGCTATCAAGAAGTAAATCTTTTGTTAACTGTCGGATAACCTATGGATTCTCATTTCATTACAATATCTAAACTAACAGGGGACTAGCATGAATCAGGCTCCTTCCAGAAGGTGATGATGAAGTTAAGAATACAACAGCTAGTTCTTGATATCTTCTAGCTAGAGATGTTCTTATCTGACCTGTAGGAATCCTGTGTCCTATGTTAAACCACATAAAACACAACATGTGGGCCTACCTTTTAGGATGACAGAGGAAAAATAACTTCCTAGCTTCCTTCTCATTTATGGAAAAAAAATGATAGGTCTAAAGCAGACTGCTGGAACTTAATGCTTTTCCCCTTTTCCAAAATCTATATGTTGTAAAAGTCAAGAAGACAAACTTTGAAATGAAAATCCAAGGGCAGTGTGAACAAAGGTATTATTGGAATATATAACAGAAATGAGTTATTACAATCAAGCAATTATGAAGTCTACTTAACATAATTCCAAATAAAAGATATAGAGAAATTTCTCGACCTTATCAATTCTAAAATGAGCAAGTTTAAGTTAATTCCCTCATGGAAAAGAAATTTTATCTCTGGGTTATCCCTAGACATTTATACATATATACATGTATATATACATACATATATACATATATACATGTATGCATATATACATATATATGTATAATATACCCTTATTCATAGCTATACAAAAACATACAAGATTTCCTCCTAATAGAATTGTCAAGTTCTATATGCCTATTTTTAATTTTGAAAAGTGAATAAAGAGATAATCTTGTAAATCCTGCTTTTTCTTTCAGGCAAAGCTCTTTTCCTGTCTTTTTAAAATAAGTGTTTTTAAACCAGATAGTTTCTGGGGAGAAAGGGAAGCCCGGAAAGAGAGGGACTTAAAAAACAAGTTGTTGAAGCAATTTTTTTTTAGTCTTTTTTTATGTTTGTTTGTTTGGTGTTTTTTTTTTTGCAAGACAATGGGGTTAAGTGGCTTGCCCAAGGCCACACAGCTAGGTAATTATTAAGTGTCTGAGGCCAGATTTGAACTCAGGTACTCCTGACTTTAGGGCTGGTGCTCTGTCCACTGTGCCACCTAGCCACCCCCACTGTGCCACCTAGCTGCCCCTGTTGAAGTAATTCTTAACTAGTCAACTGACCACAATCTTTCCCATTTCTATTTTTGAGTAATAATTTTCAGAAGTAGTATTTGGGTGAAGAGCTATCTCCCTTTCTATCTATGAAAGGTCATTGCTACAGAAACAAATACTTTTTTTTTTCCAAAGTGGAATAAGATACTTAAGACCTGGAAATCTAGTTGGGATTTAATTCTTTTTATGTGTATATATTTTCTAAAAACATTTTTTGTTAGAACTCTTATAATTTCATCTAAAAAGGGGGCCCTTCTATCTAGTGCAATCCTGCAACTTACTGTCCTTAGAGAGCTGTCTAGAAGAATTGAAAAGTTAAATGACTTCCCAAAGACACAGAGCTAGAACATGTCAGAGCTGAGACAAAACCAGGTCTTGCTATTTCAAGCCAGTTTTTTTTTTTTGCTAACTATGCCATATTACTTTTTTGTTAAGATATAGTTATTTTCTATATTGAAAAGATCTCCTCACAGATTTGGGGTAGCAGTGGTTCACATTTTACATTATAAAATGAGCCAGGGGGTAGAGTAGTTAGAGCATTGGATCTGGAGTCAGGTAGACCTGAATTCAATATGACCTCAGATACTTACTAGCTATGTAATCCTAGGCAAGTCACTTAACTTCTGCTTGTCTCATATTGCTCATCTGTAAAAGTAGTATTATAATATCTATCTTTCAGAGTGGCATAGTGGATCAAAGTCCAGCCTTACCATTAGGTAACAAGAAGAAAAAGAAATTGGAAGAAACAAAACTCTCACTCTTTGCTGATGAGATGATGGTATATCTAGAGAATCCTGAGAAATCATCTAAAAAAACTACTAGAAACAATTAGCAACTTTAGCAAAGTCGCAGTATATAAAATAAACCCACATAAATCTCAGCAATTCTATATATTCCTAGCAAAATACAGCAGCAAGAACTAGAAAGAGAAATCCTATTTAAAGTAACTTCAGACAATATAAAATAATTGGGAGTCTACCTGCCAAGGCAGACTCAGAAATTCTATGAAAACAACTATAAAACACTTTTCACACAAATAAAATCAGATTTAAATAACTGGACAAATATCAACTGCTCATGGATAGGCTGAACTAATATATAATGAAAATGACAATTCTACCTAATTTATAACTACTTATTTAGTACTTACCAATCAAACTTACAAAAAATTACTTTAATGAGCTGGAAAAAATTGTAACTAAATTCATATGGAGAAACAAAAAGTCAAGAGTATCAAGGGCTTAATGGGAAAAAAAAGCGCAAAAGAAGTTAGTTTAGCCTTACCAGATCTAAAATTATATAATAATGCATCAGACATCAAAACTGTCTGGTACTGGGTGAAAAATAGAGTGGTTGACCAGTGGAATAGACTAAGTGCAAAAGAGACAGCAGGAAATGATTATAGTAATCTGCTATTTGATAAACTCAAAGAACTCAGTTTCTGGGATAAGAATTTTTGCTTTGATAAAACTGTTGGGAAAATTGGAATTTAATATAGCAGAAACTTGGATTAGACCAACACCTCACCTCATATCCTATACCAAAATAAGATCAAAATAGGTACAGGTGGAGTTTAAATAAAGACCAAAGACTACTACTTTCATTTTTTTAAAAGTTGTCTTATGTACTACATAGTTTTGCTATCTCTAGTATTTTATTTTTATTCTCAAGGATATGATTTTTCTCTCAACACATTCAATTTTGATCAATGTATAGCATGGAAACAATGTAAAGATTAGCAGACTGCCTTCTGTGGGGGGGTGGGGGAGGAAAGGAAGGGGAAAAAATTCAAAACCCTACCAAAAAATGATAGATAGAAACTACTATTGTATATAACTGGAAAACAAATAAAACATTTATATATCTATATAAAGAAATGTTACAGAAAATCCTTATTGGTCACTATAGGTTTAGGTTGAAGAATTGGTAAATCAGAATTTTGCAACAATGCCTTATGGGTTCTTATAGATTTGCATTTTGGGATGAAGCAATCTTCTATTTAATTTTTTTTTTTGTGAGGCAATGAGTGATTAACTGACTTGCCCAAGGTCATACAGTTAGGTATTAAGTGTCTGAGGTCACATTTGAACTCAGGTCCTCCTGGCTCCAAGCCAGTGCTCTATTCACTGTGCCATCTAGCTGCCCAAAACAATCTTCTTATTGGTTCCTTAATCTCCCTGACCAGATTGGGGAGTGAATGGGAGGACTGTGCTAAAAGTGGATTGGAGCATAAGAAGTTACTTATTCAGAGGATTTAAAAGAAGACTAATTCCCCCTATTACTTTCTTGATTCCTTCTTATCAAGTGTCTAGGACTCTTCAAGCCTTTTCCTTAGCCTTCCATTGAGGAGGAATGGATATTTATCTTTTCTCCTCAAGCAGCTGTGATAGCTGCTCAAACATGGTAATGAGAACATGTTTTGTCTAAATAAATGAGACTGGTTCTCAAGATCCTGGCTGCCTCTTCTTTACGTTTCTTTCTCTGAGCTGCTTGTTGTCTTTTGTTCTAGAAGAGGGTCCAAATGACATCACTCTGTGGGAGTCAAGGTACGGTGTGTCTGACTGTGGCTGATCAGATCAATAGGGACTTGGAAGGTTCTACCACAATTTGGGCACAAATAGTCCATGTTTGGAGCAGAGATGTCTCTAAATTTGCATGTCTCATTTTTTTTTTTTGAGCTTCTGCAATTCTGCTTTGCTCATAAAGCATAACACCTTCTTTGATATAGGCATACCATGCTGGGTGGTCCTTTGCCAGTGTCCCCAATGACCTGAAATCAATTCCAAAGTTTTTCAGAGAGACCTTGAGAGTGTCCTTGAATTGCTTCTGACCTGAGTAAGCTCTTGCTTGTATGAGTTCACTATAAAATAGTCTTTTAGGCAAATGTACTTTTGGCATTCAAACAATGTAGGCAACCCATTGGAGTTGCTCTCTACAGTAGTTTGAATACTTGGCAGTTAAGCCTGAGAAAGAACCTCTCCCTAAACACAAATGTGTTCAAAGGAGTAGATGAATGTGTCCTCATGGCAACCTCATGAGTTTTAAGAAATGGGGACCTCGGGGCAACTAGGTGGTGCAGTGGATAGAGCACAGCCCTAGAGTCAGGAGTACCTGAGTTCAAATTGGGCCTCAGACACTTAATAATTACCTAGCTGTGTGGTCTTGAGCAAGCCACTTAACCCCATTTGCCTTGCTAAAAAAAAAAAAAAAAACTAAAAAAAAATGAAAGCTCTTGAGTTTGCATGCTAACCAGCTGCAAGAGGTGATTATTACTAATCCATTGCTTCTTGGAAATGAAGATGACCATAGACAGAAGAATCAGCCATGTACAACTGGCTCACCAGAAGGTATGAATCTTGAGTGAATTTATCAGATGGTGAAGATTACAGATGAAAATGAAATAGCTCTTTAGCAGTATCATGAATTATTTCCTCTTTAAATGATTTAAATATAAGTTACTGCCACTGTCATGGGGGACATTTAATTTGCTAAATTTTATCTGCTAAAAGGGGCAGAAAAGGGACATCATACATGAAACTAAGGAAAGTAAGAGGATTTTTCAAGACCTGAGAGAAAACAATCCTTCAAATAAAAATACTGAGGACCTAAATGAAAGTAACTTTTCTCTTAGTCAAAAGAACTGACAGATAACCAGAAAACCTCAGGTTTTTCTGATTCCAGGCCCAGGGCTTTATCTACTTCAGACACTTATTGATTGTGTGACCCTGAGCAACTCACTTACTCCTGTTTGCCTCAGTTTTCTCCTCTGTAAAATGAGCTGGAGAAATAAATGGCAAATCACTCTAGTATCTTTGCCAAGAAAACCCCAAATAGGTCATGAAGAATCTGACAGAACTAAACAACAACAATTTAAATTTGACAGCTTTCAGGACTTAGAAGTTTATTGCTAGGAAATTCCACCCTAAATAACTGCTTAGAGACTACAGGACTATTGTGTATTAACTAGTTATATCCTATTTGACAGAAACATGGATTTTAGGTTTCTCAACCTAAGTTAGAGTGGGTCACTACTCCAAATAAGGTGGTCCTAATTTGAAACATCAGAAATCAAAGCAGAAGATCAGAAGTCAGTATCAAAAAAAAAAAAAAAGCTGAGGGCAGGAGAGAGATCAGATATACTATTGGCAGAAGGTAAGTTAATGGAAGATAGAACATACCAGGACCCAGTAGAGCTGAAATATTTACAGAAACTAAGACCAGCCAATGATAGCCTCTGCTAATGAATATAGGGAGCTGATATGATTGAAATTATTTGAAAGAGCTGATAGGAGGAAGAGAATCCCTTCCTATAGACAAAACACTGTTTAAGAAAGGTTATCTGGCTTTCTAGCACCACACACAGCTTCAGAGAAAGGAAAGCCATCAAAGAATTGTCTATGTTATCCTCTTCTGCTTTCTTTGATTTGAAAGGAGGCAAAGCCTGTTGTGTAAAGGGCTCATATGAATTTATTTGCTTTCTTTCTGAACTGTGTGCCCTATACTATAGCAAGAATCTAATAAACAAAAATTATGGTTTGCCAAATATGCTGGAGGAACTCATAGAGAATTGTTCGTGCCTGACTGGTTTTTCAAGGATAGTGAGTTGGTGATCTTCAGTTAATTCCAAATCTCTAATCTCTTTGGGGAATCTATGTTCTTCAGGAGCTCATTTGGGACCAAAATTTCCACCTGAGAGAAGTTTACTCTTCTACTTTCTTTCCTTTATTCTTTTTTTTTAAGGTTTTTTTTTTTGCAAGGCAAATGGGGTTAAGTGGCTTGCCCAAGGCCACACAGATAGGTAATTATTAAGTGTCTGAGACCAGATTTGAACCCAGGTACTCCTGACTCCAGGGCCGGTGCTTTAACCACTGCGCCACCTACCCACCTAGCCACCCCTCCTTTATTCTTTTCTTGAGATTCTGCTATTTGTTTTGTTTCTAATGCACCCCCTTGGAGATACATGGCAAAAGAGTCCTTTTTGTCAACCATGACTATAAATTTCATTAGCTGCTGAGCCAGAACCCTAAAGATATAGCAGTGTTCATGATCAAGAAGTCATCTTTCTCCTGGGTATGAGATGAAAGGATGACTCTGAACTCTGGAAGGCCAGTGGGGTTGACTATGAGTTTGTGACCTTCTCAGATCATCAGTTTCCTCTTTGTGATATCTTTCCTTTGGTGCTGTTTCTTGTGAGATATTGAGAGGCAGCCGACAGCTTTGGTCTTCCAGTCTCAGCTACAGGAGAGGCTGCAGTAACCACAATAGTAGCAGAGGCAATGGAAGACTGGCTGAAATACAGAGGCACCAAAGAGAGACAAAAAAAGAGCCACTTGGCATCAACCAAGTCATATTCAATGGAAGTGAAATGTAAAATAGCAAATGAGCAGCTATTTTGCAAATATCCCAAGGAGGTTTGTGTACTAGACTTATAACTAATTATGATTATTCAGTGATTCTTTATTCTTAGTGTTCCTTTTCTGTGTGGAATGAAAACTGCCTGTTCCAACCCTGATTCATGTTTGTACTCTGAGTACCTTTTTATTATTTTTTAATTTAAATTTTTTTAAAATTTTATTTTCAACTTCAAATTTGTTCTTTCCTATCATTCCTCCCCCTACCCATTGAGAAGGTAGAAAATATCATGCCTATTATACATATAAAGTTATGCAAAACCACGATACTCATTATACATATGAAGTTATGCAAAATCTATTTCCACATTAGCCATGTTAGGGGGAGGGGAAACAAGAAGAATCAAATGAAAAAACTATGCTTCAATATACATCCTGAATACTTTTTTGGAAAACTTCATCTTCTCTTATTCTAAAGAATCCCTTAGAAGAGAGTCAAAATAGAATTGTTCCTTAAGAACATAATGTGGGAGTATAATTGAAACATTGGGAACCCAGGACCCTATTGAAGAGACAGGCAAACCCAAAGCAATGAACTCAGGGCAAATCACCAGAGCAATTAATTAAAAGTTCAGTAGCTGAGACTGGAAGACCAAAAGTGTTAGCTGCCTTTCAGTAGTATCTCACAAGAACTAGTACCAAAGGAAAAACATCACAAACAGGAGATGGTTTCATCTCAGACTGACTTTCTGAGAAGGCCACAAACTCATAGGTCAACCCCACCAGCCTTCAGAACTCAGAGACGTATCCTTTCATTTCATACCTAGCAGAAAGACTTCTCAACTATGAGGATTGCTATATCTTTAGAGTTCTGGCTCAGCAACCAATGTAATTAATTGTTTTGGCTTACAAAAAGAACCCCTTTGCCATATATCTTCAAGAGGGTACAATAGAAATAAAGCAAATAGCAGAATTTAAAGAATAAAATAAGACAAAGGTTTCTAGCCCTTTGGTTTCAGACTAATGGTACCTGGCTAGCTGCTGGGTTAGTTTTCCATTTCTACTTTTCCCTACTTGTTTTGGTTTGGGACAGGCCTTTAAAATCATTAGGTCATCTATGAGAACATCATAAAATGTTGTTTAATTGGTGAATTTATGAAACTTTATATTTGAGGATGAGTGCTTTTCACATTCAAGTCTACCAACTATGCTGTACCTGGGCCCTAAAAAAAGATTGCTTAACTGTATGAGTCTTTAAGAACTGTGATGAAAGAATAAGATCACTGCCTGAATGGAGGCAGACTGACCAGCTCCCATGTAGCAAAAGTCTAAAAAATACAGCTGACCAAATATCTTTTAAGAAAGCTAATGAGAAACTATAGTAAGTTATTTTTTCCACTCCAGAACTGAAAAAAAAATAACCCAATCAACCAGAACACCATAGATAAAAGGAAGGTTGACTTTAGCACAGGAAAATAATATGGCAGCCTCCCAGTATAATGGAAGACAGACCAGAGACATTTGTTACCTACAAGGCACTGCCTTAGAGGAAATTATAGTAGAGTGCTCTCCAGAGAAAGCCCCAAGGTAGCTTGAAACCTACAGAATATACATTGGAAGCCATCAGGAGAACCAATGACCAGTCCAGACCTGGCAGTATTCACATCTGGATACCCCAGAAGCTCCAAGTTACTTAGTACGCTCTTGAGACAACAAAAAAGACTTGGAAGATTCCCAGAGGGGAGGCACTAATCATGTGAGGTGGAGTCTAGCACAGGAATCCAGGTGTCCCAGGGCCTGAGCAAGCTGAACTGATTGCCTCACCCCAAAGTGCAGCAGTGGGGTGGGGCAGAGCCCATTGGTGGCAGCAAGCCCAATTCAGACTGGAAAGATGACTAAATAGAAGGTGAAGCTGACCATGAAAGGAATTATTATACCTCCAGGGCTACTTCAAATTCCAACATAGAAGGGCAGATTGATGCCAAAATTGCCACAAATAGTAGCATAAGGGGTAGGGGAGATGGGAATTTATTTTCCATAAGGATTAGAAGAAATGAATGAAAATGAGAATGAATGGGGGGGAAAAATGAAAATAAGAAATTAAATAAGAGCTATAAAGTAAGAAATGGAAGGAGCATAAGTAGCTTAGAATGAAAATGATATAACTTATTCAAGTAACAAACTCCTTGAAAATTAAATGGACTAAATATAAATCAATGATTTCCTAGGATAATAAATATTAGAACAAAATCAATAATGACAAAATTGACTGTTTGAAAAATAGAATAAAATGGAAATATGGAAATACATTTCACACCTAAACCAGATTTCTTGCATCTTATGGGGGGGGAGAAGAAGGAGGGAGAAAAATGTAGAATTCAAAATCTTACTATAAATGACTGTTGAAAGCTATCTTTACATGTTATTGGAAAAAATAAAATGAAAATGAGGATCCAACCTGCAAGTTTTAGTTGGGGCATGTCTTCTTTCTTTTTCCTTCTTCCTTCTTCTTCCATCTTCCTTCTTCTTTCTTCTTTCTTCTTCCTTCTTCCTTCTTTCTTCCTTCATCTTTCATCTTCCTTCTTTCTTCCTCCTTCCTTCTTCCTTTCTTCTTCCTTTCTTCTTCCTTCCTTCTTCTAACTCCACTCTTTCCAAAGACTCCCTGCCAAGTCTCATGGTCTATACCTATTCTTACAATTAAAGTCATCCAGAATTACAAATTTGTCCTCTTTTGGCACCTCAAGGTTGAGGGACTCCAGATTTTAATAAAATTTTTCTTTGACCTCATCAGGATTCATCATGGTGGGAACTGTATTGATGGAGGTAGTGTGGTATTTTCCAGAGAGTGTTATGAGTCTATCATTCAAGTTTGGCATACATACTTGTTGACCTAATTAGTTTTTTATTGCAAAATCTACAGTAGCTTCATGGTGCTCCCTTCACTTCAGCCACTCCAGAAAAGTGTATGTCCAGCTCTAACTTTGTTACCAAAATCTTCCTTTGCCACCCTGTTTTACTCAGAGCTACTATTGGTTGTGGTATCTGCTGTGGTATCTCTTGCTACAAATTTGTCTTTCGGATTTTGTGTTTTCCATAAGGTAACTCCCTGTAGGCATGGTATAGTTCCTTTGCTAGTCTTCCTATGGAGACATGAATCTTCATCACCTTTGACTCTTAATTCGGATACTATTGTCAGTGAATCTGGATGCCATGAGGAATGGTAAAACAAGTTCAACATTCTTATTCTACTTTGAAGCTTGAAGCTCCCATTAGCTCCTCCAGACAAAGAGTTTGGGAAAGAGGTCTAGGTCAAGGCCAAAGCCAACATCTCTCCCTCCTCTAAGCAATTCCTCCTCTGGGATTTTACTGAAACACTATACTTATTTCAAACTCTGGGATAACCCCTGTTCTCAACTCCCTTGATATTTTTTTAATTAAAAATAAATCTATTTTCTTTCCCTCCTATTTTCATTCCCTTGAGAGAAAGAAAAAATAGAAACCTTTGTAAGAAATATGAAGTCAAGCAAAACTAGTTCTTTCAACCATTCTGTATTCTATAATTTATCTAGATGTAGATATATATATATCTACATAATATATATATATATATATATATACACACACACAATCTTTTATATAGAAATTTTATATGTGCATGAGTGTGTGTATTTGTGTAATTTATACCCTGGACCTATTGTTTGGTTGTTAGGAAATGGATAGCATTTTTTCATTTTGAGTTCTCTGGAAGAGTAGTTATTCACTGTATAGATCTGAGTTCTGAAGTTTTTCAAAGTTGTTTGTCTTTGCAATGTTGTAAAGTAGAGCCCAAAATGTGACTGGCAGGGTTGAATGAGGCCCACAGGGCAATTTTATGTGGCCTGCCTGTGGGTTTACTAAATGCATTAGTAAAGGAACCAACCAACCTCAGAACTCTCACTAAAATGGCAAATCAATATATATTTTCAATATATATGTTTCAATAAAAAATTTTTAAAAGTAAGGTTGGACAGTCCTGTTGTAAAGGATCAAAGAAAATCTTTTTTAGAATTAGAGAGACTGGGGGGCATGTTAGAAGGCAAATGAGAAAGAGCTGGTGGAAAAAGAGAGATTAAAGATCTATGAGTGAAGTAACACTAGTAGAGAGAGTAGCCTTAGTTAGACATGGGACTATTTGGTTCTCTATGGCAGTAAAGGAGAAGGAATGAGAAACTTCTACATAATGACCACTAGATGTAGAAGGCTATATTGTTCTTAGGGAGGCTAGAGGGGCTAGGAACGGGGGGGTGACTTGAGGCATAGTACAGTGATTGAAAACTTGGGGAGAGAGAAAAAGATTTGAGTTCCTGTCATCAAATGAGATAGAGAAGAATAGAGTAGAATTGTTAAAGTAGTAGTGGGAACTCAAGTGAAGTTATGAAGCAAACTTTGTTAGTAAGTTTAATAAGGTTGCGAACACACTCAGAGAAAGGGGTGACAGCAACCAAAAAGTCCTTCTTTAAGACAGGCATTCCTAAGTTGGCTAGAAAGTCTGGTAAGAGACTAGCTGTATCTAAGTCATATGAGGGACAGAATGGTGTCTGAGTTGGCAAAGGGAAGAGGATGATAAAAACTAAGAGTCTTTTTGACTGGCAATTTCTTCTTACTTTGAAGCTGAGACAAGCTGCCATTCCCCAGACCAGAACAACCATATGTACATTGAGGGGTGAACTGGGAAAGGGAAGTGAATAGAAATGAAGTTTTCTCTAAATGGAAATGAAGCTTCTATCACACTTAGCTCTTGCTCTCTCTTCAGCTCCCCACATCCTGGGCCATGACATCACTTGGTGGTTGTTTTTCTGAAATGAGTACACTCCTCTGGCCCATCAGGCCTGATTGCAACAGAGAGAATTCAGACAGTGTGACCACAGGGAGTCTTGGCCAAGTGACCATATGCCTGACTAGGAACAGTCCCTTGATACTTGTGGCTGAGTCATTGCTGCTGTCAGGACCTGGCCCTTGGTTTGCTCTCTTGCCCCAAAGAGAAGTTATGTTTGCTGCTGCTGGTCTGGGTAAATTTAAGAGGAGAAGGAGGTGGAAGAGGAGGAGGAGGAGAAGGAGAAGAAGAGTTTGTTCCAGGAACTGCCCTTCACTCCCCTTTCTGTCTCACTTCTTCCTCCAATATTTTATATAGCGATGAAGAGAAAGGTCTCTTGAAGGGATCTGAAACTTCCTTTAGGACTAAGTTATATGATACAGAGGAAAGAACATTGGAACTGGATTTAAATTCTGAACTCAAATTTGTGTGACCTTGGACAGAGTTTGAATCACTACATGTCTCTCTGAATCTCAGTTTCCTAATCTATAAAATGAACATTGGTAGGTGTAGAGTCAGGTCCTGGTATGCCAAATATTCTAGAGCAAAATGGAATTCCTCTAGAATGACCTAACTCTTCTAGATGAAAAAAGGCTAAATTACTTACAAGAGGGTTGGAGGAAGTAGGAAGATGGTGACCAGTAGCATTGCATTATTACCCTTGATCCTTCCCCTAAAGGGTATATCCAAACATACCAGATTCACCATCTTTGCAGGGTTATAAAAATTAGATTCATTGGAGCAGCTAGGTGGTACAGTGGATAGAGCACTGGCCCCAGAGTCAGGAGGACAGACCTGAGTTCAAATCCAGCCTCAGATACTTAATAATTACTTGTGTAATCCTGAGCAAGTTACTTAACCCCATTGCTTTGCAAAAAAAAAAAAAATTACATTCATCAATACCTCCACCATAGTATCCACCATCATAGTATTATGGTGACAGAAAAGCACTTTGTAAACTTTAAAGTTTATATATTTTATACTATATAAATGTGAGTTTATATACTATATACTATACAAATGCAAGTTCTTCTTAACAGTTGAAGGAGCTCTGTAGACAACTAGCAAGAAGGCTCCCCTAGGAGTGTCTACCCCACCATTTACACTAGGCTTTCCTGACATGGCTTTTTTTCAGTTACAGATAGAATTCCTTTGTCCTTGAGCCCCAATTTCCCTGGCAGTCTATTGCAGTGGCTAGAGAGTTGGCCTTGAAGTTAGGAAGAACCTAGTTTGAATCTCTCCTCTGACATTCAGTGGCTGTATGATCCTGGGCAGTTCCTTTAATCTCTCTGTGCTTCAGGCAAATTTGAGATGAAATTAAAAAGATATATGTCAGAAGTCTATTGTGAGTGTCAAATGAGACACTGTATATAAATCAAAAACATTAAATTAATGTGATCAGGTCAACAAGTATTTATGAAACATCTTCTATGTCCAAGACACTATACTATATAGATTATTAATAATACAAAAAGACAAAAATAATCTCTGACCTCAAGGAGCTTGCTTATATTTTATTGGGAGAAATAACATGCATACAAAAAACAAGGTAGATATAGTATATACACAGAGTTTCTGTAAAACTTCCCTGGCAAGGGAAAGGCATTCATAGCTAGGTTGGATCTGATAAGGCCTCTTGTATATGTCCTTTGAGTTGATTCAGAGAAAACCCAGGAAACCAAGAGTTGGCTGTGAAAGGTCAGAGCATTCTAAGCATGTGGTCACCAAAGGCACCAGAAGTAGACAACAGACTGGTCCATTAAAAGAACTTCAGGGGCAGCTAGGTGGCACAGTGGATAGAGCACTGGCCCTGGAGTCGGGAGGACCTGAGTTCAAATGTGACCTCAGACACTTAATAATTACCTAGCTGTGCCACCTTGGGCAAGTCACTTAACCCCACTGCCTTGCAAAAAAAAAAAAAAGAACTTCAGATAGATTGACATAGTTTGAGTTTCTAGAATATAGAGTTTGGGGAAGAGAATAAAGTGTATATGGGAAAGATAGTTAGGGCCCAGTTTATGGAGAACTTTAAATGCCAAACAAAAAGAATTTGTATTTGTTCTTTTGGATAATAGAAAGTCATTTCAGCTTGTGAGAGAATAAAGGGTAGTGTGGCATTATTAGATTTATGCTTTAGATTTAGGAAAATTACCTTGGCTAATGAATGGAGAATGAATTGAATTGGGGAGAGACTGGAAGCAGAAAGGTCAAGTCAGGTTAGTCAAGTCAAAAAAGTATATTTTAAGTACTTACAATGAACCAGATACCTTGAAGAATATAAATATTGTTATCTCTTTCACATCAATGAAACTCCTCCCCCTATGTGAATCTGTGTAAATAAATGTTCACCCTTCATACCAAGTCTGAATTTTTTTTTTCTTATGGTGTATTCACAGTACCTTATTGTAAAATTTCGTTTAAATATTTGGTATCTGTTTTATCTTCTGACTTTCACTTGTCTGCAGCTTCCTCAAAACTCTCCCAAAATTCCCATTTAATTTCTTATTACTATCCAAGATATATTGAAACTTTGATGAAGATGGTTGAGATGTGAAAGGGATTTTTATGTACAACTAGAAAGAAAGACAGTCCCTGCCCTCCAGAAACTTACATTGTAAAGAGGACAGGCAGCATATTAAAGGGAGTTAAAAAGGTCGGAAAAGATGAAGGTGCATAGCTCTGGGGCATTATGAGAAAGTCTGAGAGAATCAGGAATGGTACTGGGGATTCATGAAGAAAAATGCTCTAAATCTCCAAAAAAGAGAGAACTAATCAGTTCTCAGTGTATTTTGAGGCACATTTTTTCACCTTTTTCTTGCCTCTTTTTTGCAACATGAATAAAATAGATATATGTTTTGCATGACTTCTTATATAAATAATGGGTATTGTATTTCTTGCCTTCTCAATGAGCTGGAAGAGTGGGGGGGGAGAATTTGGAATAGAAAATTTAAATTTTTTTAATTGATATTTTATTTTTCCAATCATATGTTATGAAAGTTTTTCAACATTCATTCACATGTATATGCATATTTTAAAGTTACATAATTTCCTTCTACCCTCCCTTGCCATACTCCTCCTATTAGTGGTGAATAGTTAAGTGAAAATTGTACATACACTTTTGTGTTTAACATGTTTACAGATTAGTCATTTTTGTTATGAGGAATTAGGATTAAGGAAAAAAGAAAAAAACCATGAAATAGGAAAGAAATATAAAAGAGAAATTTTGTTGTTGCTGTTTTTGTTTTAGTTTTTGCAAGGCAAAGTAGGTAATTATTAAGTGTCTGAGACCGGATTTGAACTCAAGTACTCCTGACTCCAGGGCCGGTGCTCTATCCACTGCACCATCTAGCTGCCCCCTAAAAGAGAAATTTTTAAAAAGTGAATGTAGGGGCGGCTAGGTAGCACAGTGAATAGAGCACCGGCCCTCGAGTCAGGAGTACCTGAGTTCAAATCCGACCTCAGACACTTAATAATTACCTAGGTGTGTGGCTTTGGGCAAGCCACTTAACCCCATTGCCTTGCAAAAACTAAAAAAGGAAGGAAGGAAGGAAGGAAGGAAGGAAGGAAGGAAGGAAGGAAGAAAGAAAGGAAGGAAGGAAGGAAGGAAGGAAGGAAAGAAAGAAAGAAAGAAAGAAAGAGTGAATATAGTGTTCATTCAGATTCTATAGGGTTTTCTTTTCTTTTCTTTTGTTTTTTTTCTCTGGATGTGGATAGCATTGTCCATAACAGGTCTCCCTAGGTTGTCCTAGTTCTCTGAACTGCTGAGAGGAGCTGCTTCTATCAAGGTTGATCAACTCACAATGTTATTAATGTGTACAATGTTCTCTTGGTTCTGCTTCCTTTGCTCAGCATCAGTTCTTATAATTCATTCCATGCTTCTCTAGGGTCTGACCATTCTTGGTTTCTTATAGAACAAGAATATTCCATAACATTCAAAAACCATAACTTGTTCAGCCACTCCCAATTGATGAGCATCCCTTCAGTTTCCATTTTTTTTGCCACTACAAAAAGAGCTGCTATGATTATTTTGGAACATGTGGGACTTAAAAAAAAGTTTTAAATAGAAGTTTTAGAAAGAACAAACCAATCAGAGGGAGAAGCCAGAAAAACAGAGGCATTTTCAATATATGATATCCAGGGATGGATGGAATTGAACTTCCAGGGCAAAGAGGTTTCTGGGGATTGTAGAAAAAAGTTGAAGAAGATATTACAATAGTATATATGATGAGCAATAAGAGAGTTGTGGTTGTATGAACCAGGAGACATAGGAAAGATGTTGTAAAAACAGAAATGACAAAATTTGACAAAGAATATGTGAGGTGAGTGTCAGTGAGGACTGAGGATGAAGCTGAAATCATGACCCTGGGTGACTGAGGGCTGGTAGTACAAAAACAAGCATCATTATTATCATCTTGTTCTTTTTTATCTTTTCAGTAGAGTTTAGTCAGAAATTATCTTGGCACAAGTCACTATCCTACTATTAAAAAATAGGTCTATTGTTCTGAGAACTATTGCACATATGGAAAAAATGTTTTCAGTGATTTTTGGTTTGGATTTGTTTGTTTTGTAATTTAAAAGAATATTGGGATATAAGTTTATCATCTTCAGGCTCTCCCAAAAGCATCTTCAGAACACCTTCACTAGGGTATAGCACAGAGAGACAGGGAATGAAGGATACAGGTTTCATCCTATTCTCACATGGATTTGAGTTCTACTGCTAAGTCTCTATATTTTGTTGTTTTTTAAATGATGTTTAGTTTTTCCACAATTGTATGTAAAATCAATTTTTAACTTTTTTTTTTTTTTTTAGTTTTTTGCAAGGTAATGGGGTTAAGGGGCTTGCCCAAGGCCACACAGCTAGGTAATTATTAAGTGTCTGAGACCAGATTTGAACTCTGGTACTCCTGACTCCAGGGCCGGTGCTCTATCCCCTACACCACCTAGCCACCCTTAACATGTGTTTTAAAAATTTTTAATTTCCAAATTCTTTCCCTTCTTCCTTCCCCTCCCCTCCCCTCTCCCTGAGGTGGTAAATAATTTGATATAATTTCTACATATACAATCAAACAAAACATTTTCATTTTAGTTATGTGGTAAAAGAAAACACAGTAGGTCTCCATATTTTGAAAACTTTTTATTCCTTCCAGCTCAGAGGGTTTTAATATGGTGACTTCTTTTTTAAAAGAATCATTATTCTTAAATTTTTGTGGATTGATGTTATGATTGAACAATTGTAGCAAGCCCTTTTGTCTGTCATAGTGAAATGCCTCTGACCTTTCATTTATAGTGACTGATATTTCCCCTACTCCAACACAGATCTATGGAATCAAGTAGTGATCTCTTGGTTCTCAGCAAGGAGAGAGCAACAGTATGTCAAAGCACAGTATGTTAACATCTATTCTCTGTATGTGTATATGTGTGTATATAAGATTATGTGAGGTGTGAGGTGAACCTGGGATGTATATATAGCTAGTGTATGTTATGTACAATCTCAGTTTCCTTCTTCTCAGAAGATGGCTTGGTTCTCATTTTCCCATCCCACCCCACTAGCCTCCTACCTAACCTTCTCTTCACCTGGGAATTTAGATCTTCCACTGTAGGACTACGTTCACTCATAGGAGTATATTGCCTGTCTAATGTCTCCTGCCTGAGCCCCAGGCCGGGCAGGAGGTATGAGCCTGGGAGAAGAGTAAGGATGACCGGAGAGGAAGTCTGGAAACTAAAGGCAACTCCCCCTTCCTGTCTGGCTGGGATTTGTTTTTCTTCCTCCCGGGCTGTTCCTTGCTGATATGGGGCTCTGCTGGCAGGACCTGCTCTGATGAGCAGATGGAGTCTGAAAGGGTCCCTGGGCCCCTTATGCCCTTTATCAGGAGACACCCCCCCCAGTCAGAAATTGCATGTCTCTGGGCCCCAAGTAGACTTTGTAGGCTGTGCAGCTAGGAGAGAGAAGAGAAGCAATGGAGTGTGTCCCTTTGAAAAGCTAGCCATCTGGAACTGCTTCTGGCCAAGACCAAGCATGGAATGAGGCATAGTGGGCAGAGAGGCTGGCAGGGCACCGCCCTGGCTACAGGCTTGGGAGCTTTTCAACCATGAACAAACATAGGACTTTGGAATCCCAAAAGGAAGGGCCCTTTTCTCTACAGGAGATGTTTATTTTCTCATTAACAAAGGATAAGGGGCCCTTTCGGATGACTTGGGGGGTGGGGGGTGGGGGGGGTGGGAAGGGTGGATTTTAAACAGGTCACTGTGTGTGTTAGGACCAAAAGCTCAATTAAAAGCATGTTTCCCATCCCCTCAGCTCCAGGGAGGAGGGAGTTAAGTAGCTATGAGGTGGGTTAGCAAGGAAGACAGGGGATTGAAAGGCTAAACTGGAACAGTCTTGTTGACAGCCTCAGGAACTCCTGGCTCTGGGCTCTGGGCCTCTGCCCAGGGGGGACTATCGGGCACTTTGGTGGAGCCCCACCAAGCTCTGGGCAGAGTCCCTAGTTTGTAGTGACCTTCATGCAGCCAGCCTCCTGTGTTTTGTTTGTTGCTGTTTACAAGGCAGCTTATTTGAGAAGGGGCAGTGCTGGGGGTCTGGCTGGATCTCTTCTACCCTAGCCAGATGTGCTGGGCTTCCCTGGTGAGGAGGGGAGAGAAGGGGAGGAGAGGAAAGAGAAGGGGAGTGGAGGGGAGGGAAGAGGAGGAAGAGAGAAGAGGGGAGGGGAGAGGTTGCTTCTGCTGCCTAATCTTTCTTCTGCCTCTGAGTTCAGATCTCTGGACCAAAGCACTTCTCCTGTACTAGAAGGACCTTCCTTTGGTGGGATGGGAGGAGGACACATTTGCTGAGGAATCATCATTCAAAAGGGGCCCTGGCTATCAACTTGCTGAAAGGATGGGCAGTTTTTTTTTAAAGATTTTATTTATTTTGAGTTTTAGAATTTTCCCCCTAATCTTACTTCCCTTCCCCCATCCCCCACAGAAAGCAATTTGTCAGTCTTTACATTGTTTCCATGTTATACATTGATCCAAATTGATTGTGATGAGAGAGAAATCACATCCTTAAGGAAGAAACATAAAAGAGATAGCAAGATCAGACAATAAGATATCAGGGGTTTTTTTTTTATTTCTAAATTAAAGGTAATAGTCCTTGGTCTTTGTTCAAACTCCACAATTCATTCTCTTGATATAGATGGTATTCTCCATCATAAACAGTCCCAAATTGTCCCTGATTGTTGCACTGATGGAATGAGCAAGTCCATCAAGGTTGATCATCACCCCCATGTTGCTGTTAGGGTGTACAATATTTATCTGGTTCTGCTTATCTTGCTCAGCACGTAAATCCCTCCAGGCTTCCCTGAATTCCCTTCCCAAGGATGGGCAATTTTGATCAGAATCTTGGAATGTCAGACCTGGAATGAATGAACATCAAGTTCTTGTAAAGCACTCAGCTAAAGGTTAAGGGTACAAATAGAAAAATTAACTCCTATGTTCAAGGATCATACATTTTCTCCAAATCTTAACATTTTATTTAAAGTTTTGAGTTCTAAAGAGTACCATCTGTATCCAGATAAGGAGCTGTGGAGTTTGAACAAAGTACAAGGACTATTCCCTTTAATTCGGAAAAAAAAAACCCAGATGTCTTATGGTTTGATCTGGTTACCTCTGAGAATTCTGTTCTCTTTAAGGATATGATTTCTCTCTCATCACATCCAATTTGGATCAAGGTACAACATGGAAACAAAGTAAAGACTGAAGGAGTGCTATCTGTGGGGTGGGGGTGGGAGGAGGGAAGCAAGATTGGGGGAAAACTGTAAAACTCAAATAATATCATTAATAAAAATTAAAAAAAAAAGAAAACCCATTGAAAACTACTTTGAAAAATAATATTATAGATTTTAGTCACCTAGATTTAACCTACACTTAAATTTCTCATATTGTTCTTGTGAAAAAAATTGGAAGATAACCCCAAGGAAAAATAAAGAATAATAATTTCAGATCAATCTCACTAATGAATATTGATGTAAAAATATTGCATAAAGTATTAGCAAAGTGCCTATAGTGTATAGTATGAAATATTTATTATGACAAGATTGAATTTATTTTAAGAATTCAGTAATAGCTAAACATTAGGAAAATTATAAATATAGTAATTCATTAAAATAAAAAGACTTGTAAAATTAAAAAAAAGTTTTGAGTTCTACATTCTATCCCTCCCCCCCTTTCTGAGACAGTAAGCAGATTATGTAAAACATTTCCATATTAGTTATTTTGTATAAAAAGACTCAAATAAAAGAAAAAAGAAATAAAGAAAGTGAAAAATAGCATGCTTCAGTCTGTATTAAAACAATATTAGATCTTTGTCTAGAGGCTTCTTCATTAGAGCTTTGGGATTGTCTTGGGTCATTGTATGTTGAGAAAAGCTAAATCATTCACAGTTCTTCATCAAACATCATTACTGTTACTTTATACAATGTTCTAATTCTGTTCACTTTACTCTGCATTAGTTCATTTAAGTCTTTCCAGTTTTTTCTGAAATAATCCTGATAGTCATTTCATTTTTTTTTGTTTAGGTTTTTGCAAGGTAAATGGGGTTAAGTGGCTTGCCCAAGGCCACACAGCTAGGTAATTATTAAGTGTCTGAGACCAGATTTGAACCCAGGTACTCCTGAATCCAGGGCCAGTGCTTTATCCACTACGCCACCTAGCCGCCCCTTGATAGTCATTTCTTATAGCAAAATGATTTTCCATTACAATCCTATACCACAGCTTGCTTAGTCATTCCCCAATTGATAGGCATCCTGAATTTGTGGAATGGAGAAGGGGAAGATGAAGATGTTACCTTTTCTTCCCCCTTGTACATTTGAAGCAAAAGCATAAGACAAGAGGTACCATGGCATAGTGGATAGAGAGCCAGTCTAACTAGGATTCTGAAATGTATTTACTACCTGCAGGACCCTGTGAAAGATATTTAACTTCTTAGTGCTCCAGGCAACTCCTAAAACTGTAAGTTGAGGAACTCCTTCTGCATTGGTAGAATTTCTTCACTTAAAGTTCTCAATATCTACCTAATCACAGATTCAGATCAAAACAAAAGCACTTGGCAAAGGTGTACAGGAGTAGCCTGAAAGGAGCGATTCTGGGAGTGGACTTTCCCAGTTTAAAAGATGATAGCACTTGGGAATCTGGGGGATTATGTTAAGAAGCAGATATTTGTGGGTCTGATCAGACTAAGATAGAGGTGTCTTGGATAAAGGGGATTACTTCATAGAGGACCCTAATTTTGAGAGTTCAGGCACTATCCGAGTGAAATTTCCTCAACAATGCTTCCCAAAGAGAGCAAGGAGGATCACTAACATGGCCTTGTTGCTGAAGGACTGAATTAAAACTATAAGCTATAGCATGAAAGTTGGACCTAGTGCACCCCTCAATATTATATCTTTTTTTTTTTTGTTTTTGCAAGGCAAATGGGGTTAAGTGGCTTGCCCAAGGCCACACAGCTAAGTAATTATTAAGTGTCTGAAGCCGTATTTAAACTCAGGTACTCCTGACTCCAGGGCCGGTGCTCTATCCATTGAGCCACCTAGCTGCCCCCCACCCCTCATTATTACCATGAATCACTCAAGTAGTATAGGTCTGATGGAAAAGGGATTGATTCTTCAGTGGCTCCCAAAGTATAATTTATAAAATGAAAACTTAAAGAGCTCTCCCCCATTCTTGCAAACCTCTCTCTGTCCTGCCCCTAACTTGGAGCAGGCATTCATCTCCACCAATGAAGAGAGAGTTCTATAACAATGAACTTTGGGGTGACAACATTCCAGGGTTTGGTTTTATGAGGGGGGGTCATGTAGGACTTTGTAGAAAAAAATAATTCATTCCAAATATTAAAGGGTAGCCCAAATAGCAACTCCAAGTTTAGTTCCCTTCCAGAAGGAGCAGGTGGACAATCTGAATGCCTTATGTGTTTTCAGTATCTGTTTATGTAAGTCATTTGCATCTTCTTTTTCTTCGGGGTCTCATACCTGATTATAATCATGAATGCTTGTACAAGAAGTAGATGCCCTTGTTACAGCTAAAGAATCTAAATTTAGATATACCATGAGTATATTCTGTGATTTTAGGGTAGCAGGTGGAAGAGAGAAAAATAATCCTTTCATAGGATTACCTGGGTGATCCTGAGCAAATCAATCATTCATCCTGGGGTTAAGTGACCTGCCTAGCTAGGTAATTTTGAAGTATCTGAGGGCGGATTTGAACTCAGGTCCTCCTGACTGCCACCTAGCAGCCCCCATTTAACATCTTTTGGGCTCAACTTGAGTTTCCTCATCTATAAAAGGAGAGTTATTGAATTAGGTGATTTTGTGTAATATCATATACCTTCTCTTGTAACACTCCCTTCCATTTACTTTGTCTTTATTTTGTAGCTACCATTGATTTTTAGGTTGCCTTTCCCCATTAGAATGTAAATTCTTTGAGAGTAGGGATTGCTTGGGATTTTTTTGCTTTGTTTTTGTAAGCAACAGAGCTTAGTTCTCAGCTGGGTACAGAGTAGGTACATAATAAGTGCTTGTGGATTGATTGGCATATAGTAAGAGCTAAATTCATGCTTGAGTTGAACTTCATTAGAGCTAAATGAAAGTTGTTAATTAATTGATTTGTTCTGCTATGAAAGACAAATTGGGTTCATATGTGTAAATATTCCTTTCCCAAGGCTTTGGCTTAACCAAGTGATTTGAAGTGTAATCTTAACAATTATAATTGTTGACATTTACATTTTATTTTGCATTTATATATATATATATGCATATATATATATATATATATATATATATATATAAAATCTTATTTGATCCTCACCACAGTCCTGTGAAATGGTGCAGGTATTAAATATTATTCTCATTTCAGAGATGGCAAAACTAAGGTTCAAAGAGATTAAATGAGTAGTTCACCCCAAGTCACACAATTAGAAATTCAATTTAGGAAATATATTTGCAAGATGAAAATCAAATAGAACTCCTTCTGAAACCAGAAAAGCATTGCAAAATACCTGGGCCAGAGACCTGGGGCCAATTCTAATCAGATTGTTTATTTGTGAAAGATTGCTAAATTTTCAGGGTGAACATTTTATACTTCAGAAATCCATAATAACTACTTGATTTTGTTGATTATCTAGACCTATCTAGAAAGTGTTAATAATGCAGATTAATTGGTGGGGGAAAGACATCCCAGTGCTGGTCCAAATTTCTTGCTAGTTAAGTCCTTAAGAAATTGAAAATATTGGGTTTTTTAAGAAAGGATTACATTAATTGATACAAAGTAAAAATGAGCAGAACCAGAACATTGTACATAATAGTAGCAATACTGTACAATGATCAACTTTAAACGACTTACCTATTTTCAGCAATACAATGATCCAAGACAAATAAGGATTTATGATGAAAAATACTATCCAAATCGTGGGAAAGAACTGATTGGAACGTGGGAAAGAACTGATTGGAACGTGGGAAAGAACTGATTGGAATCTGAATACAGATCTAAGCATACTTTTTACTTACCTTTTTATTTTTCTGTTTTTTTAAATTTATGTTTTCTTTCATGATATGACTAACATGGAAATATGTTTTGCATGACTACACTTGTTTAGCCCATTTCAAATTGCTTGTCTTCTCAATGAGGGAAAAGGAGAAGTAAGTAGATTGAGAATTTGGAACTTAAAATTTTTTTTAAAAATGTTGAAAATTGTTTTTACATTAATGTTTTGGTTTTTGGCTTTTACAAAAGAAAGTTTGAGGATGGTAAGAGAAGTTTGCTAAGAGGCAGTTTTGCCTGGTAAATAGTGTACCAGCCTTAGAGTTGGTAAGATATAGACTTGAGATTTGCCATCCTGAGCAAATCATCCTGAGCAAATCACTTAACAGCTCTTCTTCTAGACATCTCTATTATATAAAATGATAGGTGCCATATCTTCTTCTTCATTTCTTCTCTAGCAAATTATTTTTTTCTCTCCTTTTTCTTCCTCTGTTAAACCAAAAAACAAAACAAAACAAGATTATAACCAGATTTTAAGATTATTAGAAAAGGTGCTGACTTACATTGATAGAGGGATTTTCTTCAAGAGTTCCTCATATCAGTGAAATCACAGACTCTGTCATTATGCCTATTATATAGAAATCACTGGACTGATACAAACAAAGGTGAAACATAGAAGCCAAGGCTCATAGAGATTAATTAACTTGCCCAAAGTCACAAGTTTAGAAATCCAATTCAATCCAACAAATGGGAAGGAACATTTCCAAGATATTAATCAAGAAGAGTTCTTGCCAAATATTCAAAAAACAAAAGCAAAACAAAAAAAAAAAACACTCTTGAAAACTTCTATTACAGGGGAAGGGAAAGAAATGGGGTTACAAATAACCATAATGCAAGGGAGAAGGAGATGAGTTCAAAGGAAAGAAACTGCTTAAAACGTTATTGGAAATTTGAGGAGAAATAGAACATTTTCACCAGGCAGAGATAGTACTTGAATTGGGTCCAGAAAAAAAAAAAAGAGAGCCTTAATAAATAAGAAGTTGAGAAATAGAGAGGGAAGAAATCCACTTTAGGGATGAGAGGTGTTAAGAGAAAAGACATGGCAATGGGAGGAGGGGATATGAAAATGGAACTGAGAAAAGTCTAGTTTGGATAGAATGTAGAGTTCATCATTTACCATAATTTGAGATCCATCTAGGTTGGAGCCAGATTATGAAGGCTCTTCAATGCCAGGCTAAGAAGTTCTTTGTACTCTACTTAGCAATAAGTATTTATTTGCTGAATGCTTTAAAGTTCAATTGCATACTCCAAATCTACTGCTCTTTCTATTATATCAAAAACTATCTTTCCTATATATTGTTTAAACCAATAAGAAACCAAAATGTAAATAAATAAAACCAGGGCAATTGTCATTATTATTATAAAGTAAATCAAGCTCATCTCCAGGGAGGGAAAGGAGCTGGTATTAATCAGTGCTTGTTGTAAGACTGCAGGATGCTTCAGCCAAGCTTAGAAAATACTGCCAAGATAAATCAGAGATTAGGTTACGGGAATTAAATTCATAATTTTATTTTTCTGCCTTTGGGAATTCCTAGAAGAAGAAATATTCCTATTAGGTTTCTCAACTTCATTGGTCTAATTTTCCTTGGTACCAGAGGTGCACTAAAAATCAGTAGTGATGTAATTGTTTTCTTTTTACCCTAGTACCTCTGAATGAAAGAAAAGCCTTTTTTTTAAAGAAAGATTTTATTTATTTTGAATTTTACAATTTTTCCCCTAATCTCGCTTCCCTCCCCCACCCTGCCCAGAAGGCAGTCTGTTAGTCTTTACATTGTTTCCATGGTATACAATGATCTAAATTGAATGTGATGAGAGAGAAATCATACAAAGGGAGGCATTTTTTTAAAAAATAGTCTTTTGGGAATCTTACTAAGTTTTTCTTCTGCAAATTAACAGGACAGGGATACAAAAACTTTTACATAGACTGTCGCTTATGTCTAGAACATTCTCCCTCTTCATCTTGGCTTCTAGGGGTCCTTAGCTTCCTTCAGGATTCATTGGCTGGGCTCAGGACTAAAAAATATGGAAAGAGGATTACATACCCTTTCATGAAACTTCCAGGGTAGAGAAGCATTTATATTGGGAAACTCATCTAGTCAGTAAAGGGACAAATAGGAGTAACTGAACAACCCTGCTGACCACTACCCTCTACCTCTGTTACATAAGCCTTTTTTTTCTTTTTGGTATATACTATTTCAAAACTTCCATTATTTTCTTGTAGTTGCAGCATAGTCTTGTGGGATCTTGACTGTTTTTCTTTGTTACTTGAGCTCTTTTTTTTTTATTTGATAACCCTTTATTTTTCCAACTATATGTTATGAAAGTTTTTCAACATTCATCCATTTGCATATTTATGTTACACATTTTTCTACCACCTTCTCTTCTCAACTCCCCTCCCCTCAGGGGTGAACAATTCATTAAAAGTTGTGCTTGTACATTTGTGTTTAACATATTTATATATTAGTCATTTTGTGAATGAAGAATTAAGACTAAGGGAAAAGAAAGAAAACCATCAGATAGGAAGGAAAAAACATAAGAGCAATTTTTAAAAAGTGAGTAAGTATCTATTCAGATTCTGTGGGTTCCCCCCCCTCTGGATGTGGATGGCATTATTCATTATAGGTGTCCCAGGGCTGTCCTAGTTCTCTCTGAATTGCCGAGAGGAGCTATATTCATCATATATATATATATATATCTCATAGCTGATTATCTCACAATGTTGTTTCTTTCTGACTGCTTGTTTTACTTTTTCTTTGACCTGAATTTTAGTTCTTACATTTCTGTATATATTCAATTTAAAATTCCTTTCAAGAAGTACCGTATTTCCCCATATATAAGATGTACCTTAATTTTGGGGCTTGAAATTTGGGAAAAAAAATATCACGTAATAATTGAACTCAAATTTTATTCATCATAAAATTCATACAACTCCTCATTGATGCCAAAACTCCCATCCATTAGCTCGTCCTCATCTCCGTTTGATGATGAATCACACAGTCTTAAGAGAGGCTCTGACTGCTCTCCTACCTGTGCTCTGATCTGGGATTGACCACAAGCACTCCCTTGGGCAACTCCAGTGAGTGTACGCATGCTTAGTCCATTTTGTTTCATGAACCTGAAGCACCAATTGTGTCTTCCTTTGAAATCAATCATTTCTTTTTCTCAGCAATTCTCCTGCTGAACCATCTTTATGGACACAGGAATTCCAATGACCCTTTGCTCTTCAATCCATCCCTTCAATTCCCTCTCTCAGTCTGTTTGGCTGACTTACCTCTCATGGCCTTCTTCTGCCTTGGGGTTTTCAATAGTATTTCTTCTTCCTGTGGTCAATATTGGATTGCTTTCTCAGTTGGAGGAAGATCTAACTTACATTCAGCAGCACAATTTCCATTCACTTTTTTTTTTTTTAGGTTTTTGCAAGGCAAATGAGATGAAGTGGCTTGCCCAAGGCCACACAGCTAGGTAATTATTAAGTGTCTGAGACTGGATTTGAACCTAGGTACTCCTGACTCCAGGGCTGGTGCTTTATCCACTGCACCACCTATCCACCCCTCCATTCACTTTTTAATTTTTTTTTGGTAAGGCAATGGGGTTAAGTGACTTGCTCAAGGTCATACAGCTAAGTAATTATTAAATGTCTGAGGTCACATTTGAACTCAGATCCTCCTGACTCCAGGGCTGGTTCTCTATCCACTGCACCACCTAGCTGCCCCTCCATTCACTTGTGCAAACTGGATCACTTTGAACTTGAATTCAGCACTGTACGAACATTTTCTAAGCCATTTCTGGTCAAAATGTGGCAAAGTGTAATCCAATATACCCAAGAAAAAATGACCACAAAGACAACAAGCTCAAAAAAGCAGGAAATACAAGTAAAAAAAATCTACAACCACTGTATAAGACACTCCCAGTTTTTAGACCCCACATTTTTCAGAAAAGGGTGTGTCTTATATATGCAAAAATATGTAACTAGTGTATTCTTTCTATATTTACTTTGCCCTCTGGTTCTAATAGTCTTAGGCAGTTTTCTTTTATGTGTCTGGTTTGTGGGGTATGGGCAATGGGACATTTAAACATTTTTGTTTTTACATGACATAAATTTTTCTCTTTTTTATAATTTCTTGAAGCCAGATATCCAGGTTTTTTATTGGTCATGCTTTTTAGGTAGTCTGATTATTTCTGAATTGTTTTTCCTTGACCTATTTTCCTGATCAACTGTTTTTGATAGTAGATATTTTACATGTTCTAATTTTTCAATCTTTTAACTTTGTTCAAATATTCCTTGCTTGTTATCCCATAAATATCTGAATTCTCTTTGCTTCATTTTATTTTTCAGGTTTTGCACTGTTTGGGTCATGGTTTTTATACCTTTTTTTCTTGTTCATTCTCCTTCCAATTGCTTCCTTAAAAATTCTAATTTCATTTTTTAATAACTTGCATCAACTTGTCTATCCACTATTGGGGTTCCTGTAGCCAAGAAATTCTTTCTTTTTCTGGGCATTTATGTATACTTGTCAAATACTCTCATCTGTATTTATCTCTTGGACGTCTCTTAATTAATAAAATTTCTTCATGTTTAAGAAAATTTTATTCTTTTTAATTTCTAAAAGTTTTGAATTTGAAAAATACAAAGTAAATATTAAAATGTGAAAATAATAGAAAAATATGATTATACATGTAAATGTGAATGTCTACTTCATATACTTTTAATATATTTAATACTTAATTTTATCAAATGCATGTAAAATAATTTTAATATTATTTTTTCCTAATTTTGATTTCCAAATTATCTCCCTTCTTCCACCTCCCTCTCTCCTCATTGAGAAGGCATGCAATTTAACATACATAATACATATGTAATCATGCAAAATATATTTCCATGTAAGTTATTCTATGAAAGAAAACACAGCCAAAAATATCCAAGAAAAACAAAGAAAAATTATCTTTGATTTGAATTCAGGCTTTACCAGTTCTTTCTCTGGAGATGAACATCATAAGTCCTGCAGAATTGCCTTGGATCATTCTATTGCTGAGAGTAATTAATTTATTTATAGTAGGTTATCATACAATATTGCTTTTACTGTATACAATGTCCTTTCTACTGGTTCTGCTCATTTCATTCAGCATCAGTTCATGTAAGTCTTTTCTGAGAGCATCCTGTTCATCATTTCTTAAAGTACAATAGTATTTCCTCATAAACTTAAACAAGAACTTGCTTAGACATTTCTCACTTGATGGGCAATCCTCTCACTTTTCACTTCTTTACTACCACTAAAAGAACTGCTGTATATAATTTTGTACACATAGGTCCTTTTCCTTTTTGTGTTTTTTTTTTGTCTTATTATGATACAGATCTAGGTAGTGGTGGTATTGCTTGGTCAAAGGATATGCATAATATATAGCCCTTTAGATATGGCTTCAAATTGGTCTCCAGAATGGTTGAATAGTATATAATTTTACCAACAGGAAATTAATAGTTTAATTTTCCCACATCCCCTCCAACATTTTTCATTTTCCTTTTCTGTTACATTAGTCAATCTGACATGCAGTATGCAGTAGTAGCTCAGAATTGTTTTAATTTGCATTTCTCTCATTTATAAATTTGACTCAGTTTTCCATATATTTGAGAAATTAAGTCTTTATCAGGTAAACTCCCTATAAAAATTTTTTCCAAAGCAATGATTACCAACTATGTATTCCCCTCCACTATATTTCCCCTACTATTTATCCTATTCTCTCTTCCTTTTACCCTGTCCATTCCCAAAAGTGTTTTGCTTCTGACTTTTATCTCCCCCCCAACTTATCCCCTCTTCTATCAGCTTCCCTCCTTTTTTTCCCTTCCCTTTCTACTTTCCTATAGAGTAAGATAGATTTCTACATTCAAATAAGTGTGAATATTATTCCCTCTTTCAATCAATTCCAATTAGAGTAAAGTTCATGTGCTCCTTTCCCTGCTTCCCCCATTTTTCCTTCCATTGTTAAATCTCTTTCAGGTATCTTTTTTTCCCCCTGTTTTTTTTATTATTTTTTTCAAGGCAACAGGATTAAATGACTTGCCTAGGTAATTATTAAATGTGTGAGACTGGATTTGAACTCAGCTTCTCCTGACTCCAGGGCTGGTATGCCACCTAGCTGCCCCAGGTATCTTTTATGTTAGACAATTTATCCCATTCTACTTCTCCCTTCCCGCTCCCAATGCATTCTTCTTTTACATTCCTTAATTTTATTTTTTGGATAATCATACCATCACATTCAACTTACAATTCTGCTTTCTGTCTATGTCTATAATACTAACTGTCCTAATAAAGAGGTTTTAGGAGTTATACATATCCTTTTCCTATGTAGGAATATAAAGAGTTTAGCCTTATCAGTTTCCTTATGATTTTTCTTTCCTGTTTACCATTTTATATGTCTTTTGTATCTTGTATTTGAAAGCCAATTTTTTTAGTCAACTCTAGTCTTTTTAACAGGAATGCTTCAAAATTTTCTATTTCATTAAACATTCATTTTTCCCCTAAAGAATTATTCTAAGCTTTGCTGGGTAGGTGATTCTTTTACCTCTGGAATATCATATTTCAAGCTCTCCAATTCTTTAATATAGAAGTTGCTAAATTTTGTGTTATCTTGACTGTGACTCCATGATATTTGAATTGTTTCTTTTTGTCTGCTTGTGTTATTTTTCTCCTTGATCTGGGAGGTCTGGAATTTGGCTATAATATTTCTGGGAATTTTAACTTTGGGATATTATTCAGGAGGTGATTGATGATATTTTAAATTTCTATTTTCCTCTCTGGTTCTAGAATATCAGGACAGTTTTTCAAGATACTTTCTTGTCTAGGATCTTTTTTTGATCATGAATTTCAGGTAGTTCAATAATACTTAAATTATCTCTTCTGGATCTATTTTCTGTCATTTGTTTTTCCAATGAGATAGTTTACATTTTCTTCTATTTTTAAAATTCTTTTGATTTTGTTTAATTGTTTCCTGATTTTCTTTCCATACAATCACTAGATTCCATATGCCCAATTCTAACTTTTAAGAAATTATTTTCTTCAGTGAGTTTTTGTACCTCTTTTTTCCATTTGGCCAATTTAACTTTTCAAGGCATTCTTCTCTTCATTGGATTTTTGTACCTCTTTTGCCATTTGACCTGTTCTGGTTTTAAGATGTTATTTTCTTCAGTATTTTTTAGTCCCTCCTTTACCAAACTGTTGACATTTTTTCATGATTTTTTGTATCACTATCATTTCTTTTCTCATTTTTTCCTCTCTCTCTTACTTGATTTTAAAAATTCTTTTTGAGTTCTTCCATAGCCTGAGACCAATTCATATTTTTCTTCGAGGCTTTGGGTGCTTGTTTCCTTTTCTTTTCCATTCATTGGTGTTATCAGACTGTATGTCAATGGCACTCGGAACTGATTTATAGAAAGTTCACTACCAGTAAGATCTAGCTTTCTCTATGGTTGGGGAAGAAAAGGGCCCTTTTATTCGGACTCTGATCCTTGACCACTAAGTAAAACAGCCAGGATTTACATATTGCTTATGTTTATTTATGTCAGCAATTTTCCCACATCTTGCTCAAAATATTATATATATATATCTCTGAGTGATTATAGACAAAACTCAGGTGATCACCTACACTCTTCTTACACTACTCTTTCTCCTATGTAGAGCAAAATACATGATTTCTGAACTCCAGGTCCTAGTAGCCTTCAGGAACAAGTTCAAAAAGATGTCACCAATTTGGTGATCCATAAGATTGAATCTATTTGCCATTTCCACAGCATTATCTCTCTATATCAATCCTTACCAGATAGAAGTTTAGAATCTGGGGATGACATTACTCTCTGGATGCAGAAATTTGCAGTCCCTTGCAAAAATCAGCTAGGGTATACTTAAATTATATAGAACATGTAATTATACAACATAAAATGAAACACCAACATTTTGAAATAACATGGGTAATTATCCCCACATCCTAGTTAATTATTCCACGGTACCATTTAAATCACATGCATATTAACAATACACACAATAGATATGGCACAATACAAAACATCATTTGACAGGATGCTTCCCTTACTAAATTAAATGCACAACTTTTATATTCTTCACACCTATCAGATTGGCAAAGCTGATTATAAAAAAAGGAAAATCATAAATGTTGAAGGGACAGGTACATTAAGGCACTGTTGGTAAAGCTATGAACTTCATTTTGGAAATTAATTTGGAATTATGTTCTTAAAAAAACTGTATACCTAACCTTTAACCTAGCAATACCACAATTAAAATTATATTCCAAAAGGAACTAAGAGGGAAAAAAGTCTTATAAAAATTTATTTATAGAGATTTTTTTTTCAAAAAAACTGTAAACTAAGAGGGTGTCCATGAATTGGGAATGGCTGTACATATAAAAATATATTAATGGACTGGAATGCTCTTGTGCTTTATGAAACTAAGAAAAAGAATGTTTCAGAGAAACCTGGAAAAACTTGTATAGACTGATGCAGAGTGAAGTGAGTAAAATGAAGAACATAATTTAGGCAATAAAAACAACATTATAAGAAAAAACAACTTTGAACTGACCCACACAAAATTTGATCATGATCCCTGAGGTCTGATAACGAAGAATGCTACTTACTTTCAAACAGAAAGGTGATGGATTGATATGCAGAATGATACACACATTTTTCAACATAGCCAGTGTGGAGATTTGTTTTGCTTGACTCAAATTACTTGATTTTTTCCCCCTCTCCTTAGGAAGAAGACAGGAAGAAAAAAATGATTATAAGAAAATTTAATTAAATTTTACACACAGTAATAGTAGATTCTTATCCTAAAAGTACATGCATATGCCTGGTAAATAATCAGTCATAATCAGCAAAATAGCCCCTAAACTAACTAGAACTTATATAATTCTTTAAAGTTTGAAAAGTGTTTAGCAAATGTTCATCCATTCAGTCCTCAAAACAACCCTGTGAAGTAGGTGATATTATCACCCCCATTTTACAGATGAGGAAATTGAGGCACAGAAAGGTTAAATGACTTGCTTCGGTCATATATCTAGTGAGTGTCTGAAGCAGGATTCATACTCAGGTCTTCTGACTACAAGTCCTTCACTATATCCAGGGTACCACCTAGATGTCATAAAAACCATAGGCCTATAAAGTACAAACAAATCTAATCTAATCACCTTCACTAGTCACTTTCTCCTTTTCCCAAATTAACTATTTGTTGAACCAATATAACTCTACACTGTTTTTGTGAATTCCTAGCCTCTTAACATTTCACAGATTGCACCCAGCTAAGCCTCAACTTTGGATCACTTTCATCATTACCTGCCTTTGCTCCTATACACACACTGCTGAATGAATATGGGAGAAAATCACACAATGGTTTTGACTGGGATCGATATGAGTTTTTGTCAAACTCCTCAACTGGACAATCCTTCTATACCTCTTTTATCAACTTCCTATCCCACTGTCCATAGTGGTTCTTTTAAACCTTATCATTTCTCCCATGGTTCCCTTTCCCCCATCCTCTCAAGCTGATAAATACCTCATATTTTATTTTTAGTATATTTTTATTTATTAAGTTAAAAATCTTTTCCATTTACATTAAAAAAAATTTAATATTCTTTAAATTTTGAGTTCCAATTTTTCTCTCACCCTTCTTCCCATCTCTCCCCTACTCCTTGAGAAGGCAAGCAATATGATATTGATTATATATGTCAGGCCTGTCCAAACTTACTTTTTTTTTTTTTTAGATTTTTCAAGGCAATGGGGTTAAATGGCTTGCCCAAGGCCACACGGCTAGGTAATTATTAAATGTCTGAGGTCGTATTTGAACCCAGGTAGTCCTGACTCCAAGGCCAGTGCTCTATTCACTGTGCCACCTAGCCGCCCCCAAGCTTACCTTTAAAAGTTTTTATTGCAACAATAGACAATATATTTTGATTTTTCCATTTTAGTGAGAGCTCTGGGGCAGTTCGACTTTGCTTACTAAAGTATTTAGTAAACCCACAGACAGCTGCATAAAATCATAATCCACCTTGACCTCTCTGCAACCATTGCCACTTAATCACCCTCTTTTACTTAGAATTTTTTACTTAGAAAAACTAGGGTTTTAGAGTATTGCTTTTTCCTGAGTTTCTTCCTACCTGTCTGATCTTTTTCAGTCTTCTTTACTGGACTTTCCTTCAGAATGCCTTCTAACCTTCCCACATACTTCTATCCTGGGCTTTTCTTCTCTTTTCCTACTGGTCTTTATTGGTGATCTCATCAGCTCTCATAAATTTAATTATCATCTCTGTGCTGATGATTCTCAGTCCCATCCCAATCTCTCAGCTGATCTCAAGTCTCACATCTCCAACTGCCATTCAGATACCTCCAACACTATGTCTAGTAGACATTTTGAACTTGACATTTATAAAATTGGACTTATCTTTCTTTTCAACTTCCCTGTTATTGTCTGTCAGATATGATTCCTACTTTCCTCTGATCCTTCTACCTGCCTGGTACAAGGTCTTATCAATATTGTAATAGCCTGGTGCTAAAGCCTGTCTGCCTCAGGTCTCTCCCCATCTTAGTTGATTCTCCATTCCAGCATCAAAATGATTTTCCTAAAATTCCCTTCCAATGATGTCACCCTCCTACTCGATACTCCAGTGTTCTCAGTTGCCTCCAGGATCAATGATAAAATCCTCTATTTTCTGTTCAGAGCCCTTCATAACCTCATCCCCTCTTATCTTTCTAGACTTCTTACATTACCAGTACCCCCCTTCCCCAGCCCCAAATATTCTTAATTCAATGACAATGGTCTCCTGGCTTTTCTTGAAAAAGACACACTCATCTCTCCCCTCCAGGCTACTCTTTTCCTGGCTTCCTTTAAGTCCCAACTAAAATCCTTTTTCTACAGGAAGCTTTTATAAACCCTCGTAATTCTAGTTCTTTCCCTCTATTAATTATTTCATTATTATCCTATTTATAACTTATTTGTACATTTTGTTTGCTTGTTGTCTCCCCCATTAGATTGTGAGCTCCTTGAGGACAGGGACTGTCTTTTGACTCTTTTTGTATTTCCAGTGCTTAGCACAAAGCCTAGCACATAGTAATTTGTAATAAATATTGATTCATCATCTGACTTAGTCATTAACATATATGTAAATAAACAATGAGCAAAGAACATATAAGTTACAGATATTGCTCACTACAAACATAAGATAAGCATAAATAAACATGTTTAAGTAATAGTCAAAATATTATTCAAACATATCATAATTACCATGTATATCAATAAGCATATTAAATTACATACAAGGTAGTATTACATGGATAATTTCTAACATTGTCATCTGACTATTTATCACTAATTCTTCTAGTTCACCTGGAAAATCATAAATTAGTTTCATAATAGTTTTTGAATTGTCCTATCTTTTCTGTAACCTAATGACTTCTCTGCCCCATACTTAAGTGGTTATTGGTATGGGATGGTCATCATCATCATTATCATCACAACTATAGGCATACTCCCATAAACTTGAACTTGAAGTACCTGGATGGCCATTAGGAAAAAAAGGAGTAGTCCTTTTCTTCACTCCTCTTCATCTTTATGAACTGGAACTTTCCTCATTTTGATTTTTTTTAATTAGGTTTTTTGGCAAGGTAAATGGGGTTAAGTGGCTTGCCCAAGGCCACACAGCTAGGTAATTATTAAGTGTCTGAGGGTGGATTTGAACTCAGGTACTCCTGACTCCAGGGCCAGTTCTCTATCTACTCTAGCCACCCCTCCTCATTTTGAGGCACTTAATACTACCCAATGTTTCTTTCACTGGAAGTATCACTTTCAGAGCTAGTATTTGGTTCAGAACTTTTCTTTGTCTAATTAGTGAGTGCTTAGATTCAAATGATGGAAGCAGCCCTTACTTCTCTTTACTTTATTATTAGAAAGTACAATTAACTCTCCTAGAGACAATAAGTGGTTGCAATAAACTGTTTTTAAACAAATCCCTCCACTGTCTAGGGCTATTCTATAAAAAAGGCAGGTTTTATATGGTTTAGCTTTCTATTAATCTGTTAAACATATGTGTCCCTAGAATACAAGATTTCTACTAGGCCTATACCACAAGGCAGCCAAAGAAAAAAGAAATGGATACACACACACACACACACACACACACACATCTATATCTATATCTATATCTATATCTATATCTATATCTATATCTATATCTATATCTATCTATCTATCTATCTATATATATATATATTCTCTTTTGTGGTAGCAAAGAATTTGAAATTGAAGGGTTTCCCATCAACTGGAAAATGTTTGAACAAGTTATGGTACATGAATGTCATAGAATACTCTGTGCCATAAGAAATGATAAAGGGGATAATTTCAGAAAAACCTGAGAAGACTTCACTGTAAAGTGAAATGAGTGAAACTAGGAGAACATTGTACTACACAGTAACAGCAATATTGTATAGATAATCAACTTAGAAATTTTAGTCAATATGATGATCCCCCACAACTCCAAAGGACTCATCAGCTAAAATGTTATCAGTCTCCAGATAGAATGGACTTAATGTATAGATTAAAGCATTTTTTCCTTTATTTTTCTTGTGGGTTTTTTCCTCAGGGTTGGGGAGAGTGGGATAGTAATGGATAACAAGACTAATGCAGAAATATGATTTTCATGTATAATAGGTATTACATTTCTTTGAAAATAATTTTTTTACAAAAGAATTCTATCCCCTAGTTGAGGTCTTGACAGTGAACTTAGTTGTCATACCATTATTTTTTCCATGAAAACTCTTGAAATTGTAGTTAGTAGGCTTCTTTCCATTTTTCTCTCAGCTAGGAGATGTGCCGTTGTGAATAATTTGTTTCTTTTATCTTCAGGCACATACTGAGACTTATCTCCTCCACCCCAGTCCTTGATATTTTATCTCTGGTCATTCTTTTTTAGTACTGGATGAACTTTCACTCCTAATGAAATATCCTGACTCATGGTGGGTGTGGGAAGACAGCCAGAATTATTCTTATTTTCATTGCCTTTTCTTGCCTCTCCTCCTACTCTCCTCCATCACTCTGCAAACTTTTCTTGTCAGTTCACATTATCCAAATTTATCATTTAATATAGATTCTGTTAGCACTTATGTAACAATCCCCAGATAGTTTTCCTCCTTTTTCAATGAATTCAAAGCCTGGCTCAGCCTTCTTCAGCCCAACTTCTGCTCTCATTCTAAGTGATCTTCAATTTTTATGTTAATATCCACTCCTCAATCCTCTATTAATATGACACCTAACAGGTGAGTATTCTCTTTGAGTGGTAACTCAAATCAATCAGGCAAGTCTCATTTTGATCAATATGATGATCCCCCAAAACTCTACTACCTGAGACATACCTTTTTGATTGGGTCAGAAAGGGGGAAAAAGCATAATTGATAAATGAAACAAACCAACTATCCCTTGGGGAGCCTTAAATTGTAGAGCATTTTCTACAGTTCTCCAATTCAGAGGGGTCCAGCCTAGCTATGGAAGGTTTCCATTTGGGAATCATTCTCCAGTTTGAGTCAAGCCCCAGAGAAAGAATCACCCTCACTCTAGCCCTATCACCCTCCCCTGCCATGTTATGGGAGAGACAAGTACAAAACAACACATTCAGTTGTGAACAGAAAATTATATATTAAAACTAAACAAAGACAAATGTAGATACTTGTCTATAGAAGGATAGCTAACCAAGGAAGGAAAAAAATGGGGTTCCTTAATTTAGATAATACTTTCAATGAACTCAAGAATTCCATTAATAAGGGGTTGAGAGTTTATCCTTTAATCATGTATATTATATATATGTATGTATATATATATATATACATATATATATATATATATATATATATATATGTCTTACCAAGACTGAAGTCTAAATTTAAACCCACTTTTCCCCTGGTCTTTGTGTATGTGTGAAAGAAAGTTTTTGAAGAGAAATGTTAACAAGTATTCTTGCTCTATCATTTTAGTAAATACCCTTTCCTAAAAAGCTAATAGGGGCTGCCAGCTGATAATGGGGAACACACTAATGGGGACTCATAGTGTTACTTTTTGAACCCTAGGTAGGACCCGTATCTGCCATTTATGGACCTCTTCTATAACTGCTAGTGGGCATTTGGAAGATAGTTCTAAGATAGTCTAATTTCCCTGTTTCTCAATCTTTCTCCTCCTATGACTGAATCTTTTTTACTTCAACTCAGGGATTGTTATATTCTTGGTATTTCTGCCACTTACAAATGTTCCACTTCCATGGTAAAGAATTCTCAATTCTCTCAATATAATAATATAATGTTATATTTCAATCTCTTCCTATGTCTTATTCATCTTAATGTGACCTCCAGCTCCTCTATTCCTCAATTCTGTTCCAGGCATCTTCCACCCTTCTCTGGCTATACTTTCCCTTTTTTTTCTTTTGCTCCCAATTTTCCCTTTTAATTTAAAGAAACAAGAAGGAAGAAAAAATTAAGCATATTTGTAACAAATTATGTAGTCAAAGGGATCCCAAAATGAAGATGCCAAGGAATATTGTGGCCAAATTCCAGAACTATCAGATAAAAGAGAAAATCCTGCAAGCAGCCAGAAAGAAACTATTTAGATCCAAGGAGCCACAGTAAGGATTACACAGGACCTGGCTGCATCAACATTAAGGGATCAAAGGGCCTGAAATGACCAAAAAGCAAGGTAGCTTGAAATGCAGCCAAGGATTCACTATCCAGCAAAACTGAGCCTTCTCTTCCAGGGGAAAAGATGGACATTTAATGAAATTGGAGACTTCCTACTTTTCTTGATGAAAAGACCAGAGCTTAATAGACAATTTGGACTTCAAACAGGAGACCCAAGAGACACATGAAAAGGTAAAAAAAAGTGTTAAAAAAAACAACCTTGGGGCAGCTAGGTGGTACAGTGGATAGAGCACTGGCTCTGGAGTTAGGAGTACCTGAGTCCAAATCCAGCCTCAGACATTTAATAATTAGCTATGTGGCACCTTGGCCAAGCCACTTAATCCCATTGTCTTGCAAAAAAATACAAAAACCTAAAAAAACTGCTATCCAATAAGATGAAACTGGCTATATCCCCACCTGGGAGAAAGACTCTAATAACTAGAGAATTGTAATTCTATTAGAGAGAATATATTTAGCCAGATGTGATGGACACTCATGACTTTTCTGTGACTCAGATGGAATTATTTAAAAACAATACCTCCTTAAAAAAGGGAACAGTAAAGAGACAGGAGGATGGAGGAGATTGAATGGGGTAAATCTCATTACATTAAGGGGTACAAAGGACCTATTGCAATGAAGGGGAAGAAGGGAGGAGGTGAGAACTGCCTGAATCTTACACTCATCAGATGTGGCTTAAAGTTAACATACATACACTCAGTTAAGTTAAAAACTTATCTCACCTTTCAAGTATTAAAAGGGGAAAAAGAGTGGGGAGGAAAGGGGGAACTAACAGAAGGAAGGGAATGAAGAAGGGGCAAAAGGAAAGGGGAAAGAAAGGGGAGGGGGGTTGGATATAGAAGGGCAAATACATTGAAGGTGGTGGTATTCAGAAACAAAATACTGGGGAATATGGATAAAGGGAAAAAGGAGGGGAAATACAAACAGGGAAGATAGCATAGAGGGCAATAAAGTTAGTAATTATAACTTTGAATGTGAATGGGATGAACTCTCTTTTAAAATATAGATGAATACCCGAGTGAATTAAAAACCAGAATCTTACAATATGCTGCTTACAAGAAACTCATTTGAAGCAGAGAGATACATATAGAGTAAAGGTAAAAGGTTGGAGCAAAATATATTTTGCTTCAGCTAAAGTAAAAAAAGCAGGGGTAGCAATCCTTATCTCAGACAAGGCAGCTGCAAAAATTGATAGGGTTAAAATAGATAAGGAAGGAAACTATATCCTCCCAAAAGGTACCATAGACAATAAAGTAATTTCAATACTAAATATGTATGCACCAAATGGTATAGCATCCAAATTTTTAAAAGAGAAGTTGAAGAAATTACAGGAAGACATGACAAAGAGAGCAAAACTCTACTGGTGGAAGACCTCAACCTACAGCTCTCAGATTTAGATAAATCTAACCCTAAATAAACAAGAAGGAAGTTAAACAAGGAGGAATGTTAGAAAACCTAGCATGATAGACCTATGGAGGAAATTGAATGAAGATAGAAAGGAATATACTTTTTTTTTCTGCAGTATATGGCACTTACACAAAAGTTGACCATGTACTAGGACATAAAAACCAAACAATCAATTGCAGAGAGGCAGAAATAATGAATACATCTTTCTCAGATCATAATGCAATAAAAATCACATACAATATTGGGCCAGGGAAATATAGACTCAAAACTAATTGGAAACTAAATAACCTCATTTTAAAGAATGAGTGGATCAAAGAACAAATTATAGAAAGAATTAATTATTTCATCCTAGATAATGACAATAATGAAACAACATACCAAAACTTATGGGATACAGTCAAAGCAGTTGTCATGGGATATATTATATCTTTAAATGCTTACTTGACTAAATTAGAGAAAGTGGAAATCAATGAATTATAGACCTATCTCCCTGATGAATATAGATGTAAAAATCTTAAATAAAACTTTAGCAAAACGATTACAAGTTATCACTAGCATAATACATTATGACCAAGTCGGATTTGTCCCAGGAATGCAGGGCTGCCTCAATATTAGGAAAACTTTTAATATAATTAATTATATCAATAACAAACCTATCAGAAATCATATAATCATATCAGTAGACACTGAAAAAGTTTTTGACAAAATACAGCATCCCTTCCTACTAAAGACACTAGAGCATAGGAATAAATGGATTGTTCCTTAGAATAATAAGTAGTATCTATCTGAAACCATCAACAAGCATTATATGCAATGGGGAGAGGCTAGAGGCATTCCCAATAAGATCAGGAGTGAAATAAGGATGGCCATTATTACGACTACTATTCAATATTGTATTAGAAATGTTAGCTTCAGTAATAAAAGAAGAAAAAGAAATTGAAGGAATTAGAATTGGGAAGGAAGAGACAAAACTCTCATTCTTTGCAGATGACATGATGGTGTACCTAGAGAATCCCAAGAAATCATCCAAAAAACTACTAGAAATGATTAGCAACTTTAGCAAAGTGGCAGGATGTAAAATAAATCCTCATAAATCCTCAATATTTCTATATATGACTAGCAAGATGCAGCAGAAAGAGCTACAAAGAGAAATCCCATTCAAAGTAACTTCAGACAATGTGAAATACTTGGGAGTCTACTTGCCAAGGCAGACTCAGATACTTTTTGAAAACAATTACAGAACACTTCTCACACAAATAAAATCAGATTTAAATAACTGGGCAAATATCAACTGCTCATGGATAGGCTGAACTAATGTAATAAAAATGACAATTCTACTTAAACTACTTATTTAGTGCCCTACCAATCAAAATTTTTAGAGTTAGAAAAAATTATAAGTAAATTCATATGGAGAAATAAAAAGTTGAGAATTTCTAGAGATTTAATGAAAAAAGTACAAAAGAAGGTGGCTTAACCCTACTGATCTAAAATTATATTATAAAGCATCAGTCATCAAAGCTGTCTGGTATTGGCTATGAAATAGAGTGGTGGATCAGTGGAATAGATTAGGTGCAAAAGAGACAGCAGGAAATGATTATAGTGATCTGCTGTTTGATAAACCCAAAGAGCCCAGTTATTGGGATAAAAACTCTCTCTTCAATGAAAACTGTTGGGAAATTTGGAAGTTAGTATGGCAGAAACTTGGATTAGACCAACACCTCATACCCTATGCCATGATAAGATCAAAATGGATACAGGATTTAGACATATAAAACAATATTATAAGAAAACTAGGAAATCAAGGAATAGTTTACTTGTCAGAGCTATGGAAAGGGAAGCAGTTTATGACCAAGGAAGAGATGGAGAACATCATTAAAAACAAACTAGATAATTTTGATTACATTAAACTTAAAAAGCTTTCACACAGGGGTGGCTAGGTAGTACAGTGGATAGAGCGCTGGCCCTGGAGTCAGGAGTACCTGAATTCAAATCCAACCTCAGACACTTAATAATTACCTAGCTATGTGGCCTTGGGCAAGCCACTTAACCCCATTGCCTTGCAAAAATCTAAAAAAAAAAAAAAAAAAAAAGCTTTCACACTGACAAAACCATTGTAACCAAGATGAAAAGAAATGTAGTAAATTGAGAAACAATTTTTACTACTAGTATTTCTGACAAAGGACTCATTTCTAACATACACAGAGAACTGAGTCAAATTTTTTAAATTTAAATTTTATTTATTTTGAGTTTTACAATTTTTCCCCTAATCTTCCTTCACCCTCCCATAAGACAGTTTGTTAGTCTTCACAATATTTCCATGGTATACATTGATCTAAGTTGAATGTGATGAGAGAGTAATCATATCCATAAGGAAGAAAAGTAAAGTATAAGAGCAGAATTGCATAGTAAGATAATGTTTTTTCCTTTCCTAAATCAAAGGTAATAATCTTTGAGTTTTTTTCAAACTCCACGATTTTTTTTCTCTGGATACAGATGGCATTCTCCATTGCAGATAGCCCAGAATTGTCTCTGATTGTTGCACTGATGGGTTGAGCAAGTCCATCAAGGTTGGTCACCACCCCCATGTTGCTGTTAGGGTGTACAATGTTCTTCTGATTCTGCTCATCTCACTCAGCATCAGTTCATGTAAATCCTTCCAGGTTTCCTTGAACTCCCATCCCTCCTAGTTTTTAATAGAACAAATAGTGTTCCATGACATATATATACCACAGTTTGTTAATCTACTCCCCAATTGGAGGACATTCACTCAATTTCTAATTCTTTGCCACCACAAACAGGGCTGCTATGAATACTATTGTACAAGTGATGTTTTTACCCTTTTTCATAATCTCTTCAGGGTTTAGACCCAGTAGTGGTATTGCTGGATCAAAGGGTATGCACATTTTTGTTGCCCTTTGGGCATGATTCCAAACTGCTCTCCAGAAAGGCTGGATGAGTTCATAGCTCTACCAACAATGTATTAGTGTCCCAGATTTCCCACATCCCTTCCAACATTGATCATTGTCCTTCCTAGTCATATTGACCAGTCTGAGAGATGTGAGGTGGTATATTTGCATCAAACTTTAAAAAAAAAAACAAGCCATTCCCCAATTGACAAATAGTCAAAGGATATGCAAAGGCAATTTACAGATGAGGAAATCAAAGCGATCTATGGTCTTATGAAAAATTGCTCCAAATCACTACTTATTAGAGAAATGCAGATTAAAGCATCTCTGAGGTACCACTTCACACCTCTCAGACTGGCCAATATGATCAGAAAGGACAATGGTCAATGTTGGAAGGGATGTGGGAAATCTGGGACACTAATTCATTGTTGGTGGAGCTATGAACTCATCCTCCTTTTCTGGAGAGCAATCTGGAATTACTCCTAAAGGGCCACAAAAATGTGCATACCCTTTGATTCAGCTATACCACTACTACCTTGAAGAGATTATGGAAAAAGGTAAAAACATCACTTGTACGAGAATATTCATAGCAACTCTGTTTGTGGTGGCAAAGAATTGGAAATTGAGTGAATGTCCATCAATTGAGGAATGGCTTAATAAACTACGGTATAAAAATGTGACAGAACACTATTGTTCTATTAGAAACCTGGAGGGATGAGAATTCAGGGAAGCCTGGAAGGATTTGCATGAACTGATGCTGAGCGAGAGGAGCAGAACCAGAAGAACATTGTATGTCCTAACAGCAACATAGGGGTGATGATTACCCTTAATGGACTTGCTCATTACATCAGTGCAACAATCAGACACAATTTTGGGCTATCTGCAATACCATCTATATCGAGAGAAAGAATTGTGAAGTCTGAACAAAGACCAAATACTATTACCATTAATTAAAAAAAAGTTATTATGTAATTTTTCTATCTCTTATACTTTATTTTTTTCCTTAAGGATATGATTTCTCTCTCATCACATTCAACTTAGATCAATGTATACCATGGAAACAATGTAAAGACTAACAACTTGCCTTCTGTAGGGGGTAGAGGGAGAGTAACGAGATTAGGGGGAAAATTGTAAAATTAAAAATAAATAAATTAAAAAACATTAAAGCAAGAAAAACCCAACAAATTATGTAGTCAAACAGAACAATTCCCTGAATGGATTCTGTCCACAATATATGTCTCTCTGAGCTCTGGCTATATTCTCTCTCCCCTTTTTAATGTCAGTTCTTTGCTTTAACTCTACAGTATGCTCCATTATCAAATCCCTTGTCCCTGGGTTCTATCACTGTTCATTTCTTTTTCTTTTTTTTTTTTTTTAGATTTTTGCAAGGCAAATGGGGTTAAGTGGCTTGCCCAAGGCCACACAGCTAGGTAATTATTAAGTGTCTGAGACCGGATTTGAACCCAGGTACTCCTGACTCCAAGGCCAGTTCTTTATCTGCTACGCCACCTAGCCGCCCCAACACTGTTCATTTCTTACCAACTCAGTCCAAGACTTTTCCTATGCTCACCTATTTTGCCCCAACTCATGAGCAAGTAGAGGAAATCATGAAAAAATGCTGACTGGCTATACTACAAATTTTTACTAGCTAATCTCAATTGGACCCTCAGAAGTAAAGACATCTTCCCTGATTCCCTAGTCTACTCACCACAGCAGCTGTTCTGAATTTTCTCTCATAAACTCACATACTACCCCTCCCTCCCCATCTCAGTCGGAGTAGCTATTTTTTGGGGGGAGTTGTAAGGTAATGGGGTTAAGTGACTTGCCCAAGGTCACACAGTTAAGCAAGCATTAAGTGTCTAAGTTCAAATTTGAACTCAGGTACTCCTGACTCTAGGGCTGGTACTCTATCCACTGTGCTCCTAGCTGCTCCTAGACTAACTTTTACAGAGTAATATTTACTTTAAAAATAGGGTAAGAACAAATATACATTCTCTCCCAAAACCTGAAGACCATGATTCTTTTTGTTTTGTTTTCTTTTGTGAGGCCATGAGGTTAAGTGACTTGTCTAAGGTCACCCAGCTAGTAAAATAAAAAGTTTCTGAGGACAGATTTGAACTCAGGTTTAACTTAGGTTCTAAACAGCATGATTCCAATAAGTTCCAAGTCCAAAACCCACTTTAGACTCAAGTTTCAAGTGCACTGGCTTATGAGTTGGCAGCAACATTGAGGCTGAAATCTTGCCTTCAAAGTCATCAGGGATCAAATTCCTGGGTCTGAAATGCTTCTGTCAGTCCTAGAACTGAAAGGACAAATGAAAGAGACCAAAACTTCATTTTTCCGTGACAGATGGCTTAAAAGAGAGGAGAGGAAGTGGCTCTTCTCTCCACTCAATTTAGATCATGTCACCTTTGCTGTGGGTGAACCGGAAGGAGGTAGGGTGGGGTGGGGTAGAGAATGGAGACTTTTTCAGTACTATAGTTTTAAAGATGTAGTCTGTTCCAGCAAAATTCAATGGAAAGAGGCTGCTCAGGGTGAGAGCATAAAATACCTTCTCCCACATTATTGTTTCCATTTTAGGTAATCTGAGCAAAAACCTCCAAGTCCTGTTACATATGTACATTTTGTTTATACAATTAGAACTTAAGCACCTTGAGGACAGAAATTGTTTTTGTTTTTTCTTCCTATCCCCAGTGTATAAAATAAGTGCTCAATAAATGCTGGTTGGTTGAATGATTTAAAAACAATTTAAAAAGTTTTAATTTTACTTTTATTTTCAGTTTTACCTTCCCTCCCTCCAGCCTTTTCCCCACCCACTGAGAAGGCAAGAAATATAATACTCAGTATATATGTGAAGTCATGCAAAACACATTTTTATATTATCCATGTTAATAAAAAAAAGCCAGAAAAATAAAGTGAAAAAAAATACTCTACTCAGAGGACATGAGTTCTCTCACTGGAGGTAGTAGTATTTTTCATCACAAGTCCTTTGGAATTGTCATGGATCACTATATTGATCAAAGCCACTATATCTTTTGTGGTTGATTATTGTTATAATACTGTTGTTTCTATATACAGTGTTCAGGATCTGCTCACTTTAATGTGCATCAATTCTTATAGATCTTCCCAGGTTTTTCTGAAACTATTCCTTCATCATTTCTTAGCATATTTCTTATGTATTCCATCCTATTCATAGACCATAATTTGTTTAATATTTCTCAATTGATGGGTATACCCTTAATTTTCAGTTCTTTGCTAGGCTGATTGATTTATCATCTCAATCCTCTAAGACAACAAAGCATAAATCAAAAGGTATGCATGGTTCTTGTCCAAACATTAGTAAATATATATGATATATATGACATACACTAGCAAAACTATATGTTGATTACATTGAGATTTTTTGTTCTGTCTCAAAGTTCTGAACATTATTGATAGTATGAAGTTAAAATGCTTAAATTATGTGTCTCCTTGTTAGAGAATTCTTGATATCTATCAAAGCTAACATTTCCTTGAGTAACGTGCTCTCAAAATCTCTGTTTTGGTCAGAATGGATCCAAGAGAGAAATTTCTCAATTGAGAAATATTTTTTAGTCCCGAATGTGTACATGGCTTAGAAATAAAGGGTGATAACACAAACAAATTAGAGGAGCAAAGAAGAAATTAGCTCTGAGAAAGGATGACATAAAAAAGGGATAGAGAGGATTGAAGAAGGTAAAATAGAGGGTTTTGTTTGCATAAAATTAAAAAAGATTTTTCATAAATAAAACCAATGTAGTTAAAATTAGAAGAGAAATAGGTAAATGGGAAAAATCTTTTACCAAATTTCTCTGATATATAACTCATTTCTAAAATACATAGGAAGTCCCAAAATAAATTCCTTCTCTAGTTTCATCTCTGTTTCTTAAATAGCATTCAGAAGATTTTATCTTCTTTAGGACTGAAATTTTGTTCCCCCCTACCATCTAACATATGGATAGCCACATAATAAAAAACTGTATCTGTATCTCTGGTGCTATCCTGATCCTAAAGTTCTTGTACTGTATCTGCCCATAGTTAATTCCAGTCTCCACATTTTTGACAGTGATTTTCTTTCAAGTGAGGATCCAATCCAGTAGGTCCCTATTGTCTCTAGAATTAAACATAAATTCTTTTGTTTAGTTTTTACAGTGATTTATAATCTGGTGCCAGCCAGCTCTGTTGTATATAACTTTCTTTCCTGTACTCTGTGATATTATCAAACTGGCTTTTTCTCTTTTCCTCACATGCAGTTGCCTTGGTGTCTCCATGCCTTTACACTGACTTTCTTTCATGCCAGTAATGATCTCCCTTCCAACCTCTGCCTCATAGAATTCCTCTTTTATCAAAATATGATTCAAATTTAAGGAACTCATCTTCTACCTTAAGCCTTTCCCTAATTCCCTGATAATAATGCCTAAAATGTTTTTTCAGGAAGCATGTAATATAAGCCCTACCCCCAAAATAACCCCCAGTTAAGATCAAAAGCCAGATGGATGCATTTATATGTCCATTGTTAACACATGGTTGTATTGAATTATAAAACAATATAAATAGATAATTAAATATAAATAAATAATATTATTGACATTAATACTTAAAATAAATGTTAATATAAATTATAATCATTTGTAACTACCCAAGCTGGGGCTTTTAAAAGAGAGGTAAATGTAAAATAGATGAACTCCAAACTTTTGGGGAAGACTGCTTAATAACATCTGGATGGAAAGAAAGTTCCACTTCTAATCATTACTTAGGGTAAGAAAGATAAGATTAAATGTGTTTCAGGCATTTACATTCTTGAAACCTAAGAAGCCTGGGGCACCCAAAGCAGTTATAAGGAAGTAAATCAATTTAATGTAGCCATTTATCTTGAGAGATGGCCAAAGAGCTCTACTAGTCTGGGATTCATCCAGCACTCACCTTGTGAAAGATATAAAGAATTTCTGTACAGAGGAAATACTAGATCAAATAATTTTATTGCAAAAAACAAACCATTCAAGGACCATGGAAATCAATAACTTTGTTGAAAATTGAATGGACCTAGCTGTGTGGCCTTGGGCAAGCCACTTAACCCCATTTGCCTTGCAAAAAAAAAAAAAACCTAAAAAAAAATTGAATGGATAGAAATCAGCATGGAAATTTTGTGAAACCTCGAGGTCGTGACTTGGGTGAAGAATTCATGGGATAAAAATCATCTATGAACTGGCTACATGGACAAGAAGTACTCATTTAAGAACTCTAATGAGAGATTTGGGCCACTGGCTCTCCAGGAACTGGAGCTGCAAGAAATTCAGTATAGAATTTGGGGTTTGGAGAGTTATGAAGATGTTTCAGAAGAAGATGACATGACTATATTTGAATAAATATAGATTTTTGTATATGAATAAATGTAGATTGTTGTACATGAAAAAAATAAGACATCTCGTGAAAATAAACCCTAATGCATCTTTTGCAACAAAAATTAATATAAAATTCAGTCTTATTTAGGGGAAATATATGGTGTATCTTCCTACTCTTCAAATAATGTTGCATTTAACTTTTCAGTGTTTATTTCTTTAAATTTATTTTGTATATAATTGCAACACTCTCAGAACTCACTCTTTCCGAGTTAGGATGGCTATATATCCTCTTCTAAGTGGTATACAGAAAGGGTTAGGAGTGTCTTTCTCTAAGGTTTTTCAGGTCTAGTGTTGTTATAGTGTAGTTCTATTCCTCCTACCATTCACCCCATATTCCCCCATAGATGCTAGTTATCAACTTTCTAGTTCTCTTTAGTCAATTAGCATCAATTAACTATAACTCCATAGCTGTAGCAAGAATAAAAGTATTAATATCCTTTAGGCACATAATCTCTAGTCTATCACCTCAGTCTTTGGGGACAAGGGGTTAAGACCTAACACAGTTTCTATATAGTAGTGATCCTACCAATAATTGCTGGATGAGTCTATTCTCAGCTACAGATGGATTGGATCCTTTTTTTTTTTTAAGGTTTTTTGCAAGGCAATGGGGTTAAGTGGCTTGCCCAAGGCCACACAGCTAGGTAATTATCAAATGTCTGAGATCGGATTTGAACCCAGGTACTCCTGACTCCAGGGCCAATGCTTTATCCACTGCTCCACCTAACCGCCCAATGGATTGGATCCTTAAGGCCATTTCAGTGGATTGAATGACTACAAAACACAGAATAGACTCAACTCCCAGCTCTCCTCATTTCCTGACTGTTCTAAATTCACAAGTTTATAGTCATTTCCAATATCCTTCACCTAAAAGCACAACAACAACAGAAGCAACAACAAGGCCATTCACTCAGGCATGAGTTCCCACCTAGAGTTCCCCTTGAATTTTCTTTTGAAATGAGTATGTCGCTTTTTAGGGAAAATTATGGTTTTTTTCTTCCTAAAAGTCAAACAGTGGATAGACCTTGGACTATCTAGTGCCTTCTGAATATATTGCAGTTCTTAATCCATAGCCCATCAAAAAGGCTACTGATCAGAACCACTGGCACAATGTCTGCACATAATCCAAAGTCAAAGTTTTGTCCAGTCCAAGAATACTGTTCATGTTCAGTAGAATTGGGCTCATTGGCAGAGTTCAATTACATAGTTATATACATGTCTTTACTGTCTCTCCCATTCAACTATAATCTTGAAAGCAAAGATCTTTTCATTTAATTGCATTTGAATCCCTTAATAAATGCTTGTTGATTGATTGATTGATTAACAGTAGCCTCCATTTCATTGACCCCTTGTTTTTTAAATAACAGTTTTGTCTACTGCTTCCTCTGTAGGAATCTACCTTCCAATCTATAACTGTCATGCTGTTCCTTTGCTTTTGTGTCCCCACTTGCAAAGATATCCCTGAAGTAGTCAAGATTGAGCCTTTCTTTACAAAAGTACTGTGCTCCTCTATCTCGGTTAGTATTTGCCTCACTTTGGTTAATTGTAGTAGACTCAAGATTAATAATGAAACAGTTTAAAATGTATATTAGAGTTCTCCAGGTTTCCTGGGTGCTGCTTCACCTCTCCATATTAGTCCCTTATTTGTTTTTTTGTTTGTTTTTGTTTTTGTTTTAGGTTTTTGCAAGGCAAATGGGGTTAAGTGGCTTACCCAAGGCCACACAGCTAGGTAATTATTAAGTGTCTGAGGCCCGATTTGAACTCTGGTATTCCTGACTCCAGGGCTGGTGCTCTATTTACTGCAGCACCTAGCTGCCCCTAGTCCCTTATTTGTGAAAAGAAAAGATGAGAAAACTAATTTATCTAGTTAATACTGGTAGTCTGTAATTAAAGTGATCTGTTTCTACTCCTCTGCCCTTTTTCTCTTCATGAAGCCCAAACCTCATTTTCTAGTTCTTAGACATGTTCTCTTTTAAATTATCCCTTTATAGACTTATATGAATTGATGCTGAGTTAAATGAGCAGAACCAGGAGAATATTGTACACATTAACAGCAACATTGTTTCAATGATCAACTATGATTGATTTAGCTCTTTCCAGAAATACAATGATCTAAGACAATTTCAAAAGACTCATGATTAAAAATGCTGTCCACATCCAGAGAAAGAATTATGGAATATGAATATTGATTGAAGCATACTATCTTCACTTTTTTTTTCTTTTTTGTGTGACTTTTCCCTTCTGTTCTGTTTCTTCTTTCACAATCTGACTAATGTGGAAATGTTTACCTGATTGCACATCTTTAACCTATGTCAGATTGATTGCCATCTTAGGGAGTAGGGACTGGAGAGAGGGTGAACATATCTGAAACTCAAAATCTTATAAAAAATGAATATTGATGGAAAATAGTATGGTGAATCTAGACACAGACCCTCATCTTATACCTTATTTTGAGATCAAGTTAAAATGGATATGGAATTTAGACATAAAGGGTGATACCATAAACCAACTAGGGGCACAAGAAGTAATTAATCTTTTGGATCCATGAAGAGGGGAAGAGTTTTTTGACCAAACAAGAGATAGGGAACATTATAAAATGCAAAATGGATACGTTTGACTACTTTAAATTAAAAAGTTTTTGCACAAATAAAACCAATGTAACTAAGATTAGAAGGAAAACAGAAACCTGGGAAATTATTTTCACAGGCAATGTTTCTAATAAAGGACTCATTTTTTTATTTTAGTTTTTTTAGTTTTTACAAGGCAATGGGGTTAAGTGGTTTGCCCAAGGCCACACAGCTAGGTAATTATAAGTGTCTGAGGCCACATTTGAACTCAGGTACTCCTGACTTCAGAGCCAGTGCTCTATCCACTGAGCCACCTAGCTGCCCCCCATTTCTAAAATATATAGAGAACTGAATCAAATTTATAAGAATATATGACTTTCACCAATTGAAACATGATCAAAGGTATAAACAGGCAGTTTTCAGATAAAGAAACTAAAGCTATCTCTAGTCATATGAAAAAATGCTCTAAATCATTATTGATTAGAAAAATGCAAATTAGAACAACTCTGAAGTATCACTTCACACCTATCAAATAGGCTAAAATGATTTAAAAAAAAGAAAAATGATCAATGTTGGAGGGGATGAAGAAAAACTGGGACACTATTACTTTTTAGATGGAATTGTGATGTGATATAACCATTTTGGAGAACAATTTGGAACTATCCCAAAGGATAATAAAACTGCATACCCTTTGATCCAGCAATACCACTACTAGGTCTACATCCCAAAGAGATCATAAAAAGAGAAAAAGACCCACATGTATAACAATATTTATAATGGCTCTTTTTGCATTGGCAAAGAATTGGAAATTGAGGGAATGTTTATCAATTGAGGAATGGCTGAACAAATTATAGTATATGAATGTGATGGAGTACTATTGTCCTATAAGAAATCATGAGGCGGGGGAACTAGGTGGCTCAGCAGATAGAGCACCAACCTTGGAGTCAGGAGGACCTGAGTTTAAGTCCAGTCTCAGATACTTAATAATTGCCTAGCTATATAACCTTGGGCAAGTCACTTAACACCATTGCCTTAATAAATAAAATTTTAAGAAAAAGGAATCATGAGGGATGGGGATTTCAGAAAAGCCCAGAAAGGCCTTCATGAATTGATACTGAGTGAAGTGAGCAGAACCAGGAGAACAGAATCCACATTAACAGCAACATTGTATGATGATTAATTATGAAGGACTTGACTTCTCTCAGCAGTTCAAAGATCTAGGACAATTCTAAAAGACTTGTGATAGAAAATGCCATTGATATTTTATAATCTGAATGCAGACTAAAGTATACAATTTTCCCTTTTTAAAATTTGTTTTATCTATTTTTTCCTTCTCATTGTTTTTTTCCCTTTAGTTCTGATTCTTCTTTCATAACATGACCAATACATAAATGTATTGAACATGACTACATTATAATCTACATCAGACTACTTGCTATCATGAGGAGAGGGGAGGGAAGGGAGATATGTAAGTAGAAAAATGCATAACTCAAAAACTTACAAAAAGATGAATGCTGAAAACTATCTTTGCAGGTAGTTGAAAAAATAAAATAACATTCAAAAAATGAAGATCACAATAATACGGAAGAAAAGTTAACATTGTAGGTATAAGCTGATAGTCACCTGCATAAAGATAGTAAAAGAAGTCAAATAAGAAGTATATGAGAAGAACATTGATAGAATTAGTCCAAGCATAAGACAGCCAGACCATTTAGGAAAAACTCAGTTTCATGCTTTGAAAGTACATGTATTAGAATTACTGTGCAGAGTCAAGGGGAAAGTGAAATATTTATCTAGCAGTCCCTCAAAATGTTTCATATTTTGATGAAAATAATGATATCAATAACATTTTTAATGAAAAAACATCTAATGAAAATAATCATGGTGTCCATTTATAAGAATCTAGACCAGACACATAGTAAATTCTTTTTTAAAAGTGTTGTTCATTGATTTATTAATCTCCCAAGAAAGAATAAGTGATTATGTTATTGCATCATATTTAAATTTAATTAATGAATACTTATACTGATTGATGATGATGACATTGAAAAAGAAGGAGAAGGAGAAGAAGAAAACTAACAGAATTGTGGTAATTCAGATAAGGTTGTTGTCTCCCCACTCCCAGTTATGATTATCAGTAATGATAATATTTGTGTTTTCAAATCATGAAATTCAATTTCTCTTAAAGTGTTCTATGATAATTTTTTTTTTACTGTCAAACTAAAGAGAAGAATTAGCAAACAGAACAAGAAGGAAAGAGATTTGTCAATTGGGGAATGAACGGCTCAACAAATTTCATGAAAGTAATAGCATATTACTGCATTGCAAGGAATGAAGAACCTAAGAAATTCAGAAAGTTATAGGATGACTGGTATAAATTGATATAAAGGAAGATAGCAATATAATATATACATGCCTACTATAATATAAATGAAGTTTATATGAAAAACAACAAAATTCAAATCAAATACAAAGGTCAATTATTCCAGAGACAATTAAAAACCAATAGTAGCTTCTCAGAATGGAAAATTACTTGTGCAATCATTTCCATCATTATTAGACAGTTTTGCTTAACTGTAGTTTAAAGAGAAAGTACTTGTGGGGGAGGGGAGGTGTTTATTTAGAAATAATTGTTATGTTAAAACAAAATGTACTAAAAAAAGAGAGATAAGGAACACTGGAGAGGAAAAAGACACAATGAGTTGGAAAAATACACTGAAGTAGGTCTGGAAACTTTGGGTAGCATATGTAGAAGTCTGACCTGAGACCCACCCAGTTGATCTCAAAAGAATTTGGTGATGTAATAACTCACAATATCTCTTTAAGAGCCAGAGATCATCCTCTGGTTTTCTCCATCCCTTTGACTCAATCTAAATCTACAAGTATCAAGAGCCAAGATTGGAAATTTTATCTCTTTTTTCTCCTCCTGGAAATTTTTTTTTTGCAAACCACTGCTTCTACATAGATGAATCACCAATCATGATTCGTTTAACAAGTATTTCACCCTATTCTGGGCATGGTGGGAGAGTCTATGACGTATAACTCCAAATGATAGCCAGGAGCTGAGCAGTTTTGATATACCCTCATAACTCCCCTCTAAGACAGTAAAGACATTTATTACTATTCTGTGAAGACTAGAAAGATGAGTGAGAGGTGTCTGTTCTCAAAGAGCTTTGAACTAATAAATGAAGTACAACAAATAATTGTAATAATGTAACATATAATGTGATGAGCCATAAGTTCAGAGGAGTGGGGCAACAATTACTTTTGGGTGGGATGAGAAGGAAAAGTGTCTTAAATATCATTTGAGTTGATAGATGGATGAGAATGATGGATGGGTGAAGATGTGATGAAAGGAATGGAGTATGGAATAGAAAGTGAGAATAATGTCCACAGGAAAGGCAGCAGTAGATAAGGGGTTAAACTGTGGAGAACTCTTCATGTCTTTTTTTTAATTTTACAATTTCTCCCCAATCTAACTTCCCTCCCCTTACCCCCCACAGAAGGCAGTCTGATAGTCTTTACATTGTTTCCATTCTATACATTGATCAAAACTGAATGTGTTGTGAGAAAAATCATATCCTTAAGGAAAAAATAAAATATAAGAGGTAATAAAATTATGTAATATATATTATAACTTTGAAGGTAATAGTCTTTGGTCTTTGTTTAAACTCCATAATTATTCCTTCTCTGGATATAAATTATATATATATATATGTGTATGTGTATATATATATATATATATATATATATATATATATAGTATAAATCAGAAATAACAGAGGGAAGGCATTAGAATTAAGAGCAGCTGGCGGGGCAGCTAGGTGGTACAGTAGATAGAGCACTGGCCCCTGGAGTCAGGAGGACCTGAGTTCAAATCTCACTTCAGACACTTGATACATTCATACTATTTGACCTTGGACAAGTTATTTAATCCTGTTAGCCCTCAAAAAAAAAAGAGTGATTGGGAAAGGTTTCCTGTAGATGAGATTCTAGTTGGGCCTTAAAAAAGGTCAACTACAGCACCATCTCACTCATATCCAATTCATATGCCTGTCATGGCATCACCTCTCTGATGTCATGGTCATCTTTGAGAATGAAGGACAAACATTAATTAAAAAGAACTTAAAGGAATCCAGGAAAAGCAATGGGTAGAGAAAAGGAGTAAGAGCATTCTAAGCATGGTGGATAGCCATAGAAAATGCCCATAGCATTGAGACTGAATGTCTAATTCATGGAACAGCCAGAAGATCATTGCCATTGAATCGAAGAGGACATGTTGGGAATAAAATGTAAGAGTACTAGAAAGTTTAGAAGCAGCTAGATTTTGAAGAGCTTTGTCTGCCAGAGGACTTTGAATTTGATTTCTGAGGCAATAGGGAGCTACTGAGTCTATTGAGTTAAAGTGACAAGGTCAGAACTGAACTTTATCAGCCAAATGAAGAATGAACTGATAATGACTCCATTATACAGAGCTTACAAGTTGCAGGAGATGAAATGGGTGGTGGGTTTACTGCTTCAGGAAGACTTGAATGAATGAAATTTAACTCCTGTCCCAAAGCTAGTTGTTATGGAGCTATCTCCTTACTGATAGAGATGAAGACCTTCCTCTACATGGGAGTAGGGCTAGAGTTGAACAGAAGCAAGAACTCCAGTTCCCAAATGATACTTTTTTTTTTTTTAGGTTTTTGGCAAGGCAGATGGGGTTAAGTGGCTTGTCCAAGGCCACACAGCTAGGTAATTATTAAGTGTCTGAGACCGGATTTGAACCCAGGTACTCCTGACTCCAAGGCTGGTGCTTTATCCACTACACCACCTAGCCGCCCCATAAATGATACTTTTTTAAAAATATTTTTTATTTTAACATTTTATTTGTTTTCCAAATATATACAATAGTTTTATGTACCCATCATTTTTTGCAAGGCTCTGAATTCTACAAGTCCCCCATTCCCCCCCACATCTGACAGTCTCTACATTGTTTCCATGCCATACATTGATATAAATTGAATGTTATAAGAACAAACATAACCCCCCCCCCAAGAAGATGGGAAACCTCAAGAATAGAGAAAGAGAAAAAAATGTACTTTAGTCTGTGTTCAAATATCAATGGCTCTGTCTCTGGGGTGAGTTGTTTTCCCTATCATAAGTCCACCAGAGAAGTTGCTTCAATATTTTTCCCTCAGTTGCTATTACTAGCTGTACCTCCACTCTATTTCTCCCCATTCTCCTTTATTCTACCAAATGCTACTTCTTTGGGACTCTCCAAGAGAAAGTTCCCTCTGAGTCGTTTTTAGGACTCCACTTTGGGGACTCTTCAAGTAGTAGTTACCTTTCTTCAATTGTAAATCTAATTAGTTGATTTCCAGCTTCTAGAGCATGGGTATCCAAACTTTTGGTTGTTCTGGGTTACATATAGAATTTAATATTTATTAATGACTACAATGTAACCCATATTACCAATGAATATAATAATAAAATGCAATAATACAATAAAGTATAATAAAAATATAATAAAACATTTACTTTTTAAATAGATATTTAATTTTCACTATAAAACTAATAAAGATTTCTGTGGCAATTATGATGTTATAAAATGTTTAAAAATAAAGATCCCAATTCATATATATGTATATATATATATATATATATATATATATATATATATATATATAAACAAACAAATGAACAAATAACAGCAACAAAACTCCAGTTGTCTGTAAGACCACACTGTATATTATGTGAAAAAATTGAGCTGTGTTGGTTATGGGTTAAGCTGGTCTATGATGTTACAATGTGGGCATAGGTCCTCACCAGTTACTCTCTAGTTACTCTGTTTCAAGGCATGAATGAATGGGCTTTGAGGGCAGCATATGCAGTCTATGGATTGGACATACCTATAATCTAGAGAAAATGGAAGAAATCAACACCACATCTGGTGCCAAAGGAAAAGATTCTAGGAGGACATAGAAGAATGTATAGTCTTCATTATGTCCCTGTTCTTAGATCCCTAAGCTAGAGACTTTAGGGAAGTTTTCCCTTGTGTGAAATTCAGAACCCACCTTCTTGTTTGAGCTGAGCTATTTTGCTCCCAATGGAAGAATTCCTTTACTCTGTATTGTCTGGTGTATATTTTCCTATGCCTTCTCTGTTTTGGGACTGATTTGGATAAATGCATTTATTAGTTTTTTGCTATAAGTGTTCATCGTGTGGAATTGATATAAGATGGACAAGGAATCAAGTCTTAGATGTAGAGTTTGGGATCTATTTCTACCCAAAATGACAAGTGATCAAATCTTCTAGCCAAACAATATTTAGGGAGCAGATAGATATATTCCTAGTACCCCATCTCTCTGAGGAGAGCAGAGTGGTGACTTCAGTTCCCAACCTCCTGCTTCTCTGCCTGGCAGGAATGAACATCTCCCTTGGAGAAAGGGTTGGGTATAGGGAAGAGAAAAGACTAGAGATACCATATTTCCCCCACATATAAGACAAACCCTTGCCTTTTCATGCTTGTTTGCGTTCTGGGAGAGTTTGTCTTTGGGGGAGGGGGTGGAAGGGTCTCATATTCCTGTATGGATGGTCTTGGATATTGTTTCCAGCGCCTGCACAACCTAGCTGCCCCTTACCAAAAGAGAACAAGGTTAGACTGAAGGTCAGATTGAACTATTTTAACAGAGGGATAAAGGAAGAAGGAAGATTTTTTTAAACAGTGCAAACAAAAAATTTACAAAATTTGTGTCCAATTGATTTCAGTATTTCCCATGCCCATGATTCTCTGCATCAATATTAGGTTACATTTTTTTTTGCCATGTTTTGCTAGAAAAGATTTTTACATAGTGTTGAGTTCAAGTTCAAGATCCAGTTTGCGAAAGTAAATGGAAATCATGCTGCTGAATGCAAGTTTGGTCCTCTTCCAACTGAGAAAACAATCTGAGATTGACCCCGGGGAAGATGGGACCCTTCTGAAAGGGGGGACCCTCCACTCCTATCCTTCCCCGAGAATTTATTAAGTTTTTAACTTTGTGCAAGGCACTGGAGGGATATCTGGTTCTGTCCTTGTTCTTCGTTATGGGAGAAGACCAAAATGACATCACTTTGTTCCAGATAAATATAGGAGCCCCGAATGCTGCCCCACAGTTGAACACAAATGGTCCCTGTGAACACCTGGGGTGTTTACTCTGAATTTAGCTATCTCGAGGCTATAACTAGAGAAGCAACAAAGCAGCCCTCCTCTCTAGAAGCTCAGAGTCTATCCCTGTATCTAGTATAGGGTTAAGGAGGGAATTTAGCGGCTGGGGGCTAGGCTAAGTTGAAAATCTTTCTTCTCTTCAGGACTTGCTTCACGTGGTCCAGCCTCCCAAGGAGCGAGTTGGGGAGCCACGCCCCCCCGCCCCTCCCCGGAGACCAGCTTCATTGAGCAGAAAGCAAGCACGCGCTGGCAGCAGCCCGCGCCCAAAATGAAGGCTGCGAAGTCAGCCGCGCCTGCGCAGGCGCAGACGGGCCGAGTCTGCGGAACTGAGCAGGCGCGAGGAGAAGGGCTGCGCGGGGGGCGGGGCGAGGCGAGGCGGCGTGCAGTGCGCACGCGCCCCGGACGCTGGGTGCTCGAGCCCCGGGATGGAAGATGAGTGAGTAAACAAGTCCGGGGGCTGGGCGGGCCGGAGCTCGGCGGGGGACGTGGGGGAGGGAAGGGAGTCGGCGGGGCCCGAGGGGCCGGGGGTGAAGAGGGGGCGGGGGCGTGGGAGCAGGGTGACAGCCGGCCTGGCCGCGGGGTGGGGAGGCCCCCCGGAAGATCGCGCGAGTGGGAAGGGGGACATCCCCGGGACGGAGAGGAGGAGGGCGGGTGAGGGGCGTGGAGGCGTGCCCGGCCTCCCGGAGCTTGGGGGGGACAGGTGGGGGCGGGGCGCGCCGGGTGGGGGAGGGGTGGGGGATGGGCGCGGCGGCCAGGTGCGAGTAGGTGCCCAGCCGCTGCGGAGGTGGCTTCCGTGGGGGGGGGTCACCCTGGGGGGGGGCGGTTAGGATAGCGAGCAAGAGAGGAAAAGTGAGATGAATGGAAACATTGGGGCTGTTTTAGGGAATAAGGGAGTTTTCCCTGCGGGGATCCCACTTCGCGGGTGGCCGTGGGTAACAATAAAAGAAGTATATATTTAGCCTTGAATGAAAGCGTTTGTGCGAGCCCCCTTCTCCCCACCTGAACCTTGCTTTAGGTCCTGATTATCTCTTCCCTGGGATAGAGCTCTGTTCCTGTGCCCGTTTTGCCCAGGGTCGTGGAGCTGAAGCCAGTGCCCGCGACCAAATGCCAACCCAGGTTCTCCAGACTGCAGTCGGCTCTATCATAACTGGTCTCCCTCAACACGTTTTCCATAGAATGGGCTAGGTGAGAAGCAGTCTGGCTTAGTAGAGCAACAAACAGCCTTGCTGCGGGACGGCTTCCTGCCTCTGATAGTTTCCTGACTGGGTCATCCTAGGCACGTTTTCTTTAATAAAACCTGTGTCCGGAAGAGGAGCTGGTTTCGTTGGTGCGAGGATCGCTATTGTGTGAGTTTGCTGCACAAATGAAATAATAATAATTGCAAGTGAAATTATAGGTCTGAATCTTTCCTGCCACCCACACAATATACAAAGCCCTCTTCTAGGCAAAGAAGATACAAAAACAGAATGAGAAACAATTTTTGTTTTCCAGAAGCTTATATTATAATAAAGCATTGCAACATGCAAATAGATAACTAGGGGAAAACCTTGAATAACCCTAAGGCTAGTATCTCCTGTACACAGCTATCAGTATAATTATTCTAAAGATCAGATGATTCTTCTGTTCAAAAATGTTCCTGATCCCTCTTGGATAAAATGCAAACTCTGCTAAACCTTTTGTTTAATACCCTCCACTGTCTGACTTGTGAACTTTTCTAGGGTGCCATTGGGCTATTATTACATACTTTCCAAACTCAACACTTCTACTATTGTGTATTCTCACAAACTTTCCCCTACTCCTGGATTGTGACTGTTCTTGTACTGCCCCTCGAGGAAGCAGCATCTTCTATTATGCTCCATATGAGGTTATATAGAATATGTAGAAACCTCCCCCCCACTCCCAAGTTCTATTATTCCTTTTCTCTTTAAATTATAAGAACATATATTGTATCCCCTGGCAGAATGTTGACTGTTTGAGAACAGGGGTTATTTTGCTTTTTTTCTTTATAGTCAGTCCATAAACATATATTAAGTGCCTGTAATGAGTTGGCTCTGTGCCAAGAGCACAGGATGGGGATGCAAAGAAAATTTAAAACAGGGTTCTTGTTATCAAGTAGTAACTCTTTATATAGAAAAGGTAATCCAAGAAGGAAGTTACTAGTAACTTGAGGACATTCAAAAAGACTTGCTAAAAGATGGTTTTTTGAGTTGAGTCTTGAAGGAAGCTAAGACGAGGGAGAACTTTTATTTTTTTCCTTCATTCTTTGAAGAAGGCTGTGATATCAGGGATGCCAGGACATGTTATCATGAATTGGATTTGAGTGAGGGGGATGTTGTGCTAAGTCATCATCATACTTATTTTGTTCTCCAGAGCCATCTGGGTCAGTGGCAATCAGAGTTAAGTGACTTGCCCAAGATCACACATTTAGTATGGGTCAAGTGTCTGAGGTTGAATTCGAGCTCCTGTCTTCCTTATAACAAGGCCAGTGCTCTACCCATTGGAGAGAGAGCATTCTGGACTTGGAGGACAGCTTCTTCCTCCAGGAGGTTCAGACTTGGAGTAGCCAGTTATATTTTAGGAATAGCAGATAGGTCAATATATCCGGATTATAGAATGAATGGAAAAGACTGAAGTAAAAAAAAAATGGCAAAGGAAGAAGGGATCAGACTGTGAAGGACTTTCAGTGCTAAAATAGAGGATTTTACTGGTAAGAGGGGTAGTTACATGGTCAACATACACTTTAAGAAAATCATCTTGGGAGGGGGAGGATGGACAAGTAGAGGTAGATGAGGATGAGTTATAATTCGGAGGAATAAGAAAGTTGTATTGGTTTATCTTGAGGTGACAATCATCTGTATATTGCTAGTAACTGAATTCCTTCCTCAGAACACTGTTCAGTAGTGATTGTAGTGATATGTTGTTCCCTTTCCTAGAATTGCTTAGGTAGTCTGTCCATATGGGTGAACACTTTTCCAAGGATTTAGATGATAAAGGGAAATCAGTTTTCTAATCCTTTTGAAAAATACTGTGATCTGGGCCTTTGTCAGAATTCTTCCTATTTCAAATCTTGGAAAAATTACATGGTTGGTGACACTAGGGGGAGTCCTTATGCGGAAGGGTGTGTTTGTATTTGGAGAGGGGGGCTCTTAGCATCCTGGAATGTACAGTATATAGAAATATAATCTTGTTTTGGTCAAAGCCTCTGTTGGACACCTTTATGAATGGGGTGGGGGAGCCAGACTTGCTATTCTTATATAAAGGGACCAAACTAGATAGAATTTATATTCTTTTCCTAAAATTCTTTTAGAGCCCAAAGGGAGAATGCTGTATCTAATCCCTTCATTCTACAGATAAGGAAACTGAGATTCTCATGTGAAATGACCTACCTAGTCTTATACTTGATTAGTGGCTGAGCTGTAGTTGGAGCATAATTTTCCACTTTCCTGACTTTCTTTTCTTAGGTGACCACCAAGATCCCTTTCAACCCTAAAATTTAGTGACATTTTGAAAAACAGATTGTCAGTAATTTTGTATTCTTGTAATCATTGTTTCATTTTAAGTCAGTTAGAAAATCCAATCCAGTAAATATTTAAGCTTCTACTTTGTGCCAGACACAAAGTGCTGGAGATATAATTAATAAAAAGATAGTCCATGCCTACAATGAGCTTACAAGCTAAAGGAAAGAATGATGATAATAATTATCGCTAATATTTATTTATATAGCATCTTAAGGCTTTGCATGTTATTACCCAAGAATATGGAATGAGAAGAAATATGGTCAGAGCTATTTCTTTTGATTTAACAGGTCCATTGAGCCTAAATTTTGTGCTCTGTTTCCTAAGTAAATTTAGAAAACCCAGGACTAGATGTTAGTGAATTAATATAATAATGAAAAAGCATTTATTATGCACTTACTGTATGTAGAAAAGCAAGGCAGTCCCTGTTTTTAAGGAGCTTACATTCTTATTCTTTTTTTAGTTTTTTTTTTGTTTTTTGTTTTTAGTTTTTGCTAGGCAATGGGGTTAAGTGGCTTGCCCAAGACCACACGGCTAGGTAATTATTACGTGTCTGAGGTCAGATTTGAACTCAGGTACTCCTGACTCCAAGGCCAGTGCTCTATCCACTGCGCCACCTAGCTGCCCCTGGGAGCTTACATTCTAATGGGGAAACCCATACTGGTTCTGGGAAGTCATATAGATGGTAAATGGAATAGGGCAATTCATTGATCTTCCTTCTCACTTCCTTGGGGAAAAGAGTGGGGAGGGTTATGAAGGCTGCTGATGGTGAAAATGAGGATAGTGATACTAGAAAGTATAGAGAAGTTTGGCTTACCTCTCCCAGGAATAATTTTTGGGGTCTAGTTTGGATGGCAGAACAGCAGCAACAACAGTGGTATTGAGAAACAGAAACATCTTTATGGAGATCTTACCAAGAAAATGACACTTGGGACCAGAGCAAAAAAACCTGAGCATTCTACCTTTTTTTTTTATTATTAGCTAGAACTTCAGTGTTTTAGCCTTAGATTCAGAGTTTCACTTAGAAGGTAATTTAGGGTTAGTGAATTTATTGTGCTGTGTTTTCTGGTATATCTGAATTTCTTTGATTCCCTGATAAACTTAATAAATCTCTTTGTTCGTTGAATAAATACGAGTACTCAGTAAATATTAAACTTTGTACTGAACATCATTCCCTACTTTTGTTTTCTGAACATTTCCTCATTGTCTATTCTCATTCCTTTAACATCTTTTTATTCTCTTATTAATAAAATTAGCATTTCTAATATATAATTGAATAATAGTGGTGAGAATGGGCACGCTTGTTTCATCTCTGATCTTATTGAGAAGGCTTCTAACTTATGATCCCCATTACATATGATGGTTGCTGATGATTTTAGATAGATGCAACTGAAATTTTTTTATCTGATCAATCATACTTTAAATTTAGTATCTATTTCAAGTATAGGAGGGTTCAGTATATATGGCATACTTTAGTTTCTTTAGAAAGCATGTTAAAGATTTGCAAAACTCTTTCATCAAAATAGTTCTGTAATGTAGGTGATGTACATATAGTTGTCTTCTTTTACAGATGAGGAAAAAGAAGCATAGAGAATTTTAAGGAGCAAGTAATAATGCCTCCATTAATTCATCATCATTTTAGTAAATAATTGTTTTGTTCTTGGAGGTCATAAGCTTAAGTTTTGAGATGATACAGATGTATCTTTAATACATATGAGTTCAGAAGGAGGAGATGGTATGTTATTAAAGATTAATCTATTTACATGTTGGAGAATTAATTTTAAAGATATGTTGGACACATAAACATAGAAGTGGCTGTAACTGGTGATTGCTACAAAAATAATTTAATTCTGCATGGTATTATAGCTCTTTGAAGGTACAAGTGGTCCCCTGTGACTCGTGTCTCTTTGGTTCAAAAAAGATCCTTGATCCAGAGCTCAGAAACTACCGAGAAATGAAAAAGAATGAGATAGAAATTTTTGTTTTAAAGTCTCGCATTACAAACTGCTCCTCAATCTTAGCTTAATAAATAATAAAATAAGTTAAAACAAAAAAAAAGTAACATCATTAATCTACTCCTAAAACCAAAGAAAGTATTCCTACAAAGGATATGTTTAAAAGTTTTTTAAAAAAAGAAACTACTCCGTTTTGAAACTTGTATGTATTGTCACAAATTGTAAAATTTTATACTATGCTCTCAAACATTTTTAAATTTATTGTTATTAAAGATATTATTTGAGTTTTACAATTTTCCCCCATCTTGCTTCCCTTCCCCCCTCCCCCCCACAGAAAGCACTCTGTCAGTCTTTACTTTGTTTCCATGTTGTACCTTGATCCAAATTGGGTGTGATGAGAGAGAAATCATATCCTTAAAGAGAAGAGAAGTCTAAGAGGTAACAAGATCAGACAATAAGCTATCTGGTTTTGGGAATAGTCCTTGCACTTTGTTCAAACTCCACAGCTCCTTATCTGGATACAGATGGTACTCTCCTTTGCAGACAGCCCAAAATTGTTCCCAATTGTTGCACTGATGGAATGAGCAAGTTCTTCAAGGTTGAACATCACTCCCATGTTGCTGTTAGGGTGTACAGTGTTTTTCTGGTTCTGCTCATCTCACTCAGCATCAGTTCATGCAAATCCCTCCAGGTTTCCCTGAAATCCCGTCCCTCCTGGTTTCTAATAGAACAGTAGTGTTCCATGACATACATATACCAGTTTGCTAAGCCATTCCCCAATTGAAGGACATTTACTTGATTTCCAATTCTTTGCCACCACAAACAGGGCTGCTATAAATATTTTTGTACAAGTAATGTTTTTACCCTTTTTCCTCATCTCTTCAGGGTATAGACCCAGTAGTGGTATTGCTGGGTCAAAGGGTATGCACATTTTTGTTGCCCTTTGGGCATAGTTCCAAATAGCTCTCTAGAAGGGTTGGATGCGTTTGCAGCTCCACCAACAGTGTAATAGTGTCCCAGTTTTCCCACCTCCCATCCAACAATGATCATTATCCTTCCTGCTCATACTGGCCAATCTGAGAGGTGTGAGGTGGTACCTCAGAGAAGCTTTAATTTGCATTTCTCTAATAATTAATGATTTAGAGCATTTTTTTCATATGGCTATGGATTACTTTGATCTCCTCATCTGTAAATTGCCTTTGCATATCCTTTGACCATTTGTCAATTGGGGAATGGCTTTTTGTTTTAAAAATATGACTCAGTTCTCTGTATATTTTAGAAATAAGTCCTTTGTCAGAATCATTAGTTGTAAAGATTGTTTCCCAATTTTACTACATTTCTTTTGATCTTGGTTACATTGGTTTTATCTGTGCAAAAGCTTTTTAATTTAATGTAATCGAAATCATCTAATTGGTTTTTGGTGATGTTCTCCAACTCTTCCTTAGTCATAAAATGTTCCCCTTTCCATAGATCTGACAGGTAGACTAGTCCTTGATCTTCTAATTTGCTTATAGTATTGTTTTTATGTCTATGTCTTGTAACCATTTGGATCTTATCTTGGTAAAGGGTGTGAGGTGTTGGTCTAATCTAAGTTTCTTCTATACTAACTTCCAGTTATCCCAGCAATTTTTATCAAAGAGGGAGTTTTTATCCCAATGGCCGGACTCTTTGGGTTTATCAACTCCCAAACATTTTATACTCTGCTCCCAATTTCAAGAAATCTTTCTCTAACTCTAGGCAAGACAGACTCCTTTTCAGATTTAGTATTTGACTAGGAAGTCATGAGTTTTTTATGTTTGGGAATGAAAGCTTTCTTTTTCCTATAAAAATTATCTTGTAGATAGAATTAGAGCTATGGCTCTTCTTATTAGCATTTCTAAATTGCATTTCACCTAGTATTATGAAAAATAAAATCACCTTCAGGTTTTTAACAGTAAAATTAAATGTTTCATGAAAATCTTGGCTAGAAATAACACAAAGACTTCTATTTAAGATTCCTTAATGACCACAATCACTGTATTTTAGAGATTATTTTTCTTTTGATAATGAACATTCCAATGTAGGAATAAAATTTGTTTATATGCAAATCCAAATGAATAAAATATATTCTAATCGAAATATGAAGTGTCATTCATTTACCTATTTCTCTTAACCCTGTTCTAGTGACACTTTAGGAGTTTGAGGTTTAGATTTTTTTTTTGAAGCACTGATGTAATAAATTTTATTGTTTACACAATGGTAGGTGCTGGAGGGGTTTAGATTTTTTACCTTGACCAAATCGATAGTTTTTTATTCTAAGTTTTTGGGGTTTTTTTCTGTTTTTCATTATGAAGTCTCTTTTTCTAAGCAGTATGTCTTCCCCCCCCCCCACAAGAATATGATTTCAGGGGCAGCTAGGTGTCACAGTGGATAGAACACTGGCCCTGGCATCAGGAGGACCTGAGTTCAAGTCTGACCTCAGACACTATAATTGCCTAGCTTAGGGAAGTCTCTTAAAATAAAAAAAAAAATAAGAAAAAAAGAATATGGTTTGGGGATTAATTGTCAGATCAACTTTTAGGGATATTGATCATCCAATTAAAAACATTAATCAACTAAATATTGGCTCATGGACAAAAGAATCAACTATAAATTAAAGCTCATTGACATTTGTATCTAATACAGATCTAATTAAATGCTTTATTAAAAATAAAACTAATATTCATTGATGATTATTGCATAATATTTACTATATGTTATTAATTTCCCTATGAGAAGTCATATTTCTTCTATGACATAATTTTCAACTACTTTCTTTTCCCAGTAAAAATACTGTTATTACTACCATTGTTGGTTTTCTTTGGCACCCTCTCTACCAACCATTTCTTTCAAAAAACTTTTTATCTAGAACCAGCATTACACATTTTTTTCTTCGGTGACTTGATCCCCTGAATCTTTTGCATCCTGAATTTATCATATTACTTCAGAAAAGGGAAATGAGTTCCAAAAGGAGCAGCAGTAAAATATGTTTGAAATAATTTCTTTGGGGAGCCAGTGTATTTGTATATAGTGCTACATTCTGATGACCTTAAGGCTCTGTAATGTGGATTGAGTGATAGAAAGCCATTCTGCCTTGATTCAGAACCAAGGACTGTAGGATTTTGAACTGAAGGGGCCTAGAAATCCTCTGGTCCAAACCCCACCCCCACCCTCACCCATTTGTAGGTGAGACCAAATGACTTGCCTAAAATCACACAGTTAATATAAAGTAGCAGAATCAGGATTTGAAACAAGTTCTAACTTTTGTACTCTTCAGATCAGTCTATCACTGTGCTTGTTCCTGTTAGGAAGTACATGACAATCTATTTTGGGAACCAGAAGTTACTGTGAGTGGCATATATTTTCATGCTTTAGTAATTATATAACTTGGGGAAAAAAATCTATTTTCTTTGAAAAAATCCTGTCTTTTTGAGAAGGGTTGGAAAAGAAGATAGGTCATGTAATTCAGAATTTAGATCTTATTATTTTACTTTTTTTTACTTAGGAATTTATTTGAGCTCCTGATAGGTAGATTTAAATTGGTTCCTTTAAAAAATAATTGTCTTGGGGTGGCTAGGTGGTGTAGTGGATAAAGCACTGGCCCTGGAGTCAGGAGTACCTGGGTTCAAATACGGTCTCTGACACTTAATAATTACCTAGCTGTGTGGCTTTGGGCAAGTCAATTAACCCCATTGCCTAGCAAAAAATAAATAAACAAACAAGCAAATAAATAAATAATTGTCTTCATAATTCACCAGATTTACCTTACTATTAGATTCATCAATATTGTTATATTTCTTTTAAAATCCAGATATACAAATTATTTTTGTATATGTATAACATTAAATGGGACATGTTTTATTGGGTATTATTTTCTGGGTTGAGGAAGTACTAATAATTTCAAAACTTTATGGGCAATTGGAAATTAAATCCTAAAATTAAAAAAAAAATTTATAAGAAAGCAAAAAAAATAAAATTTAAAATCTGATATCTTTAAAATTTGTTGTATTTTGGAATTTATGTCTGACAGAAATGTCCTAACTTTATGTTTCCATTCAGTCTAAGTAGTAAGAATCTTAGTAGATCTCTGGGTCTGACAGCATTTCAGAAGGTGATATCTATGATGTTTTTAGGTCTTTAAGCATGAAATGAATCAACTTGGTAAGGAGCCTAATTAGCCATCATCATTCTCTAGATTCTAGTGAGGTCATACTGTTCTTGTTTGCATTTTGCTCTAAGGTGATGATGGGGCTTGCTAACTGGACCTGGATTAGAGAAATACAGCCAAATGGGTAGTTAAAGCAGATTAGTCACATATGGCTAGAAATATCTTTTGTTATAAGTAAAGGATATGTTTGCCAGTTCCCCAGAGAATATTTGAGGTCTTGGCTTACATGCAAGATGAACAGTGGGTAGACCTCTAAATCTGATGAATACTGGGTTTCAGCCCCATTGTGAATAACATTGGACTCCATTTTTTCAAGGTTTAAGAATTCAAATTCTTGATTTGTCTCCATGTCTTGTCTTGCTATTAAAGATACTAAGTCATCCTTTAAAAGTTTCTACTTTTCTTTGAAACTGTGTTGTGAAGTAAGAATGTATTGTAGTTTGTAAGAGACACCTCCAGACTGCTATCTCCAACCAACTTATGCTGCCTAACATCTAACCCTTCTGCCTATTTCCTGATAACAGTTTCCAAAATAACTTATAGGGTCCTTAAAAGTAATCCAAGTGGGAGTGACTAGGTGGCACAGTGGATAAAGCACCAGCCCTGGAGTTAGGAGTACCTGGGTTCAAATCCGGTCTCAGACACTTAATAATAACTCAGCTGTGTGGCCTTGGGCAAGGCACTTAACCCCAATGCCTTGCAAAAACTAAAAAGAAAAAAGTAATCCAAGTGCCCTTGTTTTGTAGGTAAGAAAACTGAAGACCAGAGAGGGAAAGTGACTTGCTCCAAATTGAACAGGTAAATCAATAACTGCATAGCCGATAATCAAACCCTGACCTTTTGGTTCTGAATCTATTGCCCTTTCTACCTCAGTAAATTGAATTATATTGTCATATGTTTATCTTTTTTTTGAAATATAAAGATTTAATTTATTTTGAGTTTTGCAATTTTTCCTCTAGTCTTCATAATGTTTATCTTAAGACTGAGATATAAGATCACACCATGTTATTTTTATTGTTGGGTATTTAAGGAGTTAATATCAGTGTTGGGATTTTTTTTTGAGAATGATGGCATGAATAGCTTCATATTTTTTTTTGAGGCTGTTTTGTTATTTAATCCATGCTTACTAAAGAGGACCCTTAAACTTAAAAAGACTTTGAATGTTTACTATGAGAGAAACTCTTGAGAAGTTAATGGAAAGAAAAAAAACAGTTGAAATAAGAGAGCAATGTGAACTAAACCTATGATTCGAATTTTAAATAATAGTTTTGTGAATAGAAACTTTTAATTGGATTAAATGTCTGTAATTAGTATTTTTTGATAGATTTAATTAGGAATGAAAACATGACTGATCATATCTATTTAGCTTTAGGGGAGTTCTCTTATTTTCCAGGCAATGAAAATGTTACTTCCCTGATACTTGTCTCTTTTCATTTCAGCAAAATGGATATCCCAAATTCTCCCACCTCCAAATGCATCACTTACTGGAAGAGAAAAGTTAAGTCTGAATATATGCGACTTCGACAACTCAAAAGATTTCAGGCTAATATGGGTGCAAAGGTAAGTGAAGGAAAGCTATAAAGAGACATTTGTAAAAAGTCAATTTTGAAGTTATATTTGGATGGCTGTGAAGGCTTTATTTTTACATTCTGAGTTACTGAGCTAGTGTAGGGTGGTTGCAGGGTGTTGTCTTTTCTCTTACTCTTATTTTGAAATCTTAAGTAATAAACCCTTCCCTTGGCTTTGCTAGGCTCTGTTTGTGGCCAATTTTGCAAAAGTTCAAGAAAAAACTCAGATACTCAATGAAGACTGGAAGAGGCTCCGAATCCAGCCTGTTCAATTAATGAAGCCTGTGAGTGGGCATCCTTTCCTCAAAAAGGTACTTTTGGTGCCCAAGACTGTTGCAGTTTATTAGGCCTGAAGAGGAACCTTCCTTTTATCCATAGAATAGGGACTCATTCTCCATTTCTACTTCTCAGCATCCTGCCGGGGATAGTATACTTACTGACTTTGGAATATTCTCCTAGTCATGCTACTTACAACTTTTGTAACCCTAGATAAACCAGTTCTTTCTCTGGGGCCTCAGTTTTCTCAAATATAGAATGAAAAAGTTTAGAAAGCTGAGGCCCCCTCCAACTCTAGATCTTATGATGCTATACCCTACTATGTACGTACCATTTGTTAGGGAATCAGTGAGCAAGGAATACTTTATCACCACTACTTTATTCAAGTCTTAATTGGTGCATTTTTCTGAAACAAAGTTTTTTTTTTAACAAGTTAACTTCCTCTTACTGCTTAAGCTGTTTTTTCTTCTCAGTTGAAGTATATTTAAGAAATGCCAACTGATTTTTATTATATTAACTTATGCGAATTATAACTAAAATGCTGTAAAGGGGAGAATTATTTCTTCAAGCCAAATTGATTTCTTTAATCTTATTTCATTTTTTCCAATTACATGAAAAAAGTTCTCAACATTTTTTTTTGTAAACATTTGAGTTCCACAGAAATTGATTTTTGATAATCCAAGTTTATTATATAAAAGAGGACATTTAAAAAAGTAACTTAATTTGTGAGTGGCACTTGATAGAAGCAGATGTGACCATAGGCCTGCCTTTCTTGTAGCTGTGTTAATAATGTCAGTCTTGCTTTTTGGTTTTCAAAGAAAAAGTTTAACTTGGGGATCTACCTTTACTATCCTTTGTTTTGCTGATCTACATACTGCAATATAATTGTATGCCTATTACAGTGTAGACACCCATTTAGGTTAATTAAGATATTGATAAGATTTTTATCCCCATTTGCTTGCTTAGCTCCCCAAGGAAGAAACTATTTATTGATATTTGAATCAGCAGAGCTCTTACATATACATTTAGAAAAGTTAGAATATCAGGAGTCAGTATAAAGGGGAACTTCAGGGACCACCCAGGGCTGTGTGTGTATCATTCTCTCTCTCTGTGCCTTTGCTTGCTTATATTGCAGTGCACTGTAGAAAGCAATTTTCCAGGATTTGACAGCCAAGATATGTTAATGAGATCTCTGAATACCGTTGCACTAGTGCCCATCATGTATTCCTGGTCTCCTCTTCAGCAAAATTTCATGGTAGGTAGAAGCATCATAATATATGATTAAAGTGTATGAGTAATTGCTGCTATTGTAGCAGAACTTCTCTGAAGGTGAAGATTTTCCTAATATTAACACACTATAGATAAACAAAACAGAATTTCATTAACTTCCTGAGAAAGCAAAAATACAAACTTTTTTAATTTGTTTTATTCTGCACTTTTAGAACTATACTCCAGAATTAACATTCTAGCTGGTTTTCTGGAAAGAATGACCCTGAACAATATTCCATTTTCTCTGACTTTCTTGGTCCAGTGTTATGCATTATATGTCACAGAAGAGAAGTGGGAATAGGTTAATTTTTCTTAACAAACCAGATCCCTGAGGGAGAAATAATAGTTCCTGCTAATGAAACAGTCTTGTCTGAGCTGCATAAAGGCAAAAGGCTATGAAAACAATGAACATTACTATTACATATAAGTCTATAATCCTTCATCTATGTCTTTGTGCTTCCATTTCTATTCAGATAATTTATGAAACCAATCTTGTACTAAGTTTTAGTTATTAAATTGCTTTTCAGTCTGGTAACAAATTGTAAATCCATATCCCACTCAAGTTAGGAGGATATTCTGGGAGAAGACATCAAAACCCAAGAGAATGTCTGTAGTACTTAGGAAATAGTTTATGAATAATTATTCATTCCTAAGCTCAAGTGTCCCTTCTCTGTTGTTCATATCCAGAAAACATCTGCTGCTTTCTGAGGCACACAATGTTTTTCAGGTTGCAGTGATTAATAGTAGTAGTAGTAATAAGTACTTTATTGTGGATCAGAGTAGCTTTCTTCCATTATTTTATAGATAATTCAGTTGCCCAGCTTATGCATCTGAGTACCCATTTTGCTTCAGATCTTATGTCTCCTTTTCATTTGTCTTCCTCTTTGTTAGAAGGTCTCAGTGTGAACCATTTTACTGTTCTGTGTTTGAATTGATACTGCCTTGCTAACATACAGATATGGGAAGACAAAGTCAAATTACAGACAGGAGATAACTTTAAAAAAAAAATATGTCCACTAAGAATACAGGGTAATGGTGTGACTCATAATCTTAATACAGATGATAAGCTTACCATTGGGTAGCCCTTCACTGGATTAGTAAATAGGCTTTTTTTGGAAGTAGTATGCTGCCTTTCCAAATGGCTCCATCCAGAGCCACATGAAGCAATCATTCCTCTGCACACAGGAAAACCTTGAGAAACCTCTCTTCCTTCCCAGGTCAACAGATTCCCGTAAAAAGTAGATACGGGGGCAACTAGGTGGCATAGTAGGTAGAACACTGGCTCTGGAGTCAGGAGGATTTGAGTTCAAATCTGGCCTCAGACACTTGATACTTACTAGCTTTGTGACTTGGGACAAGTCATTTAACCACATTACCTTGCAAAAAAAAAAATGGAAATGGAAAGAACAAAGAAGTAGCTAGAGGAACAGAAATGCCCACTTAGAATAAGCCTGGTCTGATTTGTTTGCAGGTAGAAGATGAAACTGTTTTGTGCAATATTCCCTACATGGGAGATGAGGTTAAAGAAGAAGATGAAACTTTCATTGAAGAACTGATCAATAACTATGATGGGAAAGTCCATGGGGAAGAAGGTAAACACATAGGATCTCTGGGGCAGGTGCTTGGTTTGGGGGTACCCAAAAAATTGGTCTCATAACCTTTATATGGGACAGTCACTACATGGCATGCCAGGGGCATTTTATACCCAGGAGACAAAATTTTAAATGAGCTAATATAAAAGTATTAAGTCTTTACTTTGTTCTAAGATCTGGGGATCCAGATAGAAAAATCAAGATAGCCCCTCTTTCAAGTAGTTCATACTCTTAAGTGCTACAGACATTCATTTAAAAGAAAGTTCAGCTATAGGACAGATGGAAAGTCCTGGAAACTCTAAAGATGTAATGATGGTGTAGGTGGCAAGACCCTAAAGGTCTTTATGTTATTTTGGTTTTTCCCAAATTATATTTAAGAAGCACCGGAGGACATTATTGTATTTAGTGGGTGGTTGGAGAAATTAAAAGCAATTTTGCACAAAAATATCAAGAGATTTCTATTGCTGAAAAAAGAATTGGTCTGATTTTCTTTTCACCTGAACAAGATGATAAGGAGCTTTATATCATGCTTCCTTCATCTAGGCCTCTCCTCAGTGACCAGTAGAACAAATAAACAGAAGGAAGTTGACATGGTGGTCTGAGCTTTTTAAAAGCAAGTTTGAAGTTCTAAAAAAGTCTTTCTGTAAAGGGGATAAGAAAGAATTGAGAAAGGACTTGTGTTGCCACCTATCATTTCCTGCCTTCCAGAACCAAATTTATTATTATAATTCATTCCTGATTTATAGCTCCCCCTACTGTCAAATACTGATGCTCACAAGCTAAAATATCTTACTTTATGAGAAAATTGTCTTCTGATAAGTAATATTACAATTGATTGATTTACTAATTATTATATTGTTGGTAGAACATTGGACAAGTGTAGGATAAATTTTTATCCAAACTCATTTGCCTAATTCACTGTGTATTCAAGGCTATTTATGATATTACTGGCTGAGGTTAGAAATGTAGTCTTTAGTTTTAAATCAAGATTATCCAAACCCATCAGGAATCAGGTCTTAGTTTCATTGGCATCATGTTCTAACCAACTGAGTTAACCACATTGTACTTAGAAAAGAAAAAAGCAACTAATTAAGAGATTGAATTTCTCAGGTAATTCCTATCAGAATTTAACTTTGCATTACCCAGGGTAATGTGTCTAATATGCTACTATAATGAGAATGCTGTCCAGCTTTGAAAACTAGAATATCAAGGTTTTAGGAGGCTCTGATAAGACCTTTGTAGGGTAGCCAGTGCCAGATGGAATGTGAGAGAGAAACTCTCCTCACACCACTCCTTTTTCAGAGATGATCCCAGGTTCTGTTCTGATCAGTGATGCTGTGTTCCTGGAGTTGGTAGATGCTCTGAATCAATACTCAGATGAGGAAGAGGAAGGGCACAACAATGACCCTTCTGAAGGCAAACAGGATGACAACAAGGAAGAGTTGCCAGTCCTTAGGAAGAGAAAACGACTCACCATTGAAGGTAGGTAGGGATCCTACATTTCACCAAGAAAATGATTAAGATAAGGAAGATGGAGGAGAGAAGCTAGTGAGTTGCTCACTGGGCTAACTTTAAGGAAGCTAAATATTCCTAACAGCACAAACAATGTATTCACCCCTTCCAGAAAATAAAAGAGGCAAAATTCAGAGGAAAATACTTGGCATTTTAAAAAAGAATACAGTAAAAGTCTATTGTAAAATAATTTAAAATACTGTGGTTGGCATCTTGATGGGTTAGTGAATGGAGCACAGGAAGACATGAATACAAATCTGGCCTCAGATCCTTAGTAGTTGTGTGACCCTGGGCAATTCACAACCTTTTTCAGCTTCCTCAACAGTAAAATGTGGATAATAGTGAAATCCACTTTCCAGGGTTGTTGTCAGGAATCAAACAATTATAAAGTACTTTGTAAACCTTAAAGTGCTATATAAATGCTAACAATAATTAGATATCATCCTTAGGATCATATATTTTGATCTAGAAAGTAATTTAAATATCCAATGATTAAAAAAAAGAAAAAAAAAATTATCCATGATTTCAGTTCCTTTATTTAGCAGATGAGGAAACTGAAGCCTAGAGATAGTGACTTGCTTAGGTTCACACCTATACTATAAGTAGGAGAGCCATGATTCTAATTCATTCTTTGATTCCAAACACCTTGCCCTTTCCACTATGCCTTGCTCTTTCTCTCTAACCCTCCTTAATAGCAACCTTTTAATTGACTTCATTTATATTCTTAGTTTTCTAAAATCTCTTGCAGACTTAACTTGGATTATTTTTGCTGTAAATTCATTAATGTCCAGAGGTGATGCTATTCTTGTTGACAAAATGGTCTAGTATTTGAAAAGTCCAGATAAGAGTGACTTTTCCACATGATTCAGAGGAGCCAGCAGTCAGATTTATTTTACTAGTTCCAATCACAAAACATCTGTGAAAAGAGCTTTTTTTTTCCAGGTTCTGATAATAGCCCCCAAAGCTTTTCTTTCGTTTTTGATTCAGGTAACAAAAAGAGTTCCAAGAAACAGTTTCCAAATGACATGATATTCAGTGCCATTTCTTCTATGTTTCCTGAGAATGGTGTTCCAGATGACATGAAAGAGAGGTAAGATATCTTTGGGAATGTTTGAATGATAGTAATTTACACTTCATCGTGTTTTTTAAGTAACCATCCTCAAGACAGAGATACAAAGGTGAATGGAGTTGTAGCCTCTTCCCCTCAGTGAGATTACAAATTTGTAGAGAAGATGAGGCATGAACACAAGTAACTGTAATACAAATAGGGTGATGATCAGTACGAAGAATCAATCCAGTCAAAGTACCCGGAATGTTGTTTGTCAGTTTCTAGCTAACTATGTTCACAAAACAGCTAGCCCCCATTCAGCTATCTATACTTTTGATTATTTCCTCCTTACAGTTACCTTTTGCTCATTTGCTTATAATAGACTTTTAAAGTTTGTTATCTTTCATGTTTATATGTTCATTTCTGGATATATCCTTTCCTATCCAGTGAACCATTCTTCAAAGGAGAAAAAAGGTAGTGTTTCCAAGTCAATTAACACATGGACTGCATCAGACAGACAGGATGCAAAATTCCATACCATCATCTCCCTAAAAATAAGACCCATCATTTTCTCTAGACTTTGAAAAAATCTGGACAGTGAGCTCTTTGTTATGACTTTGCTCTAGTAGCTGATGTAGTTCATTTTGCCCCATTCATAGACAGTTCTATGTTTTTTGCAACTAACCAATTTGTACCCATTTAGATATACCTCATTAGTCTTCCCCAGGCAGATCCCTCCTGAATCACTTGTCCAAACTCATCCCCAAGCCTTCCCTCAGCAGAGATCTTTTGCTTCTGTCCACAGGACTGATTCTTAGAAAGAATTTCTATCCTCTTCTTTTACATAGGTACCGAGAACTCACAGAGGTGTCGGACCCCAATGTTTTGCCTCCTCAGTGTACCCCAAACATCGATGGGCCCTGTGCCAAGTCTGTACAGCGAGAGCAGTCCCTGCATTCCTTCCACACACTCTTCTGCCGACGCTGCTTCAAATATGACTGCTTCCTTCACCGTGAGTGAGGGTGCTTCCTCTGACTTGGCTTCCCCTCTTCCCCTTTCCTGTCCCCTCCATTCAGAAGACATTCAGTATCATCATATACCTGCTGGGTATTATTTCTGCACTAAGCACTGGGAATCTCTCTGGAGCCTTCAGTTTCTCCCTTGAACTTGGATATTCAAAGAGCCAGTTTCATTTCCATCTGTTTAGCAATGGCTCTGTTTTTTGGAATGCAGTGGTGTTCATTTGCTGAAAGTAATCACAAAATGCAACTCTTATCACTTCCTTGCTAGAGATGGAGTGATAATCTCTTTATGTCAGGCAGGGATTGTTAAATTCAGTTTACCCTGATGGTACAGTCAAATTGAGCTCCTTTAATAGCTTCATAACCTAGTTTGGTGTTTTTCCATTGTCTTGATGGAGCTTGAGAAACAGGACAATTTTATGTTTTTCAGCTTTTCATGCCACTCCTAATGTGTACAAACGTAAGAACAAAGAAATCAAGATTGAGCCAGACCCATGTGGATTGGACTGCTTCCTGTGGCTGGTAGGTACATTCTCAGGTTGTCATTGCCTTGTTGACTTAACACTTTTCTTAAGTTGATCAGATGTTCTTAGGGTTTTTCCTGCCCCTGCAAACATGAATTGGATCATTGCTTTCAAATGCAAGTTCTACTTATGAGGGAAAATATGGAAATTGTATCTGAATATGGAAATTGTACCTGAAGGGCAATTTCAGCAACAGAGTATTGCCTCTAGTGACTTAAAGCTTCAGTGATAATTATTAGCATTTACAGAACAAAGTAGCTTCATGCACATTTTTATATGATTTCTATTCACTATTGTGATCTCGTTCTTGTGGAACAGGCCAATGACAATTCATTCACACATTTTCATTCGGCATAACTTAGATCCATGATGTCTAGTAAATCCTCCATTCTAGTCCTTTCTAGTTCTCTAACATCAGTTGAATACTAATGGAGTATGTGAATGGTCTGGAGGTGATTTCCTCGCTCTTAAATTTTGACTGGCACAACTCCCTCCTTTTCCGGAGAAACAGGGTTTCTTTTTTTTTTTAAGGTTTTTTTTTTTTTTTGCAAGGCAAATGGGGTTAAGTGGCTTGCCCAAGGCCACACAGCTAGGTAATTATTAAGTATCTGAGACCAGATTTGAACCCAGGTACTCCTGACTCCAAGGCCGGTGCTTACTACGCCACCTAGCCGCCCCGAAACAGGGTTTCTAATAACATCTTTGACAGTTTCTTCTGTATGGTTCTTTATTGGTAGTGTATTTCATGGCATGCTGTCTGCTTCCCCATTGCTCTTTTAGTGAACCTTAGCTTCAATTCTTCAGGGACTAAAAGTGTTCATGATTCATATCCACAGAGCAGTACAAATTAAACCTGGAACCTATCTTCAAAGAATTTCTTAACACAGAATGGGTAGAGCCAGTTCTGTTAGACAATTAGAGTAGATAGTCCCTTCTGAAATTTGAAGGTCTCCCTGCCCAAAATAGTTACCAATCAGCTGCCACAATACTGGAAAATACCATAGTTAAATTAATGTCATTCTTTTGGATTAAGTATTACTCTTTACTCTTTTAAAATGCATTTCCCCCTGGCAAGAGTAATTCATTAATCTTTGATATTTTAGCATGATTGAATTAAAATAAAAGGCTTTCTGTCAAAAAAAAAAGAAAAACCAGAGCATTAGAAGACTCTAGTAGCCCTAAAAGGAAAAAAGAGAAAGCTTGCAGCAAAGGGAGATGTGGCCTGCCAAAATCAAACTTCACCTTTAGTTATTTAGCCTGTCTGACCCTAGTAGATTCGATATGGAGAAGTGAGACAAGTATAGGCATTTTAAACTCTACTTCAGAGCACTGAAGTCTATATCCAAAGACCAGTTAGATAACATATTATATTTTCCCTTTTCCTAAAGGGATTGTATGGAGAAGGATGGCAAACAGCTTAGATTATTAGGCATCTAAGGAATTAATCTCATCTTTGTGTAGTAATGATGCAAAAAAAAAGATAGACTAAAATATGTATAAGATATATTTGAAGTGTGATAATAAAGTAATGAAAGTGCTTTTTCAACCAAGATACTACAATTCATATATCCAATTAAGACTTGTCCACTTCAAAGTAATCACCTTTAGGGGCTAGGCATTATTCCAACAATGCTGCCATTTCTCACATTTGTGAAAAATGAGATTCTTTGAGATTACTCTACAACATGCAGCATAATCATTTGAATACCCTCAATGATGACATGTTTTCATCCTTTAAGGCAGATACAAAGATCCATTGGGGAGCTTCAAGCACATATTGTAGATTCTCTATGAAGGATTTATAGTAGAACATGGAAGGGTATTATAATAATGAGCAACCTTGAAAGTAAAGTCTGGGGGCAGCTAGGTAGTGCAATAGAGAGAGCTCTGGCCCTGAAGTTAAGGACCTGAGTTCAAATCCAGCCTCAGACACTTAATAATTAGCCTAGCTATGTGACCTTGGGCAAATCACCTAACCCTATTGCCTTACAATAACCCCGCCCCCCCCAAAAAAAAGAAAAAAGAAAGAAAGGTTGAGGGAAATAGGGTTTTTTTGCAATTCTTTTTTTTTATTAAAAATTTTATTTACTTTGAGTTTTACAATTTTTCCCCCATCTTACTTCCCCCCCCAGAAGGCAATTTGTCAGTCTTTACATTGTTTCCATGTTGTACATTGATCCAAATTGAGTGTGATGAGAGAGAAATCATATCCTTAAAGAAGAAACATAAAGTATAAGAGATAACAAGATCAGACAATAAGATAGCAGTTTTTTGGGTTTTTTTTTTACTAAATTAAAGGGAATAGTCCTTGAACTTTGTTCAAACTCCATGGTTCTTTATCTGGATACAGATGGTATTTTCCATTGCAGACAGCCCCAACTTGTCCCTGATCGTTGCACTGATGAAATGAACATGCCCATCAAGGTTGATCATCGCCCCCATGTTGCTGTTAGGTTGTATGGTGTTTTTCTGGTTCTTCTCATCTCACTCAGCATTAGTTCACACAGATCCCTCCAGGCTTCCCTGAATTCCCATCCCTCCTGGTTTCTAATAGAACAGTAGTGTTCCATGACATACATATACCACAGTTTGCTAAGCCATTCGAGGGGAATAGTTTTAAAAAACTTTTGGAGCCCAGTCTAGTGAACTAAGATGGATAATTTATCTGGGTAAAAGTTTGTTAGAAACAAACTATAAAATAATGATAAAAATAATGACTTGTAATTTCATTGATATTCAGACTTCTAAAGGTGAAGAAACTCCCCTTATCAATGTAGGTCTGCATCTTCCTGCAATTTATAGTCTTAAGAAAGTTTCCTGCAGCATTGAAAGGTTGTGACTTATTTCAGGTTGCATAGCCAGTGTGTTTAAGGGGAAAGACTAGAAACCAGGAGAGCAGCTTTCTATCTGATACATGTTGCTAGCTCTCAAAATAATGTTAATTTTCTTGTGGCACTGAAGAGAAAAAGTTGAGAAAAGCAACTAGATTGGACTTAGTGTATATAGAGATCAGTACTAGAAATAGCATATTATGAGGGTATTAAGAGATCAATATACAGGAATAAAACATGGAAAAAACTTAAACCTTACTAATATAATAAAGGTAAACTGAAAAAATGTTAAATGTAGTAAACCTAAAGATGTACTTTGCAGTTTTTATAAAATCTTGGAGCATCATCTATACAGGAGTTGATGACATCCTTGAAAACAGTATTAATAGAGTATAATCAGGTTTTCACAAATCATATTCCCAACAATGAACTAATCTATCATTTTACAATTGAGACAGAGATTGCAAGATTTCACTGTGATTGTTTAATTTTGAAAAAGTATTTGATTCAGTGGAGCAAACTGCTGCCTCTTTTCCAGCAAGCTGTCTCTCAGCCATACATCAAAGTCACTCAAGGTTCCTTAAAGGAGATATCAATAGAAATAACTCTGTTTAACCATCCTATGATCATAGATATCAGATTAGGCATAAAATAGGAAGGTAGATTTTACCAAAGTTATTTGCTTTTGTAATAGAGGAGATGTAGCACAGAATCCAAGTTGAACAGGGATTCCCTGTGGATTATAAGAATTTATAGATTCTCCTAACTGTGGGTGGCATTATGCTGGCTGCATCAAGCTATGGAACACTGAAAAGTCTCCTAGAAAAAAATCCATAACTACTCAAGAATTTGGTCTGCCCATCCACTTGAGAAAGACCAAGCAGGTGAAGAATGTTCATTGCCCTGATTAATTGGTCCCAGATTTGAACGAGAGGGGGAGAGTGAGTTGGATTACTTTCAGGAAACTTAATAACTCCTTTAATGATGCCAACCAAGCTTCCTCTTAGAAACAGACTTATTTAAAAACAACAGCAGCAGCATTCTTGGATATAAAAGTTTTCTGAAGAATTGAAAATGCATATCATACAGAGAGCAGTGTGACGATATGAGCAGGCTACAGCATAAGAACCAGTGAAGAACTTCAAAGACTACTAGGTGTCAAAAATGTCATAAGGAAAATGTGATAAGAAGAGAAAATGAACTGATTATGGGACAGGGACTGACTGATTGACAACCAAAAGGGAAGGAGACTGGAAAATACATTTATTTTGCAGCTACTGTGTTCCAGGCACTGCTCTGAGCTTCTTTTTACAAATATCTCATTTGATCTTTACAACCCTCCGAATTAGATGTTAGTATTATCTCTATTTTACAGGTGTGGACACTGAGGTAGACAAAGATCATAAAGCTACTTAGTGTCTGCGACTGGACTTGACTTAGGTCTTTCTGGCTCCAAGGTCCAATACTCTAATCACTTCACCATCCTATCTCTAGGACACTGCCACTGGTATTCTCGATATTTTAGATGGAAGGGGAGGAGTCTAGCACATTGGATAGACTGTGTTATTCTTAAAAGAAGACATGAACAACAGACACAAGACAGAATGAACATACAAGGATAGGTTGTGATCTTTATCTGTAGAGGAAAAAAGGCAATGTCAGAAGAAGAGTTCCAAAAATATTTTGATCCAGTGTAGTATCGTTGGAATTAACAACATTTTCTAATTATCAAATAGACCTGTAAAAATGGATATTGCCAGTCATTTTTTTTCACTACAAAGAGTTCATAATTACTACTGTGTGGAATATCTTTTAGTAGCTATTTTCCATAATTACTATTTTATTTCTACATTCTATATACTATATTTATTTCCATAATTACTATTGTGAAAAAGCAGGAACTTTTTAAAGAAACTGTGGGTTCAGAAGTTGAGAAAAGTAAATGTATAATACCAGCAAGGAGGACAAAGAGTTTTTAGAAACTTGGATTCAGATCCCTTCTACATTAATTAAATGTTTGACAAACAAGACACTTGGAACTCTCTTGTCCTCATTTCAGTCTGTAACATGACAATGTTATATGATATGATCTCTAAAGATCTTTTCACTTCTACATAAATATGTGAAATTGTCAGAGTAAAATGTTTTAGCAAAGCTGCCTTTGTGAACAGACAGACTCCCAGGTAATATTTATGGGTAGACTTATCTCTTCTCATTCACAACTTAAGTTTTTTTACTCAATTTCTTTACCTTGCTTTTAGAAATCTATTTGAGCTAACAAGTATTGTCTTTTAAAAATGTAAACTTCTGGGGTGGCTAGGTGGTACAGTGGATAGAACACCTGCCCTGGAGTCAGGAGTACCTGAGTTCAAATCCAGTCTCAGACACTTAATAATTACCTAGCCGTGTGGCCTTGGGCAAGCCATTTAACCCCATTGCCTTGCAAAAAAAAAAAACAACTTAAAAAAAAAGTAAACTTCTAATGGTAATGACCAAATTTGGACCCATAGTATAGATAAGAAATTCATCTCTTTTTGAGCAGAAGTGGAGGACAATGGTTGTAAAGATACAATTGTTATATTGATTAATTTTTTTACTGAACTGTTTTTTTCCTCTTTAAAATCTTTTTTATTTATTCACTGGGATGAGAAGAAGGAAAGATGGTATTCAAAAATGAATAAGATAAAAACCACAAGGTATTAATGAAAAATAAAATTTAAAAAGTTTTTTTTTCCCCTAATGTAAACACCTCTAGAATGATATTATCATCCAGGTCTGACTCAGTCTAGTCCCGGAATTTAGATTTAGATTTAGGATTAGAATGGAATGAGACATACCATTCAATACTTAACAATAAAGAAATTTATTACCAGTAGCTAGGAAAGAATACTCAGTTAGGATAGTGTGCTGGTTCAGATAGATTTAGCCCTTCTCATCTTTTTTTTTTTCCTTTTTTTCCAAGGCAAATGGGGTTAAGTGGCTTGCCCAAGGCCACACGGCTAGGTAATTATTAAGTGTCTGAGACCGTATTTGAAGCCAGATACTCCTGACTCCAGGGCCGCTTCTTTATCCACTGCGCCACCTAGCTACTCCCCTTCTCATCTTTATAAAGAAACTCCTTGGGGCGGCTAGGTGGCACAGTGGATAAAGAAGCGGCCCTGGAGTCAGGAGTATCTGGGTTCAAATACGGTCTCAGACACTTAATAATTACCTAGCTGTGTGGCCTTGGGCAAGGCACTTAACCCCATTTGCCTTGCAAAAACCTAAAAAAAATAGAGAAAGAAATAAAGAAACTCCTCTTTTCAACAGGATTAGATAAATCAAGTGAATATGGTGACTCATACAGCAGTGGGACATCCAACAAATCTAAGGGGCACTGGCTCCTCATGGATTGGCCTTTTTATGGTCTAGGTCCAGGACACTGATGTTTAATCCCCTTAAATCCCCCCTTTAACCCCATTTAATCTTGAGGACTTCTTTTTTGCTTTTTAGGGGAAAAAACTAGTCTATTTGTCAGGGACCCTATTAGATAATGCTGCTACCACATCCCCACTTCTTGGTGCCAGGGTCCCAAATAGCTACTAAAAGATATTCCAGTATTTAAATGACTTTAGGAATATCACTAGACAGCCCTGACTTAGGGAATCATAGAAACCTGGAATAAAAGCTAACAGGAAAATAGAAAGGTGGGGGTGGGGGTAGGGGTAGAAAGCAAACAATATGGTGATGATCTCCTGAAGAAATGCAATATCCAAGGAACTCAATATAAAGAACAAAGAAATCCCAAGACTTAATCCTCTCAGAAGTATCATGTCCTAGATCTGTCATGTGATAGATTATTTTAGGTACAGTGTGGAGATCTCTGAATGGAATGACAATGAGAATGAGCAGCACCAGGAACATCAGTATCACATAGAAAATGATGGCACAGTTGCTGATTCTCATCATGGTTAGGGTCATCTTTAGCAAGCTAGAGAAGTCATTACTCTCTTGCATATAGCCTGTCCCAATGCCAGCATCAATACCAAGATTCACCTTATACTACCAACCTCTCAATATCACCCAGCCCACCAGCCAAAACTTTCACCTCCTTGAGAACCTCCAAAAGGGGTTGACATCAAGTCTTTGCCCCTTTAGACTTTTCTGCTCAGAGACTGTTTCTTTCTTTCATGGGAGCTGTGTAAGGACTCTCACTTTTATCCAAGGATACAGTACCAAATAACTAGAGATTCCTAGTAAATACACTTCCATCATAGTTATAATTTCATCTTCTCTGTGTCATTAGAGAGAGAGCAAAGTACCTGCCACCAATGCTACCTCAACCTCTATCTGGGAAGAAGTCTGAGTCATTTTCCCAGAGTGTATAGAGACTTTTAAAGGGGTAAGGTAGGGGGAGGACCACACACCCTTTTCAGCTGTTCCAGAGTTAGAATAAGGAAGGACTGGAAAGTATCAATGAGAACTGTCTTCATAAACAGTCCTGCCTTATTGGGTAAGTCATTCTGGAAGCTATGTTCAAAAAACCCTGGGACCAGAAGAAGCAAGCCTCCCTCTTACTTGAGAGGCAGCAATTCATGGATATAGTTTCTGGGAGGCTAAGCACCCAACCTCAGGAGACGGACATGATGAAGCTGTTATCTTTTGTGAAGAGCCAGTTTACCATGTGGAGATAGGTTGAGGCTTGCATAAAACAGATGGATATTCTACCTGGCACAAGGATCCTTACTGAGCAAACATAGCTGCCTCTGGGGTCCCTAAACTACCACAGTATGGCATTATTTTGTTTAATTCAACAAAGGGCATATGTTTTTCATGACTGTTAGTTAACAGACCCCACAAACAGCTATGCAGACAAATTATCAGCAGAATGCTTGCACTGATCCTGATCTCAAATGAGAGCTATTAGTTGTTCAATTTTGTTCTCCAACCCCAGACTACTTGACTAAACCCATGGCAATCATCCAAGAATCGTTATAGATTGAGGTCTTATCTGCCCCATCCCTCAGGCCTTCTTCATTAATTCTAGGAGGACCAGCCTCTTTTATTTTTTTTAGATTTTTTTTTTTTTGCAGGGCAATGGGGTTAAGCAGCTTGCCCAAGGCCACACAGCTAGGTAATTATTAAGTGTCTGAGGTCGGATTTGAACTCAGGTACTCCTGACTCCAGGGCTGGTGCTGTATCCACTGAGCCACCTAGCCGCCCCCTCAAGTCTTCTTCACATACTTGCCATGAAGCTTATAGCTTAGCCAACTTGGAAGACTTGTCAGATTAATTGTCCATGAAGTTCAGTATATTCATGATTCTCTCAAAGTGTCCAGAATATTCTTAAGAAGCCAACTTCATTGGGCTAGGGAAAGAAACAGTACTGAGGATAAGACTGGAGGCCTAGGCCTCTTGCACAATTGGAACCTTTTCCCTGAAGTATGCCAATTCCCATTTTAATTTGTCAATAGTAACCTCCTTACCAAACTTGTAGAGGCATTATCTTGTGCCACCCATATTCATAATTCATAATAGGCAACCAGACAAACAGTGAAGCTGTGATTTCATAACAGTTGAGATATAGTAACAAGTGAGCAACTGCTTTTCAAAAGTATTTTTCAAAATCAGATGACTGCTACAGGGAACCTTCAGCCACAGAAGCTTAATAGTTGATTGATCTGACCGTTTTTATTTAGCCTCATTTTCATAGACTGAGACCTCCAAAAACATGAGTTTTCATGGTGTCATTGGGACCAGGGAGAATAGACTACTGGGGTTCTCCTATTTTAGATCTTCCAACTCTATAGCCTGTTTTGTATGACACTCAAAACAGGTAGACTTTAAAGTAATTCAACAAATTGAGGCCATCAGGATGAAGAATGTGATTTCTCTAGAACCCAAAGAATCTAATAGGCACCTGGACTTTTAAAAATATTAATCAATAAACATTTTTCATGTGTGCCAGAATGGTGAAGCAACTGTTGGTAATTTGTGTAGACTATATCTGAAATTGTCTAAATTCTCCTTATATTTTCAAAACTTGACTGAGTTGCATAGACCCTGTATTTTCTTTGAGTTGACATCCTGCCTTTGCCCCTCAAATGTAACACTGTATTTGATTTGAGTCCCTGCTGCCATTTCCTCTTCTGGGCTAATTAGTAATCTCATCAGTGTGCTTAGTCAAAATGATGTACACTTTTCCTGTGACAACTTTGTCAGCTCCCTAAAGTCTGCTTTAAGCCAGCAGGTGTCCTTTGCCTTCCCCACCTTCAGTATAGGATTATAAGGAGGGGCAGCTAAGTAGCATAGGGATAGAGCACTGACCTTGAAGTAAGGAGGACAGGAGTTCGAATCTAGCTTCAGACACTGGACACTTACTAGCTGTGTAACCTTGGGCTAGTCACTTAACCCTTATTGCCTCATCTAGGGCCATCTCCAATCATCCTGATCCATATTTGGCCACTGGACCCAGATGGCTTTGGAAGAGAAAGTGAGGCTGATGACTTAGTACTTATTCACTCCAATTCACATTCCTGTCATGGTATCACCTTCCTGGTATCATGGTCTTTGATAATGAAGGTCAAACAGGGTTATAAGGAGAATGATGGTGAAATATTTACCTTATTTTTTGATTGATTGTGATTACCTGATATTAACTAAATAGGATGATTTGGGTAATCACAGAAGTTTTCATTTGACTCTATCTAGAATAAATGGCATAGAAATTGTCATAGTGACTACACACACACACACACCCCAAATCACCCCAAATCCAAGGAACCCATGAAGATTCTTTCATTCTTGGTCTTTCCTCCAAAATTTCCCATGGAAGCTTGTATAGCCTCAACAGACCCATTGGTGGTCTCTGGGTATGAAAGTAACCTACTATTGATGTCCATTAACCCTTTATATTCTAAATGAGACACAGATTTGTGGAGATACTTTAGGCTTCATTGAGATTGAAGGGTCCTTATTGTCCTGTAAAAATTGTACTTGTACTTCCTAAAGACAGACAAGTGATTGACTTCTTTTGTTTTATTTTAAACATTTTATTTGTTTTCCAATTATACAATAGTAATATGTACCCATCATTTTTTGCAAGGCTCTGAATTCTACCATTTTCCCCCTCCTCTCTTCCCTCTCCCCCTCCCCACAAAAGGCTGTCTGACAGTCTCTACATTGTTTCCATGCCATACATTGATGTAAATTGAGTGTTATAAGAGTAAACATAAACCTCCCCCCCAAAGAAGATGGGAAACCTCAAGGAGAGAGAGAGAGAGCGAGAGAAAGGGAAAATGTACTTCAGACTGTGTTCAGATTTCAATGGTTCTGTCTCTGGGGTGAGTTGCTTTCTTTATCATAAGTCCACCAGAGAAGTTGCTTCAATATTTTTCCCTCAGTTGCTATTACTAGCTGTACCTCCACTCTATTCCTCCCCACTCTCATTTATTCTATTCTTTTTCCTTTCATCCTGGCCCTGTCCAAAAGTGTGTTGCATCTGAGGACCCTCTCCCTCTATCTTCCTTCTTTTCTGTCACCTATTCTCCCTTTCCCTCCCCCATTCCCTCTCATCCCATCCCTTTCCTCCCATCCTTCTCCAGGGCAAGACAGATTTCCTCACCCTATTAAGTGTGTATGTCATTTCCTCCCTGAGCCATTTCCAGTGAGAATGAAGGCCTCCCACCCCCCACTCCATTGAAAAAGCTTTTTCTCGACTCATGTGAAACCTCTCAGCTTCTTCTTCATCTCCTTTTCCTTCCTCCCAGTACTTTCCCCCATTGCCCATTGACTCCGTTCCTTTACCACACCATACCATTATATTCCGCTCCTTCCTATGTCCTGTCTATATATGCTCCTTCTAACAGCTCTTATAAATGAGAAAGTTCATATGAGTTATCAATATCTTCTTCCTGTGCAGGAATACACACAGTTCAACATCATCAAGTTCCTCATAGTTAGTCCCTCTCTTCCACTCCCTCTGTGGTTTACCAGCGTCCTGTACTTGGAGATCAAACTTTTTGTTCAGCTCTGGTCATCTTGATAGGAAAGTTTGAAAGTCCCCTGTTTCATTGAAAGTCCATCTTTTCTCCTGAAAGAGGATGTTCATTTTTGCTGGGTAGTTGATTCTCGGTTGTAAACCAAGATCTTTTGCCTTCTGGAATATCATATTCCAATCCCTATGAGCCCTTAATATAGATGCTGCCAGATCCTGTGTAATCCTGACCATGGAGCCTTGGTAGTTGAATTGTCTGTTTCTGGCAGCTTTTAGAATTTTCTCGTTGATTTGGGAGTTTTGGAATTTGGCTATAATATTCCTGGAAGTTTTTCTTTTGGGGTGCCTTTCACAGGGGGTGACCAGTGAATTCTCTACATTTCTATTTTACCCTCTGTTTCTAGGATCTCCGGGCAATTTTGCTGTATTATTTCTTTTTTTTTTTTCATTCATAAAACTTTTATTCCACTTACATCAACTTAATACACATGTTCTTAACAATTATGCTTGGATTGTTCAAGAAAATTTCATAAGACATTAAACAAAGCTAGCCATCATCTCAAGTTATTTCCCTGTTAACTATTTTTACAGCACATGCATGTTAGGCAAGTATCAAAAAAATCACAAAAGCAAAAAAACCTAAAAAAAGTTAAATACATGGGTTTTTTGTTTTATTGCTGTGCTTGATATACAGTGACTTTATGAATATCAAGCAATTCATTTTTACTGCATCTTAACTTGCACATTTGTTCTTAGGTTGCCTAAACCATTTAAATAGAAATAAAATGTGTATAGCAAAAATAATGAAAGTGAACAGCAGGTAACTTTACAAATAATGGAATGTGAACCGTTTCTGCCCTTCTCCAGAGTAAATTGACTGGGTTAAAACTTTGTCTTAAGGAACACTTTTGCAACTGCAATCATAAAGGTGTACACATTGAGATTGTGTATTCCACAGATACACATGGTATGACATGTAATATCTATGGGACATCTGTTTCTACCACAGTCATGAGTGCCCACAATAACTACACCTGTGGCTGGAACCAATTATCCCTTTTTTTATCCCCCCTCCCCCCACCCCATGACAGGCTAATATGTAGGCAGTTTTCTTTGCTTAGACATGGAAGCTGTTTTAACACTGGCCTTGTGAAATCACAATGTACCAAAAGTACTATGCCAAACATGTAAAACATGTATAAAAATTCCATATCCCCATATTGGCCACCTCAGATGAAAACAGATAACTCCCCAAATGTTAACTGCCTCTATTCCCCTAATATTAAACATAAAAACCACATGGGAAATATAGAAATCCAAATAGATGTAACATAAACCTGTCATAAATCATAAAAACTATTTGTGGGACAGCATGGATGACAAATGGTCTACTGTGTAAATTTTAGAATGAGGCAGACAAAAGTTGGAAGGCTGGTTAATTTTCCCCTCCTTCTCCTGCTTCAGCTTCATCTCCTTGGGTGTACGATGTCCACAATGTCAAGTTGTCTCTCAGTAATTGCATTATTAGTGTGCTGTCTTTGTATGATTCTTCACTTAATGTATCAAGTTCAGCAATGGCTTTATCAAAAGCTGTCTTTGCAAGGGAGCAGGCTTTCTCTGGAGAGTTCAGGATTTCATAATAGAACACAGAGAAGTTCAAGGCCAGACCCAGTCTTATAGGATGCATTGGTTGCATCTCCTTTTTGCTGATTTCAAATGCTTCTTGATATGCTTGTTGTGACTGATCCACTATTCCTTTCTTGTCATCATCAGCCAAACAGAGGTAGTAGTCACCTTTCATTTTCAAATAGAAAACTTTGCTTTCTGCTTGTGAAGCGTTAAGAATCAAGAACTTTTCCAATAGAGACAGGACATCATTGCAGATATCTCTGGTCTCAAGTTTCTCTCTGTATTCTCGGGCCATCTGCTGTTTTTTCTCAGCACCTTCCGTCTTTTGCTCAATACTTGAAACAACCCTCCAAGATGACCTTCGGGCCCCTACGGCATTTTTGTAAGCAACAGAGAGAAGATTCCTCTACTCATTGGACAATTCAGTTCCTTGCTCAGTTACAGACTTCATGCAGGCTGCCATGTCATCATATCTCTCAGCCTGCTCAGCCAGTTTGGCCTTCTGCACCAGCTCATTTTTATCCATGACTGAATGTTCTGTGCCCGGAGCGAGGAGTGGCGGCGGTGGCGGCAGGGTGGGTGGGCCGGGGCTCACTGGGCTCTGGGCAGTGGTGGCTGTGGGGTTCAGACTCTGTATTCTTGAAAAATGAAGTCTAGGCTCTTCTCCTGGTCATGGCTTTCAGATAGTCCAATAATTTTTAAATTATTTCTTCTGGATCTGTTTTCAAGGTTGGTTGTTTTTCCAATGAGATATTTCAGATTTTCTTCTAATTTTTGGCTTTTTTGGAAGAGTTTTATTTCTTCCTGATTTCTTGCAAAGTCATCAGCTTCCTTTAGTTCCATTCTGCACTTGAAGGAGTTTTCTTCAGAGAGCTTTTTTATCTCTTTCCAGCTGGCCAGTTCTGCTTTTTAAGGCATTCTTCTCCTCATTTGCCTTTTGTTTTGCTTTTTCCCATTAGGCCTAAACTGGTTTTTAACATGTTATTTTCTTCAGTATTTTTTTTTGTATATCTTTCACCAAGCTATTGATTTGGTTTTCATGATTTTTCTGCATTGCTCTCATTTCTCCTCCCAATTTTTCCTCCATCTCCCTTAATTGATTTTCAAAGTCTTTTTTTTTTTTAGCTCATCCATAGTCTGAGCCCATTTTCTATTTCTCTTGGAGGTTTTGGATACAGAAGCTTCAATTTTGTCATCATCTGAGTATGTGTTTTGATCTTCCATGGGACTAAAGTAATTCTCTATGGTCAGGTCCCTCTTTTTCTGTGGCTTACTCATTTCCTCAGCCCAAGACTAATTTACAGCACTTCCAAGGCTATGGGGTTGGGCTTTTTTGGGGGACACCCCACTGGAACCTTTATTCCTTCAAGGTCTTATGCTCTCTAGCCTGTGCTTTGATATATAGATGGCCCCGTACTTCAAGCTATAAGGCAGGATCCACCTATCTTAGTATGGAAGTCCAAATGGCAATATGTGAGTGTGGGCAAACAGGAGAGTCCTACCCCTGGGAGAGCAGAGAAATCTCTGTAGACTTCCCTTACCTCTGGGGGTGCAGGCTGCTTTCTCCCGATTCTTGCTGCAGATTCTGTGGCCAGTGCTCCTCACTCCACACTCATTCTGGTGGAGCAGTTCTCTCACCACCCCTTCAGGTTGTTGCTGGTGATCTCTGGGCTGTGTGCTATGCTGTGCTGGGCTGTGCCGCGGCTTTTTTTCCAACCCCCCAGTCCTGGTGAAGCACACCTTTCCCACGAAAGTTCTAAGTTATCTTGGACTAGGAAAATGTATCACTCAATCTTTCTGTGGGTTCTGCCTTGCTAAATTTTGGCTAGAGCCATCCTTTGTTTTGGGGGGTTTGGGGGGATGGGAGTTCTTGGGAGATGCTGCCATCATGCTGCCATCTTGGCTCCCGTGATTGACTTTTTATCAACCATGCTTTGGGAACTACACCCAAAGCCCCTTATAGGATTGGGTGTTATAACCCTCTGCCCACTTAATATTGGTGAATACTATGTATGATACCATCCCCAGAACACTATTTACAAAAGCTCAAATGATCACTTGCAGCTGTCCCAAACACCAGATTTCACCAATTGTTCTTCCCTGATTGCCCATATGGGAAAGCACATAGCAAAATCCAAAGGAGAGGATCTAATTACAGGCTGGTTATATGACATGAGCAAGTTGTAGGAAAGTGACATAGATCCAGTCTACCAAATCCATCTCTCTTAGGACTTTCACATCCTCTCTTTTAGCCCCACATTGGAAAACTGGCTTTAACAGGAAATCATCTTAATGGGGCCAGGTATGCACAATTTACATCATAGCTGCCTAAAAAGAGACAATGAAAGATCTCCCATCCAGGGGCTCCAATTTAACTGCTTTGCAAAAATGTCTTTTTGAGTTCTCCTAGCAGATGTAATGCTGTCTCAGGAACAGTTTCCAAATTGGTTCCAGTGAACAGTCTGTGCTTTAGCCATTGTACCAGTGACTCATCAGAATGATTTAGCTACTTGCAGAGATAGTGGTAGGATAACCGAAAGGCTTTAATACTACTAGGTCGGATTCTCATCCCTTCCATTCCCACTCTTTCATTTTAGTCTTGATCTCAGTGGCATTCAGTATATTTCCCAGAGTGACCTCAGGGTCAAAGACTTTACTTTCCCACAATCTATTTGTCTTTTCTCTTTTTCCCTTTCCAGGGTTGCCTTTTTTTTCTTATGCTGTTATTAAATCCATCAGTCATTTACTGCTGCCTTCAGATGTCTCAAACACATAGGGATGATTTACTTTGATTTTCTTATATTAATGATTCTGTTTTTCTAGAACATTTTTTAAATTTTTATTTATTCAAGGCAATAGGGTTAAGTGACTTGCCCAAGGTCACACAGCTAGGCAGCTGTTTGAGGTCAAATTTGAACTTGGTCCTCCTGACCCCAGGGCCAGTACTCTATCCACTACACCCACCCAGCTGCCCCTAGAACTTTTAAGAATAAACATAGAAATGCTTTTCTTATTATTATTATTATCATTAGTCAACTTCTTTATCACCAGTTAGACAAATCCTTTTGGGTCAATGGGAGCCCCATTTTTGTCCCATTGAGAGGTCTAGCCTAGTAGCCTTAGAGTATTATGCTATTTGAAGGTCATCTTTTCACCCAAAACCCCACTTAACTCCCCATTACCCTTCCCCCACTTAAATGTCAAGTTCATTCCAATCTAGCCTTGCTAATTAATACCAAATATTGTAGGTTAGACCTGACTCAAGACTGTTCCACTGATTCAGGTTTGGGGTTGGAATGAAATGAGATATTTGTAGACCATTTAATTCTAAAAAAGGAAATATGCTTAGCAGTAGTATGGAAAGGCTATAGCACTGCTTTAGAGAGATGTAATTCCCTCATTTCCATAAAGAAACTCTTCTTAACAGAGTTTATTGAGTCAAGTGAATATAATAACTCACACAACAGTGGGGCAGCCACCAAGTCTGAGAGGCACTAATTGCTCATTATGTCCCAGGTAAAATTGTAAAATTCAAATAAAAAATAGGAACAATAGGAGCCACTAATCTGCACATAAAGATCCCTATGGGTCACATATTGATTTAGTTTTAGAATGTAATACTATGTTTTATTGTGTTTTTATTTATTTTGTGGTTCAGGATGCAGTCTATGGTAGCATGATTGACACCACTGCCCTACATGATCAGGAACCCAATCAAAAGCTTAAGCCTCAGCCCCCTAAATCATTAAGTTTTAAGAACAGCTGTCTATTCTTAAAAAAAAAACAACTAGTCTAGCCTATAGAGCAGGAACTTTAGTAGATATTGGAGTTTAGGAATTTTCAATCATTCATGACATAATGTGAATTTGTCTATTCAGATTCTTTATTGAGGAAATGGGGACTTTGGGTTGGGAGAGAGAAAAGTTAAAGAACTTTGGGGGCATGTCACATTTTGTGGTACATGCCCACCAAAATAAGAGACAATTGAGAAGAGAGAATTAGTAAAATATGAAGCACTGGAGGCCTCGGAAAGAGACAACAGGAGATAGGAGAGTTGGACATAAAAGGAAGAAGAACCAAATCCTTCTTTCAAAGTTTTGTCTAGGGTTGTTCTTGCATCAAAAAAGAAAACTTCCCTTTTCCTATATGAGCCTATTTCTAGAACCCTAAACTCAGAGCAACTCCAATAGTAACATTATAGATTAAATAGAGTTTTGTTGGCTTGCCTGGAAACCAGGGGCCATGCCATTTTAAAGATTGCTTCTATGGGAAGATTCCTTTTTATATCCAAACATCTGACTTGCAAATGAGCTTTTGTAATACAATTCCATTATAAATTGAGGTCCTTCTTCAGTATAGTGACTTAGGTTTTCCAAGTCTTTGGCCAAGAGTACAAACTCTGACAGATTACACCAAAAAATATAGACCTATTGACAAAATGCTTTCTGTCTAGGTGCCAACAATACAAAAAGGTTTGTCTCCAGGGGTTTGGCCCCAGGATATGAATTTCTTTTGGCCCACTGGTCCATGAAGCCTACAAGTTTGTTATGTTTATATAAAAGCAATATTATTATTCTTTAGCCACTCTTGTGTCATAGAACTATAGAAAATGGTACTGCAGGCATATTTAAACATGGGAATTGAGGTGAATGATTGTATGTATTGGGACTAAGGACCCACTGCATTTTAGGAAAAGAAGACTGGGAAAAAAAACATTATTAAAGGGTCTTGTTTCATATCCATACTGTGTCCATTGCAGGAAGGAGCAAAGGAATATGCTATGCTCCACAATCCACGCTCCAAGTGTTCTGGACGTCGAAGACGTCGACACCAAGTGGTTAATGCTTCCTCCTCTAACACTTCCACCTCTGCTGTGACTGAGACAAAAGAAGGGGACAGTGACAGGGATACAGGAAATGACTGGGCCTCCAGCTCTTCAGGTACAATACTAATACCTTGTTCCTCCTTTCCTCAGGATTATTAGCGTTATTCTTCTTTTGTTATAATACACTTTTACTTCCTTTCTTCAATATTATTAGTGTTATCATTCTTCTTGTCTTCTATAGGGTTCAGGTAGAAATGGTCTGGGGACAAATGACTGTCCTACTATTCTTTTATGTTATGCTAGGCAGACTATTGTCGAGGTACATAAAATGATTACTTTTATAGGTTAAAAAAAATTGGAATGTCAGATCACTATCTGTAAGGCATCACTGAGAGCAACTTCAGGACACAAGTCCAGTAGAAGGTGGAGAATAGAGATATGTATTTCATCCAGTTCCCACATTTTTTCATTTGTTTATTTAGGTGTCCATATTGTGAGGACTTTCATTCCACGTAGTTTGGAAGATAGAATTTTTCAATATGACAACATCTGGTCAGTGTTATATAAGTCCAGGCAATTGTGGGCAATAGCTTTGTTTATGATCATGCTTCAGTGCCAATTCAAGTTATTTCTTGATTTCTCAAGGATATTTAGTGGTTTGTATTTGCAGCATGGGGATTGGTCATGATATTATTGCCAGTAATAATGAGAACACAATTATATGAAACTTTAAGGGTTATAAAGTACTTTGTTCATAACAATCTTATAAAATGGGTCACCATACAGAAAATATGTGGACCCTCATTATACAGTCTACCCAGAAAATTTCTGAACATCCTCTATTATCAGTTCCTTTGAGGAAATATTCACTTTTGAAGATTTACCTTTAAGTATTACTATACATGGGAAACACTCTTGTTTCCCCACCAGCCTTTCTCCTTGGTAAGAGTTGTAAGACTACTGAAATTGTAGGGCGTTGCCCTTAACTTTCTGTTTTGTTCACTCTTTTCTTCTCTATCTTTTCCTGTTCTAGAGGCCAACTCTCGATGTCAAACACCCACCAAACAGAAGGCCAGCCCTGCCCCACCTCAGCTCTGTGTAGTGGAAGCACCCCTAGAACCTGTGGAATGGACTGGGGCTGAGGAGTCCCTCTTCAGAGTGTTCCATGGTACCTACTTCAACAACTTCTGTTCAATAGCCAGGCTCCTGGGAACTAAAACATGCAAGCAGGTACTGTCTGAAAAAGGAATAGAACAGCAATAAGGGTCAGAATCTGTCTAGCCAGCCCAACCAACCATTCCCCAGTCTGTATCCTAAGGCTAAGTGTCCAGAAAAAGATTCCTTCAGATGTCTGTTTATCTCAGATCCTTGCTTATCTGAGACTTTTCCTATAGAGTTATAGAGACATATAATCTTGGAGTTGGAAAGGACCTCAGAGATCATCTAATCCAACCTACATTTGAATGGTAATCTCATATATATTTCATATTCAGTATTCTCTACTTGAAGACCTCCACCCATGGGAAACTTATTTCTTTTTGAGTTCTGTTTTTTGAAAGTTCATTGTCAGAAAGTTTTTTTCTTAAATAGAAGAAAATATGCTTCTCTGCAACTTCTAGCCTGGGACTCATCACCCATTTTTAGCTAGGTGATATATAGGATATTCTGTCATAGTATTGCAACTACTTCTTCTACCATTGAAACTCTTACTATGATCGTGACTATGTTCTCCCACCCATTAATAGATTTCCTCACGTGAGTATATTATCTTAATATTCAATGCAGTTCTATTACTTCTACTATAACAAATCTGTTCTTTATGAATAAAGTATATTCTTTTAATTCTGAGTATATCCCATCATGTCTTAGTGATACATATAAGATCACATTTTTCTCATTGCTTAAATTTTCATTGCTCTTAATTCACTTTTACCTGTGTTTTGTGCAACTGTAGCCAAAGCGATGAAAATTATTATGTTCCTCTTTTTTTAGCTTTTATGAAATATTAGGCCCTTCTACTCTTCCTTTATTCTGTCTACTTTGTTATTGAATTTAATGCATATATTTGAGCAGTTTTCTCTCTATCTATTTTTAGGTTAAAGTCTTCTTTATTCTATCCAATGTTCTCTAAGCAAATAATATTTTTATCAGCCCTCATTAGATGCATTCCATGTCTGACCATGACTCTTGCTAGAAATTTAAATCCAGTGGGATCCATCACCATCTTCTTAAACTAGCCATTCACTTCTCATTTAGGCCTTTTTTTTTTTTTTTTTTTTTAGGTTTTTGTTAGGCATTGGGGTTAAGTGCCTTGCCCAAGGCCACACAGCTAGGTAATTATTAAGTGTCTGAGACCAGATTTGAACTCAGGTACTCCTGACTCCAGGGCCAGTGCTCTATCCACTGCACCACCTAGCTGCCCCAGGCCTTTTTTTTTTCCTTAATTTTTTTTCCTCAAACTTTCAAGCAGCAGTACTTCAAAAAACTCCACCTCTGCCCTGAGACATGGTTTCCTTCTGGCAGTAGAATCTTTTATATCTCCACATGAATCATCAGAAGTAGATAGTAGTTTTTAAGTTTGATGAGACTTATGAGTTCTCTTTTGTGTCCTAGATATTGTGCTTTGGAGAGGTGGTGGTTGCGATGGAAATTATACCAACTCTGGAGTCAGAGAACTGTTGTTCAGATCATGCTTCTATGTGACTTTCAGAAGGTTCCCTGACCCCTCTTCCCCCAACTTCTATTTCCATTAGACTATGGACTCCTTTGGGCAGAGACTGTCTTTTGCCTGTGCTTTGCATAGTGAGTAGCACATAGCAAACATTTAATTTATGCTTACTGACCAACTGAACCCAAGATACCTCCTAAGCATTTATGTTAACCTAGGATTTCCTCAGTATCCTCCAGCAGGGAGTCACCAACTACCAGAACTAATGATTTCTTCCTGGTATCAATATTAGATATTAAAGAGAGTTTTTTTTTTTTCTCTTTCAAGAATCCAGTTCCATCCTCCCTGGGAATGGCCTCAGTCATGCCCTTCTTTTTCATAGAGAAGAAACTCAGTGATGTGTTCTTCCAGTCTTCTGACACCGCTTTGAATTCCCATTTACCTCTAGATTCGTTTTTGCTTTTAATTTCTTTTTGAAGAACTTCTTTCAAGGAAAACCTGAGAAAAGCTGAGGAAAATAGAGGGCCACTATCTCTTTCACCCTCTAAAGAAGAGCCACAGGTTGTCTTAAGGCAGAAGGCCTGGATAGATTCCTCTGTGTAAGTTCTAAAGAATACCTAGGGAATACTCTGAGCTCATGCCTCCTTCCTTCCTTCCTTCCTTCCTTCCTTCCTTCCTTCCTTCCTTTCTTTTTTTTGGCAAGGCTGTAGGGTTAAGTGACTTGTCCAAGGTCACAAGCTAGGTAATTATTATGTGTCTGAGGCTGGTGATCCAGGGCTGGTGCTCTATCCATTGTGCAATCTAGTTGCCCCTCCTTTCTTTCTTACTCAAGTGGCCATCACCAATCTTCTGCCACCCCCCCCTTAATTATTGCTAATATTACCTCATCCTTGACTTCAGAAACTCTCCTGCATGATCTTCCTTCTTTCATAGAATTGGCTTTCCTGGGCCATTCTGGACAGTAGCTGGCCCATTTCCTAAGGGCTTTTCATTCAGATTTCTTCTTGTTCCCTTGCCCCATCAACTACTTCAGTTCAGTTTCCTGCCACAAATTGCTCTCCTTTGTTTCTCCTTTTTCTTGAGTAGAGCTGTGACAAACATAATTGTCATAGCAGTTACTAATAGTTTGGATTCAGGAAGATTAAGGATAGGAAATTGGGTATAGATACCATCCTATGCCAATCAATTGGAAGAAACATGGTCCAGACTTGTCCATATGACTCCTTATCTTTAGGAAATACTAGATAGTGTCTTGCTTTAGCTTCCTTTATTTTATGAATGATAGGAAGGTGTCCTACCAAAGATAAATCTAATATTAAGGTAATGTGATAGAGTTGAAAAAGCTGTAGGATAAGAGTATGGAGACTGGATTGTAGGCCCAATTCTGACACTAACTAGCTGTGTGACTTTAGTAAAGTAGATTCTGCTTTTTGGACCTCAGATTCCTTATTTGTAAAATGAGGAGTTTGGAATAGATGACTTCTAATGTTCCTGCCAACTTAATAATTTTGTGATCCCAGGAAATGATAAGAACTAGTGACTCTCCCTCTCTGAGCCTCAGTTTCTTCTTTTGCTAAATGAAAGATGTAGACTCGATGATTGTTAAGATAGCTTTCAGCTATAACATTGTTTGTATGATTCTACATCTTTCCCCCAACAGAGGGTGCTCATGCTCAGAGCCAGGTTCTGCTTTGAATGCCAGTCCTTTATCCAAAGGTCAGAATCATTTTATAAAGTTGCTACTTAGGTGAGGAAAGACATATACAGGGGGAGAGTTAAAGGTCCAAAAAAGCAAACAAACAAAAAAACTCCCTCCAAAACCATTAGAGCAAAACCTGCAAGAAGCCAGTGATCAGGCAAGCATGCCTGTGGTCAGTACTGCTCCCTCCCTTTCAGGACACCAGCTGGAGAATTAAACTGTAAAGCCATGTGACCTCATGTCCCAAGCAATTGGGACGCACAGGGGCAATGAAACCAGCTGCCTCTGAACCCGCTAGAGCCAGCTTCCAGCTGGGGCCCTTTGTCTGGCCATTCAGCCAGTGGGAGAGTGACGGGGCCTGTTGGATTTCTCTTCCAGGTCTTTCAGTTTGCAGTCAAAGAGTCACTTATCCTGAAGTTGCCAACAAATGAGCTCATGAACCCCTCGCAGAAGAAGAAAAGAAAACACAGGCAAGGGTTGAACAAAGCACTTTTTGTGGCTGGGATGGGTATCGATCCTTTCTGCTCCCCATGCTTGGGCCTCCCTTTGGACTTCCCATCTGTGTTCCTCCCCACCACCAGGCAAAGCAGCATGTTCTCCATCAGTCTAGGAGAGTGTGCACATGCTCCCTGGGGCCTTGAGCAGCTCCTCCCACCCCTCCTGGTCCTTCCTCACTGGTGCTCTTCAGTTTTTGCTAGACAGGCCTTGACTTCAGGAGGCAGCAGGAGCAGGCTTCAGTCCCCTGAGGGCAATCTTTCCTGACTAGATGGCCATTCACCATTAAAGCCTCTCCTCAGTTCTGTCCAATAGCACTATCTTCTAGTGTTTGCCTTGAATTGAAATTTCTTAAAGATGTTCTTGTTTTGGGTCCTGATTTAAGACCATTACCCAGTAGAAGCAAATAGTTCTAACTCACATTTCTTCCACACTGAGTTTTTCAGAACACCTTTCCTAACACTATGAGGTAAGTAAATAGCACAAATATTATTAGCCCCATTTTACAAAGTAGGAAACTGAGGCTCAGAAAGGAGGAGTGATTTACCTATGGTCACACAGCTAAGTGAAGGTTGAGCTTGGATTCAAACCCCAGGTCTTTGTACTCTCAAGTCCAATATATTTTCTTTTGTACTTTGTATATTTCTCTCAGGTTCTTTCCCTTAAAGTAACCAGTATCATAATAGCTAGCAGAAGTTTCTACACCTTTTCCCCTCCCACCTCTTGATCTGGAATCCTTTCTTCCCACCTTCCATCTCTGTTTCCATTCCCCATATCTATTAGCCCCAAAGGGAGTTATTAGCATCTTGAAAGAGACACAAGCTTTTTGTTTTACCTTGTTTTTTTTTAATCATCTGTGAGAGCCTAAATCAGAATCTCTAGTTTTAATGTGCTGGAGCCCTTGCCTCATGTCTGATTTTCACAGGCAGCCCTTATTTGTCAAACCACAGTGTTTCAGAGTAGGTTATGTTTTATTTAGCTGCATCTGCAAATCCCCTCAGGACTATGGCACAGACCCTACTCCTCCTGTCTTTCTCTTCCAGGCTATGGGCTGCACACTGCAGGAAGATTCAACTCAAGAAAGGTATGTTGTCTCTCAGCTTTCTTCCATCAGTTCAGTCATCAGCCTCTCCTCATGTGGCCACCCACCCACATCACCCCTTAGGCAGCTGTCCTTGCAGACCCTGAGCAGCTCCCACAGATGGCAGGTTTCTCTGCAATTGTTCAGAGGAGCTCAACTTCCCGTTGCAACTGAGAAGGCCATGACCTGGTTCTTAGGAGTTGATGCTGTGGCCTTTGTCTCTCTGATGGTATATTATCAGCTAGATGTTAGCTTTCATATGTAAATAGGAGCTCTATAGTTCTTGGCCTCTTCTCCCTGTCATATCCCAAAGTGTTCTGAAAGTTACCCTTACTTGGCTTTTTCTAACTTCAAAGTCAAGAGCAATGGAACATAAATTCCTTGAGAAGAGGAGCTGTTCTAGTTTTTGAATTTGTATCCCTAGCATAGTGTCTTGCACCCATAGTAGATATTTCTTGAATTAATTTGAATTCCCCCAGGCTGTGACTGCCTCTTTATTAGGGTGTTGGGAACTGGGAAGAGGGGCAGAAAGCATAGTCACAGCTGTGTTACTGGCCTATTCCCTATCTCCTAGATAACTCCGCTACACAGGTGTACAACTACCAACCCTGTGACCATCCAGACCGTCCCTGCGACAGCACCTGCCCCTGCATCATGACCCAGAATTTCTGTGAGAAGTTCTGCCAGTGCAACCCAGACTGTAAGCCTGCACTGCACACACAAATCCCAGCTTTTCCTTCCTTTTCATGCTCTCTGAGTTGCCTCTGGACCCTCTCACATTCAGTATTTGTCATATGTCAGGCATTCTGCCTGGGGTCAACAAGGGACTGAAAGTCTTGAGTGTGCAGGTCTACAGAACTTGCCTATCCTCCCTGTTTTACCTTCAAGTGGTAAGATGAGGACTTTGGACACTTGTTGTTCAGTATTTCCCACAACCCCCCATTTGGGGATCTTGCTATTTTCAAAATTTGATTTTTAAAAATTCAATTTAAAATTTGTATGTTTATATTCTAATTAAAGTTAAATTCATTTTAATATAATTTGGTAGGAATCAGGAATCTGATGACAGCACAGAGGGTGGGCAAGGGAGGGAGGATAGGTTGCTTGCATAGTCCTTTCCCTTACCTTTCCCCATTGCTTCTTCTCCCTCCACCGCCCTGTCCCTTGGCGTAGTTTACCATCAGTCCTGACCACAATGGGCTGATTAATAGATATGAAAGCCAGAGCCTGCAGAGCTTGGAGGCCAGGCAGTTGTAGATATGAGTACCTTCTGCCCACAGCAGATACACATCTCAGCCACAGCAGATCATTCTGGGTAGAGCAGTAGGTGGAAGAGAGGGGGGGAGTGGAGAGCCTGCATAGTACTGTCAAAATGATACTTGCTCTTCAGGCAGGGATTTGCCAGTGAGGAGCACTGATTGTGTTCTTTCCATGGTGTGTACTCAGCCACCCTCCCAGTCCTCATAAGCAAAGGGAAAGATGATTCTGGGGAATGAGCTAATAGCACACCCTTTTTCAACATTGGGTCAGGAGGTCTAAGTCACAGGATGAGGGATTTCCTTCATTTTTTTGATGAGGAAGAAAGTAGAGGTAAAGATGATTCACTAAGTTCCTGCAGGTTATAAGTGCAGAGCCAGGATTTGACCTCAGGGCCTCTGTCCCAAAACCAGTTTTCTTTGTATTGTCCCATGCTAGATCATAGAACTGATAAATTATGTCATTCAACTCCTTTATTTTATAAATGAAGACAAAATCTGATACCCAGGAAGAAGGGCCTTACACAAGGTTACATAGGTAGGTAAATGGTAGCACTGGGTTTTGCTCTAGCTCCAGTGTTCTTTCTACCATACCTCACTGTGAGGTATCTTGACCAAGATATTTTGTGTGATGAATATTGGAATAGGGAATAAATGCTGCTCCCCACAGCATCCTCAAACCCATCCCATTCACCTCACTGCTGCCCTATAAACCTCACACTCTTTCTCACTAAAACTCAAAAAAAGGCCATATTTTCTCAGGATTTATACAGTGACCTGGCTGACCCCAGCAATTTTTCCATTGCCCCTTTCAGGTCAAAATCGATTTCCAGGCTGCCGATGCAAGACTCAGTGTAACACCAAACAGTGTCCCTGCTACCTCGCTGTTCGGGAATGTGATCCCGACCTGTGTCTTACCTGTGGGGCCTCAGAACACTGGGACTGCAAGGTTGTCTCCTGCAAGAATTGCAGCATCCAGCGTGGTCTTAAGAAGGTGTGAACTCCATGGACTGACATCTCAGGGGCTGGGATTTCCATGGAAGTAGTGGGAAAATGATTTCTGATAGCTTTCCTTTCTCAGCTCACTGGAGCTTGCTGCACTATAGCTTCCACACCTCAGGAGTTGAATGTTGAAAGCCATTTATTGTCTGAGAACCAATCCATTTATAGCTGATTAAATTGAAGGGAACAGAGGGGTGGGGTCTTGCTTATGCCTTCTTTTTTTGCCTCACAAATGGTAATACATTCCTGGGTTGTCAGAATTAGAAAAACCTGTCCCCACTCCCAGTTGAGAGGTAAAACATATTTTGTTTTCTTTCTCTTTGTCCCTCAAATAGAATAAGGCAATCTTTCAGATCCTTTCAACAGTGCTGTCCCTTTATGTCACAACCCCCACCCCTTCCCCACAATGCTTACCATGTAGCCTGAGGTCTGATTGCCTCCTCCCTAGCACCTGCTGCTGGCCCCTTCAGATGTGGCTGGATGGGGCACCTTCATCAAGGAGTCTGTACAGAAGAATGAATTCATTTCTGAATATTGTGGCGAGGTGAGCCCTGCAGGTTTGACTCAAATTCTCACAGTGGGTGAGGTTGATAACACCCCCTAATTTTTTTGTGGGTTGGGCAGCTATGAATTACTCCCTAAATGTCTCAGTTCAGCTCTCATGTGGCCTCTCTTAGGGAATCCAAAGAACCATCTGCAGCCATGAAACAAACCACTGTTTAGGAACTCCTAAGCAACCCAGCTCAGCAATGGTGGGAGGTGTCAGATAGGTTCACTAATTTTACTGTTAGATGGCCTGGCTAAAGAATGGGATCACTCTAAGCATTAGCTCCTTGTGCTTTTCTCAGAGTCTAGTTCCTTGTGTGCATTCCAGCCTTCTCCTTTACTGAGGGGATTGTCCTGAGCAGGCATCCCAATTTACATCTTCTCTTTTCATTCATCTTGTCAATAGCTTATCTCTCAGGATGAGGCTGATCGACGGGGAAAGGTCTATGACAAGTACATGTCCAGCTTTCTCTTCAATCTCAACAATGGTAGGAGACATTGTCACCACTCATTCTTAATGGAGTCAGAAATATTAGAAGGGTCACTTGTCCTCCCTCATAGTCCCTGCTTCCGTAGTCTAATCATAGACTTAACCACTAAATCTCACAGGAAGCAGGTTAGGAAAGGGTATTGATATGATTCAGTTGGGATCACACCAAAGTCAAATCTCACCAGCTCTGGATAAAACAAACATATCTATGATACACACATTAGAAGCCTCACTACCACATGTAAGGGTCTCAGGGATTTAAAGTGAGAAAAGCAATAACCTTGGGAAAAGTTCCAGAAAAGTAGGATGTCTTCTCCATCCTGAGAGGCTCACCTTTACATGAAATTCCCATTGGATCTAAATTTCTGCTGCTTTGGGGAAGTTACTTGAGACCTTAACATGCAACATATTCTCTATATGGAGGACAGAATGATGAACTAATGTCTTTTCTTTGTTTATCTTTTCTAGATTTTGTAGTGGATGCCACCCGGAAAGGAAATAAAATTCGATTTGCAAACCACTCAGTGAATCCCAATTGCTATGCCAAAGGTGAGGTTATGGGATAGATGGTGGGACAGTCTGAGTTCTGGGCCACATGAACCCTTTTCTTTTAATATATACAGCAGTTACCAGTATTTCAGATGTTTCTTTCCTTTCAAAAAAGACTTTTCTTATTTTTTACTTTGTCCATTTTAAAAGTTCCCGCTTCCATGGACACATGTCACTGAAGACTGCAGACCATCACAAAACTAGCCAGGATTAAAAAAAAAAAAAATCTAAGGGCACTTGAGATCAGATAACCTCATTGGCCATTTCTTAACTTGGAGATCAGTCTCCCCTTCAAGGAACCATTTGCAGAACTTGAAGACAGAGAGAGTGAAAAATTTCCTGTAATGCACTAAAAAGTTAGAGGAATTGGCCTGAGGTTAGCCAAGAGCCAAAGGAATAGCCTTTGTTACTTGTTTTATTTCAGTGGTGATGGTGAATGGAGATCATCGGATTGGAATCTTTGCCAAAAGAGCAATTCAGGCTGGGGAAGAACTCTTCTTTGATTACAGGTGAGGCTGTTACAGAGTCATGCTTTCTTGCATGGGAGGTGAGTCTGGAGGGATTGAGGACTGGGGAGGATAAATCATGGCCTCATCTTTTTTGTCTTTAACTGTCATGCTTTTCCTTAGAAGAAGCCTTTTCACAATGATCAGGTTGATTGAAGTTAAAAAAGGGAAAGAAAATTGGGGGCTTGGTTTTATCAAGCACAAAAGTCCTGGCATTAACCAAACTCCTTTTCTCTTCCTTCCCTGACAGGTACAGCCAAGCTGATGCCCTCAAGTATGTGGGGATTGAGAGGGAGACAGATGTCCTCTAGTCTTCCTGTGCCCCAACCTCCAGTGTCTCTAGCAGTGCTGCCTCTGCTTTTGTGCTCATGTGTGGCTGCTTCAGTCTCCTGCACTGTCTCCTATACTCAGAAACCCTTTCTTCTTACCCCCTTTGTAGTGAAGCCTAAGCTATGGGCAGTGGGGGAGAAGTTCTTTGTCTCAGAGTGAAATCTGGGAGCATTTAGAGCTTGGATTCTCAGGAAAGAGAGAGACAAAGGCTGGGAGGTGAGGGAGTGTGTCCTCTCAGCTCAGAGGCAAACAGTAAAGGTTAGGGACTGATATCTGATAACGGTTTCCTGTTAGCTCCCTGCACTGGGGCCAGACCCAGGGTAGTATCTATGGGGACTAGAAAGTCAGCAGAGGCACTGTCTTATCTTAGATCCCTAAATCAAGATCCTTCATATGGTTAGGTCCCTGGCACCATCTCTGACCCTGGAACTCAGGAAGGGTAGTAGCAGTGAATGGGGCTGGGAACCAGAGTCATCTGAATGTGAGTTCGCGGTAAAATGTGTTCTGACAGCACAGACTGGATTTAAGTAGGGAGATGAGTCTTCTCATTCCCTCTTAACTTCCTTCCCTATGCCCAGTGGCAGAAGTTTGCTGAATCTGACCAATGATCAGAAATTGCCAAGAAGAGCATGAACTAGCCCTACCTTGATTAATTAGGCTAGATAAGAAAGGACCTGTGTTCTCTCCTTACTGTTCAGGGAAGGAGAACTGTGTTCAAGACAGAAGCTAAGATCCCAGATTTGAAGAAGCTTTTGTCCATGCAGATGGACTCGTATTTTCAGGAAGGAGTATAGGTCCCCTGTTACCTCCTTCACCACCTATTAGGCCCTTAGAGGTATCATGCTGCTGAAATGTTGAAGAGTGGGAGGGGGTGTGTGTGTCTGTGTATATATATATATATGTCCGTGTGTTTGTGTGCGTGTGTGTGTGTGTGTGTATGTATGTGTTGGGTACTTACTTTGTTCTAGCTTCCTTCCCTTCCCTCTCCCCTCCCAACCAAACCAGACTAAAGGGACCAGTATCAAGTATCCCTTCAGGATGGAAAAGACCCAGGTATAGATTGAGAGTGGGGGAGTAGGGTACCCAGAATGCAGATATAATTTGCTTTCTTGATTCTGGCACCTTCTGTTTCATGGTAGTTATGTGAGGGGGTGGGGTTAGGGGCTTAACATGCATGTGTGTAGAGATGACCCATACATGTAATTATAAACTGGCAATGCATGAGTCTGGGGCTACTGGACCTTCTGCCACTTTTAAATATAGAAGCAGCTGGGCCCTCTCTAAGGAAACTTGCCAGCAAAGCACTTTAACTGTTTCCTTTAGAAGACCTAAAGGCATGATTGAGTATAGAAATTCAACTGTAGTCCCAGGGATCCCAACCCAAATCTAGTTTCTGAGGAGAGGGAGGTTGCTTTCCTTCCATCCAATTCCTGGGGAGCTTCAAGTAGTTGTGTTGACAGAGGGGTCTACGCATAGGGAGATTGGGGCCAGCCAAGGAGATCCGTGTCTGACAGATTTGCTGAGCTGGCAGAGAACTGGGGAGTGCCTGTGCTTAGGTGGAAAGGACATGGGCAAGTCCAAACCGGCTTAGGGAGTGTCTCCAGCAAGGGTGCAAGGCTTTATCCTGTCTCTTTGGGGAGTAAGTACCTTTCTCCTTGATCTGGACTGATCAATCTGCCTGTCCTTATACCCTTCGGCATGTCACAGTAGGTTGGGGTGGAGTTCCTTCTCTAGGCCATGTTAGCCAACAGCTACCATCCTTCCCATGAGGATTCTCAAAGAACTTTCCCAGCCAACTAAGCTGGCCACATGCCCCTCTTCTCACCCCCCTCTCCAGCTGCTCTTCAGACATTCCTCACCAGCTCTTGGCAGGGGCCAGCTGTTTAGCCAGCCAACCTCAGCAGTGATTCTGAAGTTGTCTACTGCTGTGTGATGAAGGGAACACTCCCTTTCCCACTGCCACTAACTGCTATGGGCACTGAATTGCTTAGATTAGAGGGGAAAATCAGAGACATTTGACATCAATTCAGAAAGCCTGAACAGCTCAACTTTTTTTCTGGAGTGGGTTTTTGGGGGTAGTCCCTAGATCACTGCAGCCATATGCTGGCCAAGAGGAAGAGGGGGAGAGGGGCTAAGGTTTTTGTGATGTGTTCAGAATCAGAGGAACTTTTTACCACACTTCTTTCAGGCTTTCTCTTGTTTTCAGAGTCACTGGATTTTATCCCTCTTTTATCCCTTTTATCCCTATCCCTCCTTCAATCCTTTTTAGTATTCCCTGACACCCACAATCCCTATTTGAATTTCCTTCCTATTATCAGGAATGGGGCAGGGAGGCTTTGATATTGTGTGGCTTTGTTGCCAGTGAATCTCACGCACTTTAAAATCCTGTGGCTTGTGACCTCCTCATCAGAATAAAGTGGTAGAAACTAATTTGTAATAAACTGTACAATCTGTTTTGGGTCTAAAATGAAATGGGGAGAATGTATACACAGCTCAGATTGGTGAATTCCAACATCCTCTGGCCTGGGGTAAGGTTGCGAGTCCTGAAGAAATTGTGTGGGATTAGGGTCCCATCAAAACTCTGACAGGATCAAAGAGACCCTGCTTAGAAGGGATCCTAGATTCAGGCCTTCCCACTATCAACTACCTCATCCTGCTCCCACTCCTCCCCAACAACTGTAGCATCTGCCACCACACAAAGACCAACTCTGTCACTCTCTTTATTGGAACAGCTCTCTGAGTCTTTGTCAACACAACAGGGTCTGTCTTAGTATGGAGAGAAGAGGTCCAGGTTGGGGGAGTGAGCAGAATTTGGAGATAACCAACATAGGAGCAATCTACAGACCACAGGGTACATACAACATGGGACAGAACACTTGACTGGGTTTGTTTTTGTTTTTTATATATAAACCAAGAATTTAAAAAATTACTGTAATATAGAGATCTTCTGGAGTTACTTTGCAACAAAAAAAAATGTATAAAGAACATGGTCTCCTGGGCACACAAAGCAGCATCTGAGCATAGGAGGAAGGGGTGCTCCTCATGCACTGGAGAGCGGTTGGGCCTTTAAGCAGACACCAAAGTTATTTATTGCACATCCTTGAAGGGAAAGTGGGAGGGGACTATAGAGGAATTAAGGGTCTGCCTAAATTTCTCTACCTTGCATGTTTTGGCATATGGCTTTGACTGAAGCAGATGAAGTAGCAGGGGTGCTGGGGTGCTAAGGTGCTAAGCAGAAGTCTTGACTCCTTAAAAAAGGGGGATGGCAGGTTGGGGAAGGTGCTCCTCACTCCAGCAGGACAGAGGGGAGGCTTGGGGAAATGATTTAGCAGCCTCCTCCCCCCCGTATCCTGGGTAGCCCCCACATCTATCCCTGCTGAGATTGGGTATGTGGGGGGGGAGCAGATAATCTCCCCCTGTACACTGTTGTTAATCCCTTGTAGCAATTGGAGATGGGGCTAGGGCAGAGATGGTGGGAGGGGCTTATGCCCATTTCCACCCCAGGCATCTCCTGCCAGGCACTGGGCCAGGAGCCTGAGTGAAGAGGGGTTTGGGGAAGGTGCATAGGAGAAGGGAAGGGATGGGCATATAGCTCAAGGCAGTGCCTCTCCCTTTGGTCCCAACTGCAGCTCTGTGTAGGAAAGTGGGCAGGAAGAGTTTTATAACCCTCTAGTCTATGTGAACAGAGCCAACTCAGGGAAGGAATCCTGATGCCCTTAATCAGGGGGTGAGAATCAAGGGAGGAAGATAGCTGGGGTCTGGGGAGAGGGACTTGAGCCCACAGATCCCTCTCCTGACTTATTCAGAACGGGACTCCTCCAGGATCTGGGGCAGATTCTGGTCCCGAACAGCTGGTGCAGGGGCTGGGGGCTGTGGAGTAGGAGCCCGGGCAGGAGTAGAAGGGGGTAAAGGTGTCTTGCTAGCAGCATGGTAATCATGAGTGGCCTTGGGCTCATGGGTATGGTAAGAACCCTTGTATCGATGATTTTGCAGGTAGAAGAGGACCAGCAGTCCCACCAGTCCCAGTAGCAAAAGAGTCACCACAACTGGAGGAAAAGGAAAAGATTATTGTGGTCGCTGTGCATTTTATATGTACATATCTTTTCCCAGTCTGTGCTAAAATTGTAACTGTTCCTTAACCTTTATAGGAGCTGTTTTTCTGGCACTTGAAAGCTTAATATTTTCATTCCCCAACTTTTGTTTTTTACCTCAAAGTCTATTCCCACGACTTCTTACTCCATTCCGTCCCACTCCTAGGTACAGTTGGTTTTCATCTGAGCAGTAAAGGTTAATAATAAATCTTCACTTGCTTTAAAAAAAAATCTACCTTCAAATGCTCCCTGAACTTTTACTGTAATCCTCTTTAGCTTTTCTCTGTGTGACCATGCAAACCATCAGGTTATGTGTGCTAAGGAACAGGAAATATGTTATAGGTAGCATTTGAAACAAGGAACTGTTACTCACAGCCTATGATGATAGCGACCCAACCATCATCATGATAGTAGATGAAATCTGTAAGGGGATGAGATGCCTAGTCACTAGAAATCCTAAGTTCTGACACTAATGATCCTTCTCAGCAGGAAGTCCCTTTCCCTCTCCCCTGCCCTGGGACACTTACCTGGTGGCAGGTACCAAGGATCAAGCTCAGGTGGCACCTCAAAGCCAGAATGTGGCATAGCACCACAGTTGGACTCAGCCAAATCCCCTTGAACACGAAGGGCTTCAGAAATCTCACGGGGAAATGGACGGACTCCCCGGAAATGGGTTTTGAGTGGGGCTACATTGTTGAAGCGAACACCTGAGAGGCAACCTGAAAAGCCTGGGGTGTTGTAGCGCTGGATCTCAGGGTCAATCACTCCTGTCTCTGAAGAATGAAAAAAAAGGAAAAGGGCAAATCCCCAATGAAAGGAAGAAGACAGTAATTTCCTGGCAGAGCTGTAATTAGTATTTTTCAGACTTAGCACTGAAACAAAAAACACCCTCAAATCAACTTTTAAAGACAAATTCCTTGGGGAGAGACTCCAAAACCTAATTAGTGTACTACCCTGGTAGGCATGTGGGGCTCACCTAGAGTGAGCAGCAAGCAGAAGGAAGCACCTGTTATCAAACAATTTTATATCTTAACTAATTTTTCTTGCTGATTAGGTGCTAAGCTGATTGATTTTTATGCTATTAAAGGAGTATCAGTGCTATCTGCCTAGTTCTAAACTTTGTTGCCCTGAAGCAAGGCCCCAGTTACTCTACCCTAGTCATGCCTCTTCTCCCTAGATTTTTTTTTTTTTTTTTTGGTTTTTGCAAGGCAGCGGGGTTGAGTGATTTGCCCAAGGTCACACAGCTAGGTAATTATTTTCTGAGGTCTGTTTTGAACTCAGGTCCTCCTTACTCCAGGGCCAGTACTCTATCCACTGCACCACCTAGTTGTCCTTCCTAGATTCTTAATAATTCATTCTTTATTGGTTCAGTTGTTGCTGTGACTCCTTCCTCAGATTCACAAGATCTTTCTGCTCTCTGCAGTTTCCCAACGACAAAATCCCTGTAACACCTCACCCATAACACGACCCAGGTACAAGGCCTTTGGTGAGTCCAACTGACTGTCCACAAGCAATGAGAATTTCTGTTCCATCAGTGGGAAATAATCCACCTGGAATATGGCAAACAAAACATACATGATCTCAGATATAGGCCAAATAGACACCCCTTACTTCATCTGGACAATGATGAGACTAACTAATGTCTACTCATTTGAAAGATTCTCCTAGCCTAACTAATGCATCAGCATCCCTCATAACACTCCCCTCCTCCTTTGCCTACCTGGATAAAGAGGCTTCTGTAGACACGGGTGATATTGATGCTGTGGGATTGACCATCAGTGACTGGCCGGGTGGTCAGCGGATACACATAAGGGCTAGTACCCAACTGGTAACGCAGCTGCAGGGTCCCTGCAGGGGAGGGGAGCTGCCAACATAACACCACTCCCCCAATCTGGTAGCCAGTACCCTCCCCATCCCCTGTGAGTGCCTAGGGAGAAAAGGGAAATTGTTCCCTGGGTTGGACAGAGCAATGACTGGAGATACTAAGGAGAATCTGGAATAAATGAATAAAAGAACTCACCATCCTCCTTGATGAGCACAGCCATGTAATCTTGGACAAAGGAACTAACATAGAGTAGGATGGCTGGAGCAGAGGTAGTGCTGAAACTGAAGGAGACCTCCTCACCAGTGACGTTGTAGACTGGTCCCCGATAGCCAGGCACAGGGCGACCAGGCCGAGGGTATTCAGGGAGTTGGTAACCAGGACCATGATATCCAGGCACGTAACCAGGGGTGTCATAGCCCGGGACATAGCCAGGCTCATAGCCAGGCACTGGGCGGCTCAGCATGTGAGAGAACTCCTGAGCTGCGGAGCGAAGGGCTGACTGCAGATTATAGCGTACCCAAGTTCCTTCCTCAAAGAAGCCACCGATGTCTAGGGAGAGGCAACATGTCAGAAGTTTTTCACAGCTCTAGACCATGGAGCCCAGTCCATCTCCATTTTAATTCTTTTAGTCTTTCTAACTTTCCTCTTCATTCCCTCATGTCCCTCTCTGCCTTCAGTGACAATCTCTTCCCATCTATATTACTATTAAAACTTACACCTATCTCCATCCCAATGACCAATTAAAGACAGACTTGGCATAAGGCCCAATCCTACTCTTTTGAGTCTCTGACTCTTGTATTTGTGTGTGTGTGTGTGTGTGTGTGTGTGTGTGTGTATGTGTGTGTGTAACTGAAAATGTGTGTTAGAAGTGAGGGATATGAAATTTTAGGCCTTTTAGGAAACAATTGATTGTCCCACCCCCAGCCCACTGCTCCTATATCACCAAATGGCTATAACAGGTTTCCCTAGAGCATGGGGCCTGGGAGAAATACCCTACTCTGGGCATGGCTCTAATTTCCTCCACTCAGTTCTCAAAAAGGATGCTTATCTTTGGACTTCCCTCTCCTCCAGCCCTCTATGACTGCCCACATCCCCCAAGATCCCAACCTGACCCTTTCCACTGACCATGATTGCAGTAGGGCCCTTCGAAGGCTGTGAGATCACAATCACATGTATAGTAGCTGTACCGTTCCACACACCGTCCACCATGAAAACAGGGGAGCTTTGGGTGAAGACAGCGGCCTGTGCAGTTGGGTGAAGTGCCCTCTGAGGCATTGGCACGACCCTCCAGGTTCAAGGTAATACCATTTAGGCGCATTGCCCGTAAGCAGCCCAGGAAGGGCTGCCTCTTGTTCTCTGCAGAACCTAAGGGAGCAAAATCATGAGAAAACCTGGAAATGTTGACCTTGGGAAAGAGGAGTGAGCTCGGAGGTAGTGAAAGGGAAGGGGCCCAATGAGATATTTCATCTGAGTTTCTGAGACAGAGACATAGAGAAAAAGAAGCATATGTGATTTATATTCTTCTTTATAGTCCCAAAGAGCTGTGTTAATTAATTAGGCTGAAGCCTCATGAGAGACTAATGGAAATAATAATGGAAAGCCTGTATGTAGCAGAAACATCATTAGCTTTAAAAGGAGAGAATCAGGGTCTAGATCCCTGTTCTAGTATTTGCTAATCATGTGATCTTGGGAAAGTCACTTAATTTCCATGGATCTCAATTTGTTTATCTGTAAAATAAAAGGACTGGATTAGATGAACTCTAAGGCCTCTCTCTACTCAAGATATATCAGTGAGTACAAATGGGACAAACTGAGTTATAAGAAGGGCAGGATGAAGGACTCCTGTAGCCATCTTGGGCAAAGAAAGAAGACTCCAGTGGGAAACTGGAAAAGGAAGGTACTATATGATAATAATTGCTAGCACTTACAGTATTTTAGGTTTTAAAAGCATTCTGCAAATACTATCCTCACAACAACTCTGGGAGATAGGGGTCACTATTTTATGCCCATTTTTATAGATGAGGAAATTGAGACCCAGGGAAGTTAAGTGACTTGCCCAGGATCACACAACTAAGTGTCTGAGTCTGGATTTGACTTCACATTTTCCTGACTCCAAGCTTATCCCCTGTACTGCCTAGCTATTTCATATCTCTCCTGGCCAAGGATGCCAGTTCTACCTACTCTCCCACCTAGCTACCCCACCTATGGCTTGTCTTCCAGAAAAAAGGAGCCAGCCCACATATCCAAAGCTCAAGATATTGTGGCAACCCTCCTCAGGGAATATAGCAAAGGCAATGAAGCCACAGGGGTTCAAATTGTCCAGTTCCACAAATAAATTGAATTTTAAAAATAATTATGGGGGGGCAGCTAGGTGGCGCAGTGGATAGAGCACTGGCCTTGGAGTCAGGAGTACCTGAGTTCAAATCCAGCCTCAGATATTTAATAATTACTTAGCCTTGTGGCCTTGGGCAAGCCACTTAACTCCACTGCCTTGCAAAAAAATAAATAATAATTATGAACAGATCCTCAAGAGTAAATCTGGAAATGATCCATAGAGTTGGTGGGGCCCATGTGCTTTCATGAAGTAGAGAGGATAAGAGGAAGAAAACAGAATCAAAAAAAGGCAATGTGGTACTGTGGAAAGAAAGCTGCATCTGGAGTCAGAAGACATGAAGCCAATCCCAGATCTGGCTTAACATGATCCCAAATACCATACATAACCTCTCTGGGTCTCAGTTTCCTATCTATAAAATGAAGTAACTAAATTAAAAAATGTCTGAATTCTCTTACAGATCTAAAGCTATGTTCTTTGATCCTCAAAGAGGACTGAAGTTAATGGCTAAGGTGCTATAGAAGGAAGGACCCCCACTTCCAGAGAATGAGAAGGGACTTTTGACTAGTTATAAAAGGAAATGAGGAATTAAAATGCTAGAAAATATGGAGTAGGACTTTGGCTTGTTTATGAGCAAGATGGGAGACTGCTTTAGCTGTGGAAAATGGGGTTCCTGCTCACCAACAGTAAGAGGCCGGTCATACTCTAACCAGATGTAGGTTTGGAGAGGCATCGGCCGAATCTCCCAAGGTTGATGGTCAACCCGGAGCCGGGCCAGCTTTACATTGATCTCAGCCCGGACCAGGTGCCATTCATCATCATTAAATTCCATGTCCTCAGAGTGAACTGTGAGGTTTTCATCACCATTTCCCACATCAAAGGCAAAAACTATATCTCGAGAGGCTAGAGCATGGGGAGAAAAGGAAGAGAGCACAACCAAGTTACTTCTTGATCACCTTAGGATTCCAACCCCTAGGATTCCCCCGCCCTGCCCCCAGACTCCTGAACATCATATGTTCATCCCTTCATCTCTCTAAACATCCCACAAAAATCCTCCCAGATCTATTTTTTTTTTAGGTTTTTTGCAAGGCAATGGGGTTAAGTGGCTTACCCAAGGCCACACAGCTAAGTAATTATTAAGTGTCTGAGGTTGGATTTGAACTCAGGTCCGCCTGACTCCAGGGCCGGTGCTCTATCCACTGTGCCATCTAGCTTCCCTCAGATCTATTTTTAAACCAAGACCCCCAACTTTCCCTTTCTGGGCATATCTCTCTCTAGAGCTCAACTCCATTTAATTTCTCTTTTGTTACTTTGGATGAGTCCCAAACCCATAAGATTTGAGCCCAAAATGGGTCAATTTCTCCTCATCTTTAAAATGGGATCAATTTCACCTGATCTCTAAAATGAGGGAGTTGGACCAGATCCTTGGTTCTCAATTTCTAGGGCAAAGAGATTATAAAAGATTCCTATTCTGTCAAATATTTTCTCAACAACTACCAATACAATAATTATTCACAGTTGAGTGAGGAATTGGTACCTCTGAGGCATTGGTACCTCACAATTTTATGTTGCTTGTCTTACCAAAAAGTTTGAAAACCATTGGACTGGATAATCCCTCAACTCCTTTCTGATTCTAAAACTCCTTTTCCTCCTCAATTTGCTTTCCACCTGATCTTTCCTCAGTCATATATCCCTTACATCATCCTTGCTCTTGTTCCCTCCATTCTTCCAGTGTCCTTCACATACCTCCTCCCATCTCATAACCCACTCACTGTTGAGTTCAAGGCGAAGGTATGGTCTTCGCCACTGACAGTAGCGGCCTCCCTTATTCTCTAGGAAGACACCTGAGTCAGCTGTGGTCTTGAAATAGAAAGAGACATCAAGACTGTAGTTGGCACGGATGGGAGGGAAGAGCAGTGAAGCACCAGAGTGGAAAGAGATGGTATTCCAGGAGTTCCCTGAGGGACACAGAGAGGAAGGAAAAGTGGTGAGGAAGCAGGGAACCATCAGTTTTTTTAGAAAATGCATGGAGGAAACAGAATGAGAGAGAAAAATACAGAGTGAGAGGGTCATGAAAGATAAGGGAGGAGAATAGAGACACAAGAGTCAAAGGAGAAATGATGTGTGGGTGGATGGGTGGGAACAAGGTAGGGGTGAAAAAGAGGGTGAATGCCATCACAAAATGGTGTCTCTGGTATATGGGTAGAAATAGAAGAGGAATGGAGGACCCCAGAAATGGGAGAGGTATCAGTGGAAGGAGATATAGAGAAGACATGATGGGAGTGGGGGCAGTGTCACAGAAAGAGTCACAGAAGAACTTGGAGATCATTGGGGAAATGGGTCTGAGAACTTGGATTGGAGAGCTGAAGAAATGCCCATTGGCAGGTCTATCACTCACGGTCTCCATAGCAACGAAGAGGCTTCAGGAAGAACTGGGCCTCTGAGTTGGATCGGTTAGTATCCCCAACAACCACCTGTCTGACAGGTAAGTGGTCCACAAAGGTCAGCAGTCCTTTGTCTGTTCTCCTGCAGGGGAGGGGATCAAGGTTAGAATTGGGGTGGGTTGGGGGTCAGAGGGGATGTCAGATTAGCACCCTGTTAGAATGTGAGCTCCTTGAGGAAAGGAATGCTAATAAATGCCTGTTGGATAAGTGAATAAGTTCTAGACTTTTTCAAGGCTCCTTGTATCCCCTGGAGGCCCCTGAACCTTTAGGATTCTGAGCCACCCCTGCCATCCTTACCACTGGGGCTCATCAGCGTCACAGTTGCAATACAGTGTGGGATCCACACAGCTCTTATCTAGGCCGCAGGCACAGCGCTGAATCCCAGGCTGAGATCCCCCCCAATAAAAATGCTGTTCCTCATTTCGACCTATCCAGAAGCTGAAGGGGTAGCCACCTGGAAATGTAGAGAAGAAGTGGGGGTGAGTTTTCCAATTACTGTTATCTTTTGGTCTCTTCACCATACTTCACCACAACATGTATACAAACACCCTTTCCTCCATAATCTTCCCACAGGCCCTTCTCTTGGTAATAATGTCACTAATCAAATTGAAGAACCCTTCCTCAGTCACCACCTCTGTAACACTCTACTGAAAGAGAGTAGAAAAAGCACTGGACAAGGGGGCAGGTGGGCAGCAGAATGGAGCACTGGGCTTGGAGTCAAAAAGACCTGAGTACAAATCTGGTCTGAGACATTTATGAACTGTGTAACCCTGCCAAGTCACTTAACCCTGTTTGCCTCAATTTCTTATCTGTAAAAATGGAGGTACACTGTAGAAAGAAATGGCAGGCCACTCCAGTTTTTTTTTTGTTTGTTTGTTTTTGCCAAAAACACCCAATAGACAAGTGCATGGGGTCACTAAGAGCTGGATACAAAGGAACAACAGCAAAAAGAGTCAGGTTGTTGGGTCTAATCCTGGCTTGTTTACTAACTAGCAATATAACTTTCAGCAAATCCCCTTACCTCTCTGTCGCCCAGCTTTCCTTTCAACTCCCAGACAAGAAGGTTGAGCTAAATCAAGGGTTCTTAATCTGAAGTCAATTAATGTGTTCTTCCAATATTTTGATAACTATTTCCAATTCAGCTAACAATTTAACTGTATATCAATATATACATAGTATAGGGGATGGATTGGTGGCACAGTAGTTAGAGCACTGGCCCTGGAGTCAGAAGTACCTGAGTTCAAATTCGGCCTCAGACACTTAATAATTACCTAGCTGTGTGGCCTTGGGCAAGTCACTTAACCCCATTGCCTTGCAAAAGAATTAAATATATATATATGTATGTATATATATATAATATAATTATTATAGCAATACATAATGTAATTAGTTTCATCTGTAATCCTACATATTTTATTTTATGCACATAAGAATGTCATCCTGAGAAGAATTCCTTCCATAGGCCTCTTCAGAGGCAAAAGAGACCATGCTACACACACATATACACACACACATATACCCAAAGTCCAGAACTGCTGGACTAGGCTACCACTAAAATTCCTCCATTGATATGCTATTGTCCTTTTATTTATGTCTTTTCTCACCTGCAGTGTTGAGCAACCGAGAGTTATAGCAAGAGAACTCAATCCACTGCTCACAATGTTGAGAGGCGTTGGCCAGAGCACTGACCTCTTCCCAGGATGCATTCCAGTATTGGATAGCCCCCAGGAATGGGCGCTCCTGGCTTGAGCCGGTCACTCGAGTTGTCCACTGCCGATCATGGCGTACCACTGTCCATGCCCGATTCTCTGAGAGTTGGGTGAGAGTGAGAATGGGTGGCCTCTCCCTAGAGATGAGACTTCTTGATACCTTTACATTTCCCACATAGAGAATTAGAATGTGACAAGGATAGAATTACAGTATTAGGGATAGGAATAGAACTGGAAGGGATTGGAAGATTAGCAGTTATCTACAAAAGTAGATTGCTAAAACTTTAATTGTCCTCCCAGTTTAATGCTCATCTTATCTAACTGTCCTAAGCAAACCACCCATCCCCTCCTATCTGCAGAGATATCTTTGCTCCCTATCTTGACCCATAATTCCACTTCAGGTTCTCTGGCTAGCCCAAAGACCCACCTACCTCGGATGTCGCAGTACACCACAAAAGGCTTTAGTGGGCCACTGCCATCAGGGTCGATGGTGAAATTTCCAGAGGTCTTTCCACTGAGCCTATAAGCTTCACATGATTCTTTGTATAGGGCTAGTAGAATGGAGAGGCAAGTCCAGAGTGAGGAAGCCAAGAGAAACAGCTCCTGCCCACCCCCTGTGCATTCCCAGCTCCCTTTTCCATCCTCTGATGCCCTCATCACCCCACCCTTCCTCAACCGCCTGGCTCACGCTGGTGGCAGATCTCCCCTTTGTAGCCTGTCAGATCACAGTAGCAGATGAAGTCATCCCAGGACTGATAGCAGCGGCCCCCATGTTCACATGGATTTGGGAAGCACCTGCAGATGTGGAAAAGCACCAGGCAGAAAAGTGGGGTCATCATGATAAATAAAATGAGAGAAAGGGAAGGTTCTCCCCAGGTTCCCTTCACCCAACACAACTTCTCTATTCCCACACTAGAAATAGAATAATTAGCCAGGGTAGAAAAATACTCTGCCTAGGGCCAAGACAAGGTGACAGAGTTTCTGGGAACTCAGGCCATTGTTGCTCCTACCTTATTCTTACCAAAAAGACAAGGGATACAGGATGCCAGTCCCCCACTTCTCTCCCAGGTAGAATGGGGTATATGCCCCATTGACCCCATTACATATTGGGACAGAAGAAGAATCATCCTATAAGGGGAGGTAGTAGAAAGGCATCTTGAGAGTAGGGGCAGGAAGAGAGCATTGTCAGTCACTTCCACTTTGAGACTTTGGGGGAGGGTTCAGGGAAGTTGGCCTCATTTGTGAAAGGGGGGGCTTTGGTGCACCTGTCAGTGATACCACATGTGTCAAATAGGATCTCAGCATATCTCCCAAGCCGACGGAATTCAAGCAGGGTCAGGTTGACTAACTGTCCATCCACCTTAAGCAGCTCCATGCAGCCATGAAATGCAGTCTGATTGGAATGGCAGCCCCAGAGACCAGCTGGTTTAGGACAACCTGGATCAGGCAAACATCCCTATGACCAACCCAAAACAACCAACCATCTGCTCTCTCCTAGAGGGGAAAGGGGCATCCCTTACACACATCTATTAATGAATACAAAAAGAAAACATGACAGGAAGATACTGAAGATTAGAGAGGGGAAATGCCTTCCGGTAACAGTAAGAAGAAAAAAAAACTGGGGGTCAAGGACATTGGAGAAAACCTTGGTTCTTCTTGTGAATTCTTGGTATCTGTTGGGAATGGGAAGCAAGGGGCTGGCAATTTTGGCTACCACTCACCCCCAAAGAAGTATGAAATCCCAGTACGGATCTGAAGGGGATGAGAGACTCGAAATTCAGCCCCTGCAACATCATCTATACTAATGACTGCTGTGTTTTCCTGTGCTGCAAAATTCACCTCATGCCAGAAACCATCATTGAGGCGGTATCCTTCAGGTAGAGGGGAGAGACCACAAGTCACAAGGAATGCTCCCAATGGGTCATGATCAGATGGCATTTTATATTCATCATAGTTACCCAACAACCCTCTGAGGTAAGCAATGCAAGTATGATTTCTTCAGTCTTCCTAGACTCCGCTCTCCCTCACTCATGGTATCCAATCAGTAAAAGTTTTATTGCCTTTCCTCTCTGGAACATCTCCTGAATCTACATATATTTTTTCCTCCTCCCAGATAACTACCATTCTAGTTCAGGCCTTTATTCCCTCTTGCCCGGGCTATTACAATAACCTCTTTTTTTTTTTAAGGTTTTTGTAAGGCAAATGGGGTTAAGTAGCTTGCCCAAGGCCACACAGCTAGGTAATTATTAAGTGTCTGAGACAGAATTTGAACCCAGGTACTCCTGACTCCAGGGCTGGTGCTCTATCCACTGCCACTGAACCGCCCAACAATAACCTCAATTTATATACCACACAGTTGCTGCCAAAATTTCCTTAAGAAATAGATCTGACCATGCCACTTCTCTTTTCAGAAACATTCAGAGGCTCCTATACTTCAAGGAAAAAACTCCCTAGACTAATTTCCTCCTGAACTTGGCTGACCTCGGGCAATTTAATTAACCTCTCTGGGTCTATTTCCTCCCTTAAATTGAAAGAGGAGGAGATTGGCCTCTAAGAACCCTTAAAGCACTAAATGGGGAAGTTTTGTCTAAGTTCACATAACTAGTTAGTGGCAGATTCTTGGAAGTTTTCTTCCCCCTATTGTCTCTCCCTTGAAGATGTGCATAGCAGCGCTGAGAATACCATTCAGAGAGTAAACTTTAAACAAGGCAGATTTCCTAACCCATCCCACAGGAAAAAAAAATTTTTTTTAAACTAGACCTGTGATTTTACTGATTTAGGGAGCTGCCAGTTGGGAAGGAGAAATGGAAATCTCTTCTATTAATTAGCAACTTCTCTACAATTAAAAGTCATAAACAGTTGCCTGAGGCTTTGACTAAACCGGAGCAGTAACAGGTCTTGGACCTAGGTTTTCCTGAGTCCAAGGGTCAGCCCTCCACTCTCTCCCGCGTCTGCCTGCCTTTCGTAATACTAACAATAATGGGAGTAATGCGTGGTGACATCTTTAAAAACTGGTTACTTGTCCATTTTTTCCAGACAGACTCAGAGAGTTTAAAAGACTTCTTGAAGGTCATAGATAGTAGGGTTCTAGCCTGGTCCTTGTGACTTTGGGTTCTTTACACCACCTCGGGCTTCCTCCCAACCTAGGGACTTTGAGAGGAGGACACGGACTCCCTCATCTAGGCCTGGGTGGCGATCCTCTCTGAGACTAAGGGTGCTTGGAGACACCTCCCTTGCCCATGACTCTCTCTCTCTCCCTCCCCCGCCCTTGCACCCCTCCCCTGCCGCCCGCACCCGCAGCAAACTGCAGCTTCTTGCGCCCGGGCTGAGCAATGGACACATTGACCTGCCCGTCACTGAGCATCAGCTCCACGTGGCCCAGCCCGTCGGACAGGCTGGAGAAGAGCAGCATCCCCGTAAGATCCCAGGTCCGAAAACGGAAGGAAACGGCGAGGCGGCCGCGGCGGGGGAAGCCGGGCACCTGCACGAAGTTGTGAGGGCCGCCGAAATTGATGGGGTGTGGGACCGGATCCAAGCAACGGAAAGCCACCTTGCCCTATAGCGGGGAGAGTGCGAAGACCAGGCCCCATCAAAGTAGGCATCTGCGGGGCGCTGACAACTGGCCGGGGCCGGGAGGAGGCTTCCATGCTTTTCCTGACCCCTCGTCCTTTGACTCACTTTTTCTTCTAGTTGGCCAGGGAGAGGGGAGGGGGGAAATCGGTCCACTCCCTGCTTCTGGATCCACCCTCCATAGGAGAGTCTGGGGGGGGAGGAGGAGGTCATTCTACCATCGCCCCTCCCCCTTCCCATCTGCTATTTGTTGTGGTCAAAAAGAAGACGGAGCTGAGTCAGCCTGTATCGATCCTGGTCGCAGATCGATATGGTAGCCTGGGAGACCGCCTCCCTCCGTGGGGAAGAGAGGCTTAGGGAGTGACACCATTCCCCTCCCTCCCACCTCCCCTATATGCCCTCACGGTCCCGAGATGGGGTCTCCTGTATCCCCTACTCTCCTGCCCTCTCCGCTTCTCCCCCATACTGGCCTCAGAAGAGATCCGAGAATGTCCCCGGACAGCCAGGTCAGCGATGTTGACTCGGTTAAAGATGACATTTTCCATGCAGCCGCGAAAATTTTCTCGGTAAGCAAGGTTCTTCTGCCTAGCCCTGACCAGACCTCCTATAAACATCTGCAGGAAAATGATGAGCACCGGTGCCAGGTGTCAGGCAGCTCACATTGCCCTAGTTTCCATAATCACCCCCAGGTCTAAGACCTCTGCCCACCCAGGATGGGCCTTCATCAGAGCAATTTTCTGTCTATTAACAGCCTAGATTGGTACGATTTGTCAACACTACAGGAACTCTCAAGTTTACACACATTATGCCCCAACTCTACGGTAGTCGCCACCCCACGCGCTCTCAAAATGGACCTTCTCGGGGTCTCCTCTCTGTGCTCCAGGTCCCATTAGCATCCTCGAGCCTCCCTCTACCTTCGCGAAGCGTGATTCCCCTCTGCCGCCCTCTCCATCCGGCGGCATCCCTTCCTCCCGTTCTCTCCCCAGCACCTCGGTGTCTAGGTTGAGCTTCTCAAAGTCGCCATTGAGCAGGAACCGCTGAACCTCGCCATCCAGCGTCAAATTGACGTCTCTTCCAAAGCGATCCAGCCGCAAGTAGTGCCAATGCAAGTCATTGAGGACGCCTCCCGCGAACACAGTCGTATGGCCCGGGCTAGCATGGATAGGGTTGCTGCCTGTCCATGGCAAGTGAGATGGGGGTGGGGAAAGAGAAGACACGAAAAGAAACAGCCATGAGGGCAGATGGGAGCCAAAAAGACCTGCATTCAAATCCAGCTGCAGATACTGGGCAAATCATCTAACAGCAATGAACTTCAGTTTTCTTGTCTGTGTAATGGGCATGACGAAACTTACCTCATAGGGTTGATGTGAGCAGCTAAGGCAAAAATGCTCGATGAAGCATTTTGCAAGTCTTGAAAGAAGAAATACTAGATATTATCATTAATTAATCAATAAGTACTTATTAAACTCCTACTTTGAGCCAAACTTTGTGCTAGACGCTGAAGCTACACAGAGCAAGGATTTAGAACTAGAAAGGACCTTAGAGATGATTTGGTTCAGTTTTGTCCTTTAACAGAGAAGGTTTCCTCTGGGCTGGGAAGTGATTTTTCTAAACTGCTTTAAGGATCCAAGGCAGGATTTTCTTCAGTTCCTCTAAATTCAGACCTCATGCTTCTTTCCATTACACTTGTTGCCTGTCATGGGGTTCATAGAGTGACCCCTCAAAATATATACATATAATATACATATATCATATATTTATATGCAAGAGGCTGATGACAAGGTCAGAAACTGAAGGGCTTGGCTTTGGATAAAGGTCAGAGATCAAATATCACCAGTCAAAATTCTTCCCTAGGTCACCTAAAGAAGAGACAGCTTCAACTGTTCTGGGATGAGAGCTAGTGAAGCCAGGTCTGAACTGGGCGTTGGTAGACTCACCGAGGCTCATGTGCAGCCACAATTGAGCATTCTTGAGCTCCAAGGTCACATAGTCCCCCTGAATCCCCTCTGAATGCAGAAGGAGCCCTTCTTTCTCCTCCGTCTTAAAACTGAAGGCGATGACATCCCATAGGGTCCGGCTCACCCCCTTGGGGAAGCGGTAAGAGAGAGCATCATCCCCATCAAAGTAGAGCACATCTGACTCTGAAAGGAACAATAACAATTGAATTCCTCCAGCACTGGAATATTTACAATATGCTTTCTTTTCTTTCTTTTTTTTAGGTTTTTTTTTTGCAAGGCAAATGGGGGTTAAGTGGCTTGCCCAAGACCACACATCTAGGTAATTATTAAGTGCCTAAGACCGGATTTGAACCCAGGTACTCCTGAGTCCAAGGTTGGTGCTTTATCCACTACCTCACCTAGCCATCCCTACAATATGCTTTCAAGAGTTAATCTTGGACCCTCACAATGCCCCAGTGAAATAAGTTTGATCCTTTTTACAGACTGAGAAGACGTTTAAGGGACCCATCCAGATAATACAATTATGTTATGTGTCAAAAATCACCTGGGAAGTTTAGCCTGTCCTTACTCCAATACTGCCTCAGCTGATATCTCCTTCCAATCCCCCCATGCTTTTTTCCTGTTTCCTAACTGTTTCTGCATTCCCAAACACTAGGACCCAATCCACTATTTATACCCATCCTGAACTCCCACCCAGAGTCTCCAATCACAGCTGGAGAACCCCCAGTTCTCAAAGGCCTTGAGGTCCTCAGTTGAGCTTCTTCCACTGAACTCTCCTTTGATCATCCTTCCTTTTTCCTTTCCCTTCCCCCACCACGCTCATAAGATTGGAGACCCTTAAAGTATTCGTTTCTTCAGTCCTCCCCCCCCCCTTACTGTAAGGGCATCCGTAGAGTCCAAGTCTCAAGCCAATCTTGCCTCGAGGGTTCCAGGCCAAGGGCACAATACGAATATACCTGGCAGTTATATGGTAGTGGAGGTCATGCCGGACCACCGCAGACTCGTTCACGTTCCCGAAAAATGTCTGGAAGGAGAGAGGGAGGAGGAGAGCCATGAGAAGGCTAATAACGGAGTCTGTAGTCCAAACAGTCCTACAGGCATCTTCCCCTAGTCTCCACCCTAGGGCCATCTGGCGGACAGGGAGGCACCGAAATTCGGGACTAGGCACACCGGAATGCTTTCCCCTGGACTTCCCTCTGCCTTCCTGCTCCCACCATCCATACCGAATTGTGCCCACGCTGGTAAAAAGGCGTCCAACTATCTATGCGATCTCCATAAAGCAGCATATAGCGTGTAACCCAATCCCATGAATTGAAGGCGCCCTGTGTGGCTACAGCCCTTATTTTATGTTTCTTCATCAAGTCAATCTGTAGCCAGGGATTCCGATCCCCAATGGCAGGAGACCATCCACTTGTGCCTGCAGATCCCAAGAAAGGGCATGTCACAGATAAGGAGGCCACTTGATCCCTACCAACTCCACACAGGGAGATTTCCCAGACACGCCTTAGGTGGCTTGCATGCACCAGGAGTTCCTTGTCCCTGAGCCCCGGTACTCCTCACCGTGAAGTCGGGCGAAGCGAGGCCCAGTGAAGAAGCCGTAGTAGGAAGAGGCTCCCAGGGAGCGATAAAACAGCGAGGCCACCAGCTCCTCATCACAGCCATCTGGGGGACCCGGAGATCAGACACGGTCATTGTCGGCCCACCGCTACTCTACCGAATTTTTTCTTTCCTCCCCTTGGGCACCTGCTCCAAGGGTCGAGGAGTCCCCTACTTCCCTGCGTCCAGAGTCAGTTTGAGACCCGAGCGCTGCCCGTCTGCCCCACCCTACCCTACCCTAATCTCTGCTGCAGCCACCCCTCTACAGTCTAGGAGGATGAACAGTTATTTCGCTTTCACCCGGACCCCGACCCCTAGGACCTGGGAGCCCCAGAACTCTAGGGAGGTGGGGGACTATAGGAGAAGGAAGAGAAAAAGAAGGGAGGGGTGCGGAAGAATTGGGGTCCTCGGCTTGGAGCTGCATTGCGGAAACACTGGGAAAGGGAGAGGTTAAGCTTGAGGGGAAAGAACCCGAAATTGGGAAGGAGGTCCAAGGATCCTCCTCTCTACTATCGGCACGCCACCACCATCCCTAACCGCAATGCGGCTGGATCCAGACCCGCCCGCCAGCATCCTTCGGGTCCCGGGTCTCTGGTCCTCCCCGCACCTCCCCTGGGCCCGATACTCACACCAGCCCCAGCCTCTGGCTCCAGTGACCACCGCAAGCAAAATGCAGAGCCACGGGGTGCCCATGGTGCCCAGAAGGGCCCTGGGCTTTGCCCGGTTTCAGGTGGCCCCTCGCGATTTTTAAGGGTGCAAGAGACTTCTCTTCTCCCCTTCTCCCTTTCTCCCGATGTCTCTGTCCTTTTTTTGCCCACCCTCACCTCTCTCCCCCTCCCAGTCTTTCCCCGTCTTCTCCTCTTACATCCCCCAGCCTCCCCCGCCCGATTCGCGTTCCCTCCTCACGCGCCGCTTCCCGAGACCCCGCGCGCGCGCACGCAACACGGACAAGCGGGAAATAGGTTGAGAGAGAGAGTTGGGCTGCTGCTGCGGGAAGATTTCTGAGGATAAGGTTTCAGAGAAAAAATAGGAAGAATGGGAAAATAGGGAAAGCTGGAGCAGAGAGCATCATCCCGGTTAAAGCACTGTGCTCCGACTGTTACTGTAATAGCCGGATTCATAACACCTTCCTGAAGAACAGGCTGGAGGGGGCCAAACCTGAGAGGTAGACTCAGGGGACACACCATGTTAGGTGATTCAGAGAAAAGGTGGGATGGGGGGGTCACAAGGGGTCGTGATGGGAAGAATGTGGACAGGAAGGGGAAGAGAGGGCGGGGAGAAAGTTGGGGAAAGGGGGATAGAGAGGAGGGAGATGGGGAAAGCAGGACCAAAGGGCCCCTAATCTTTAGCCTCCCCGCCCTCCCTCTCACTCTCCGCCTCTTCCTTCCTGTCCCACAAGTTTTAACTTCTCCCCCAACCGGACCACCTCGGAAACCGGTTTCGCGGGGAGATGGGGACTGAACCAATGGAACAGGTGGGACTCTGGGTGATGCTAGAGGAATAGAAATGGGGGTTGGGTTGAGGTATGGAGAGAATGAGAAGTTGGTTATTGGTGACTTCAGAGCTGCCCAGCTCGGCCAGGATCGTCGATACTTTTTTCCCCTCCTTATCCCGGACACCAGTATTGCTCTCAGACATTTGAACTATCTAGATAGATCTAAGGGTTGTAGAAAGATGAGAGGTACCACTGAGCCCTGATCAAGACAGGGCCGGAAGAGGCCTGAGCTTGGGAATCCCCTAACGTTTTGGTCAAGTGATTCCCAGGAGAAAAGCAGGCCGAACGCGGTCAGCACAGCTGTCTTGGGGGCAGAATGTGGGGAGGAGTAGAGAGAGACAGAGAAAACCAAGAGATAAAAACAGAAAATGCAGAATTTCCCCCTCCACCCCCTCCAAGACCACAGAGAGGCTCCAGTCTGCAGTTTAATGGGTAATCAGCATTATTGGTCCCCTCTATCAAGAAAGGAGACAGAACATTAAGCCAAATCAACAAATGCTAATTGAGTCCTATTCCTCCAGACAAGCTCACCTAGAGGTCTGGAATAGGGAGCTCTGTTTGGAGCTAGTTTTGAGAATATCCTAATACTGCCCCTAACTTACAATGTCTTAGGGGAGGGAAGGTGTCTTATAGATTCTATCTCCTTCTCCCTTTCTTCCCTAGGTCACCTCGTGGAACTCCTACTCTGGGGAAAGTGATGACGTGTACCCTTCGATTACTATACCAGAGCTATGCCATAAGGCTGATGTCCAGTCTTTCAGCAGAGCCTTTCAACCAAGTGTCTCTCTCACTGTGGCTGCTTTTGGCCTGGCGGGCAATGGTCTTGTCTTGGCCACCCACCTTGCTGCCCACCGGGCAGCCCGATCACCAACCTCAGCTCATTTGCTCCAGTTGGCCTTAGCGGACCTACTTCTGGCATTGACCTTGCCTTTTGCAGCAGCCGGAGCCCTGCAGGGATGGACACTGGGCAGCATTCTCTGCCGAACAGTCTCAGGCCTTTACTCAGCCTCTTTCCACGCAGGCTTCCTCTTTTTGGCTTGCATTAGTGCTGATCGCTACGTGGCCATAGCTCAGGCTTCCCCAGGGGGCCACAGACCCCCAGCTGTCAGGACCCATGTGGTCTCCGTAGCAATCTGGCTGCTTTCCCTGCTTCTGGCGCTGCCCTCTCTCCTCTATGGTCAAGATGGGCACCGAGATGGGCAGAGGCGCTGCCGACTGGTATTTCCTGAGGGTCTGACTCAGGCAGTCAAAGGGGCCAGCGCAGTGGCCCAAGTGATCCTGGGCTTTGCGCTGCCTTTCGCAGTCATGGTGGCCTGTTACGCCCTCTTGGGCCGGACACTCTTGGCCGCCAGAGGGCCAGAGCGTCGCCGAGCGCTGCGCGTTGTGGTGGCCTTGGTAGTGGCTTTCGTGGTCCTGCAGTTACCCTACAGCCTAGCCTTGCTGTTGGACACCACCGACCTGCTGACTGCCAGAGAGCGAAGTTGTTCAGCTAGCAAGCGCAAGGACATGGCCCTTTTGGTGACCGGTGGCCTAGCCCTCGCTCGCTGTGGCCTCAATCCTGTGCTTTACGCCTTCCTAGGGCTCCGCTTTCGCCAGGACCTCAGGAGATTGCTTCGAGGTGGGTGCTTCCGACACAGCTCCAGTCAACGAGGCCGCTGTCCTCGCCGACCCCGACTTTCTTCATGCTCAGCTCCTACAGAGACCCACAGCCTCTCCTTCTAGTGGACTCATTCTCAGGGAAATAGAGATGTGCACATACAAAGATATGAGATATAGATATACAAATATGTGAGGATGAGGGGATTGGATGTATTGGGGAAGAAAAGAAGATCCTGGAGGAAATGGAGAGACAGGTGGGAATTTCTTCTGTGTATTGAGATTAAAATTCAAATTTAAGCCCAAGATTATCTGAAAGTTGGATGTAATCAATACCTGTTAAGATTTTCATTCATCAACTTGGAAACGACTTCCTGGCAGGTTACTGCTGCCTTATAGAAAGGCAAGAGGAAGGGGAAGGTTAGGTGTAAGTTCCCCAGAGAAACAGCTGCATTGGAGGGGGGGGGGGGGACTGCAAGGCGCCAGGGAGACAGGGCAGATTGCTACATACAGAAAAGAAAACAGTAAAGAAAACAAGTTGAAAGTAGTTTGCAGTAAAGGAGTTTCGAATCTCTAGAATAGGCCGTTTCATAGACCACGATCCCAGCTGGGAAGGGCCTGCCACTCTCATTTCCCAGGGGAAACAATTTGAGATACAGAGAGGGAAGTGATCTATCTGCCTCCTCGGTCTTCATGTGGGAGTGTCGGAGTTCCCATGGCTTTCTCCATCTTTTCTGTGCACGGGCCAGAGGAAACGGGATGAGCTTGCAGGAGGGAGGAGGAACTTCCTGACTGTCAAGGGTAGAAGCTTTGGAAAGCGGAGGGGAAGGGTGAGGAGTGTGTAGGGCCCGGGAGACCCCCTTCCGTCTGGCGGGGCGAGGAAGGGTCTCTTTGGCGTAGGTCAGTGGGTGACCCACCTTTGACAAAAGCCCCTTTAAATCCTGCTCTTTAGAACCAGAAGCGACCCCCGGAGCACACGTGACCGACCCCAGGGGTATTTTTTTCTCCGCCCAGGGCCGAGCCTGCTCTCTACAGAGGACGGAGGAGGGGAGAGGCGGGATCTGGGAGGAGCCTCGGCGAAGCCCCTCCCCAGCATTCCCGTTTTTACTCCCTCCGGTCTATGCCCCTGGGACCCCCAGCATCCGAGCGGAGCCTGGGCCCGGGACACCATCCCAAGTCCGGCCTCAGTCTCCCGTAGGGACCGCGGGGGAAAGGGGGAGAGAAGGCTGGAAGCGACGCCGATTCCCGCGGGGGGCGCTTCAGCGGCTGGGCCCCGGAGCCCCGAACCCTTCACCCCGAGCTGAGGGAAGCTGTGCTGAGTCAGCACCGCGCGCTCCCGACCCTCTGCCCGTGCACGCCCGCTCCGGGCCCCTCCCTCCGAGCCCTCTCCTTCCCCAGCTCCCAGGCCTGCGACTCCATTAACCCCTTCCTCGCCGGGGCTTAGGAAAGCCTAGGGGAGGAGGCTAAAGAGGGGCTAGGCAGGGGAGAGAGAGATGGGGGGGGGCGCGGGGAGTAATACTTCTTTTACTACTAGCCAAGAGCTGTCGAGCTTCCTCCCCGCCCCAAATCCAGTGTTCCACTTCCCAGCCCCAGCCTTAGGGAAGTTTTGAGCTCGAAAATTCTGATTGCGATTCTTGCCCCCGGGAACCTAGGTCCTCGCCTCAGTTTCCCCGGCCTGGAAAGGAATTGGGCATGGGCAGAAAAAACGAGATTTCTTCTTTCTGCAACATTTCCCACGTAGGCCGGCCTAAGTCCCGAGAAAGTTTTTCCACACTTGCCTCTGATCTGGAGGAGTCAGAGAAAAGCACCCCGAGCTCCCTCTAGACTATCTGTCTTTTGTCTCCCAAGCGCCTGGACCCCCGGCCACTGGAGTAGCTGCTTCCAGAAGTAACGTCTTTCAGAATTTTTTTTAAACTCGTCTTATTTTTTTAATTTATTTTTCCATGAAATTAAAAAAAGAAAACTACCTTCTCTCTCACTGGGGGGGGGGGACCTAGTAAGCATCATGAAAACTATGCAAAAAACACCTTTCTGCATTGGCAAAGTCCAAAAAACAAACAAAAAAAATCTATCTCAATCTACACCGAGCTCATCCCCTTTCGCGCGCCCCCCACCCCCGCGTCAGGTCCTAGCGCGCTGGGAAGGAGTTAAAGGGTTAAAAGGAGGGCGTGGAGGCGGGGCTGCCTCCGGGCCGAGCGCCCGCTCCGGACCCCGAGAGCGGGGCGGGGCTAGCTCCTCGGCTCCTTCGGCTCGCTCAGGCCCGAGCCCGCCCCTCCCGGCTGTCACGGAGCCAGGGGGCACATGATGCAACCCGCCGCTGCCTCCCTCACCCCATTGGCCGAAGCTCCCGGCGCCGGGCACCGGAATTGGTCGGAAGAGTCTGTGACGACATCCAGCCCTCGCCTCGTTCTGGGAGAGGGGCGGAGGGAAAAGAGAGGGGAGGGGGGTGGCAAGAAGAATCGCGCGGGGGGGCGGAGCCCGGGCGCAGAGCTCGCGCCCCCCGCGCGCCAGTCCCGGGGCTGCAGGGAGCGCAGCGCGCGCCGCCCGGGCCCCGGACACCGGACGCGGCAACGGACGCGACCCTCCCGGAGCTCGGACAACTGGCCGCTCGGGAGCCCGCACCGGACGCCGCCCCCCGCCGGGCCGGACGCCGCTTCCCGGCCCCGGACGTTGCTATCTCCCCCCCCCCCCCCGGCCTGGAGCATGTCCCCCCACCGAGGCCCCAGACACTGACTAGCCTCGGGCCCCGGAGGGCGCCCCGCCGCCCCCCGGCCCGCACGCTGCCGCCCTCTCCCTTGGCCCGAGGCCCGCGACCCGTCACCCCCTCCCGCGGCTCGCCCCGGCCGCCCGCGCCTCCGACCCCCCGCTGGCCGGATGCCTCTCCCGGGGGGGCTCTGGTGGCTCCTTTGCTGCCGTCGGGGCTTCACTCTCCTGCGGAGGGACTACGGGGACGGCGAGCTCGGCGGCGACGGCAACGAGGACGAGGACGAGGAGACCTTCGAGCTGCGGGCCCCGGGCTCGGCCAGCTGCGGGCGGGTAAGCCCGGGAGGCCTGCGGGGCTCGGGGTCCTCCGGGGAGGCCTCCACGGGGGCGGGGGAAGGGCGTCCTTTCTGCCCGCGCCGGGCTGCTGCCCTCGCGCGGGCAGGACGGCCCCACTGGGCGCTCTGGGGCGCTGTCCACCTGCCGGGGCCCGGCGGCGGGGGAGGCGTCGCGCGTGGCCCAGCCTGGCCCGGCCTCTGGCCCGGCCTCTCCCTCCTGCCGCTGGCCCGCGTCCCGTCCCGTCCCGTCTCCTTCCGCCTCCGCCGGCGCAGAGGAATGTGGAGAGTCCGGCTGGGCGACTCGGACTCCGGAGTCCGCTGGGCTGGCTGCCCGCCGGGGCCGGGGCCGGGGCCGGGGCCGGGGCCGGGGCGGCGGCTCCCCCGGGAGAACGGGGCGGGGCGGGAGGGCACCCGGACCTCTGAACGCTCCCCGTCCACCCAGGACAGAGCTCTGCTCCTCTCCGGCCCCCCCCCCCCCGTGGGCCGGTGGAGAACCTCCAAGGAACGGGACAGGATTCACTTGACTTTTCCCTTTGGGGGAAACTGAGGCAAGGAAGGGCTAGACTCTGAATGTCACTCCTGCACTACTGACTCTTAACTTAAGAGACCGCCTGCTGCCAGGGGGTCCGGGCAGCTTTTCGCGTTCTCCTCCGTGTTTCCTTCCCCCCGCCCTGGGGTCCCCGGCGGGCCCGGTGGCTGAGTGCCCGGGTGGGGCGGGTTGCACCGCGGAGCCGGCGCCAGCACCTGGCGGAGGCGGAGGGAGGATAAATATAGAGGGGCGGGGAGTGACAGGGGGTGGAGGGGAGAGAGGAGGGAGGGAGGGAGGGAGAGAAGACAGGGCAGTAAAGGGTTGCGAAGGGAGGCCAAAGTTTTGCTTTACCCCCAAAAGTCGCGGCTGAGACTCCCACCCAGAAGCTCCCCCTCCTAGGAGAGGGAAGCTGAGCAGCCTTGGAAAGGAACGCACCAGAAGTCCCCAGCCTCGCACAGGGTCGGCTCTCTTCTTCGTCTCCCCCCCTCCCCCGGAGTTCTGTGGACAGGTGTCCCAGGTCCCCCTTCCACCCCTGTCCTTCCCCCCTCCTTTTCTCTCGCTGCTGCCCGGCCTGGGGCGTACTGGTACCGTGGCGCGGTTCCCGTTTGGCGAGGTTCCCGGGCCGGTTTATGGATTCTTTCTTGAGTCCCTGTCTTGACAGAAGCGCTAGGAAGCTAGTTTACAACCGGGGGTGGGGGGTGGGGGGAATGCCCTGGGCCGGTGAGCTGGACGCCCAGGCCCAGCATCAGGGAAAGGGGACTGAGTCCCTCTCCAATGCATGCCCTTCTCTACCGCCCCAGGCTTGCGGCTATGGGTGGGAGGTGATGAAATAAAGAACCCTCGAACTTGATACGAAGGAATCCTTTTTCTTGGTGTCTGTCTTTCCTTCCCTGAGGTCGACCAACAGCCTGTACCACCCTATTCAGGGAAGGGAAGATTGGTAAAGGGGGTGATTAAATGTATATTACCAGGGTAAAGACCAAAGTGGGTTAAATTTCTTTTTTTATTGTTCCACTCCGATGTCCGCGACTGTAACACATACTGACTGAAGGGAGGGGGAAGCAGAGGAACTAGCTCTCCTTCGAACCCTGGGAGATATGATACCCACGCATTTCTTTCTTGTTGGTTAATCCCTTGATTTGAGGAGCCTGAGGCAAAGGCTAGGGATGCGGTGTAGCCAGGCCTCTAATCCCTGGGCATCTCTTTCCCACCGCTGCAGGGCCCACTGGAGGTGACGCTAACACAGCCCGGGAGAAGCGGGCCGGGCTCGGACAGGTAAGTGCATTCTTTTCTCCTTGTCCCTATATCTTATCTTTCCAAGGTCCCTGATCCCCGAGACCCTCCATTTCTCTTAGTCTTCACCCTCCCGCCGAGTTAGGCAATAAGGAAGCAGCTCCAAGCCGGACGCTGTGGTTTGGCTGGGGTCCGGGAGGGGGGTGGGTAATAAGGGAGGCGGTCTGTCGGGGAACATGGAAAGGGGGGCTGGTGGTCTGAGCTATTTCTGGATCGAGGTCAGAACTGCCTAGCGGTTCCCACAGCCTGGGAGGGGAGGAACTCGGATTGAGACATTTCTGTCCCCGCCCCTTCCCCTCCCCCCGCCCACTACGGGAATTCCAGATCCTTTCCTTGCCAAGGGAACACTGAGTCTGGATGGGATCTGATTGGATTAGGTAGGTACGACCTCTTTCTGGGAGATGGGAGTTCCTCAGACCTACTGGTGGCTCCTCTCACCTTCCCTAGGCTGCAGGGTTCAGAGGAGACGAGAAGCCTTATACCCCAGCGGGGTCCCCCTGAAGAGGATCAAGACGTCATCCTCAAAGGTGGGGATCCCTTCCATCAGTCGGAACTCCCACTTTAACACTCCCCAACACTCCGACTAGTGAATTCCTTTTCTTCTGATTTGCCTTCTTTCCTTCCCTTCTCACCAGGTTGGCTGCAGCGGGAGCCTTGGGGAGGGGGGACCTTGCCCTGGCTGCCCTCTCGCAGAGCCTGGTTCGTGCTCACTCGTGATTCCTTGGACCAGTTCAGTGGAAGCGGAAGTGGGGCTCGGAGGCTTGGGAGCCTGGTGTTGACCAGTCTATGTTCTGTTTCGGGTCCTGAACAAAAGCCCAAGGAAACTGGTGAGACCCTTAGGACAGATACTTTCCACCTCCCAAACATCTTCCTCCTTTCCCTAGGGACCCTCTCCTCTTAACCTTGGACACTCCTGTAACCACTCCCCAACATTCTCTGATGAAGGGCCAGTGGGTGGTGATCTTTCTTTGTCTTCTTCCCTCAGGCCTCTGGTCAGTGACAGTGTCTAGCCGTAAACACAGTGTCCGACTCTGCTCTTCTCGGCTAGCTGAAGCTGCTCGCTGGGATGCAGCACTTCGGATTGTGATTGCTGAGAAGGCACCATTTGAGACTCCCACTCAGCTCCTACTTCGGGATATTCAGGTATGGAAGAATCTGGATAAGAGGTGGTTATGTTGTGATACCACAGTGATAAAAATAGTGGGTCATCGAGGTTAAACAGAGAGGCTATGGAATAGTCCAAGTGACCCCCACCTTATCCCTTACCCATTACTTTTTCCAATACTTCAGGAAAGTGGTGGAGACTCTGAGGCTGTGGCCCTCATTTATCGTCGAAACCCAATTCTGAGACACACAAGCAGTGCCTTGTATGCCCCACTCCTGCCTCTGCCCTATGGAGTTGGCCCTCCAGGTGAGAAGGTTAGGACTTCATGGAATGGGAGACAGGGAAATATGACACCCCCCTCAAAAAAAAGATGGCTCTTCACAGTTGGGGCACCTTGGACATCCTGGGAAAGAGAAGGTACAAAAGTATAATAGAAAACTCTGTCCTTGAAATCTGAAATCTGACTACATTTCTTACCTGTGTTGTCCATGGGCAAACCCCAATTTACTCATCTGTAAAATGAGGATAACTTCTTTCTATGTCTAGGTGTTAGGAAGATGCTTTGTAAATATTGAATTATTATTATTATTATTATTATTATTATTATTATTATTATTATTATTATTATTATTATATCCCCCTTGGTATAATTGATTTCTCTTATGGTGTCACCCCCACCCCCAGTCTTATAGTTTCAGACTTCTTGCATTTCTTTGAACTCCTTGTCTCTCCTCCTGAAGAGCCCCAAGCCCAGTTTAACTCACCATCTTCTCCATCCCTAACCCCTGTCTCTTCTCTCCACCAGGTCCAGGCTATGCATCACTTAGAGAGGAAGCTGTTCGATTGTTCTTGGCCCTGCAGGCCTTAGAGGGGGCTCGGCGCCCAGGGCCACTAATGCAGGGTGTGCTCCAGACTTGTCGGGACCTGCCGGCACTCCGGGATGAACTCTTCCTGCAGCTGGCCAAGCAGACTTCTGGCCCTGCTGGGCCCCCAGAATCCCCTGATTCTAACAGCCCTGCTGCCTTGCGGTACTGGCAGCTTCTCTGCTGCATGAGCTGCACCTTCCGGCCTGGGGGGGCCGTTCGGGGGCATCTACTGGGACACCTGGAGAGGTGAGGATGAAGAAGGTGACTCAGGGCAGGGCAGGACAGATGAAGAATGATGGGTACCATAGAGGTACAAAATGAGGAGTGAATGTAAGGGGAGACCCTTAAGGTCGGGGCGCTCAACTAATCTTAGATCAAGAATCTGGCTGCTCTGTAATGATGTCATATTAAGGTGTGAGAATGTGGAAAAGGATGTGGGGGAAGGAAAGTTGAGGAAAAAAGAGATCAGGAAGATTAGAGATAACAGGAATGCCCAGGATGGGAGAAGACCATGACAGTTGCAGGCTGGAGGGCACAGAATTGAGAAGGAGGGGTCCCTGCTGGGTAAGTGCTGAGCCTGAATATGCTTCTCAGGACAGAGAGAGCATTCCCGGACACTGAACTGGCTGAGTATACACGGTTCATCAGGAAGGCTCTGGGCCGTACTAGGGGCAGGGAACTGGTGCCATCTTTGGCAGAGATCTCAGCTCTCAGCCAGCGTCAGAAGCTTCTGTGTACTGTACACTGTCCAGGAGCAGGGGCCTGCAGCGTGGTCATTGATTCACACACTACTGCTTCGGAGGTGAGTGTTGGGACAGCAGTTCATGGCTTGGACACTGGAACCCCCTTAATCCAACAGAAAGCAGCCACCTTTAAAATGTATACTCATAAAGTGAAGAATTGGAAGGAACCTGGGGATGATCTAGACTGAGTTCTAAACCTGAGGTCCAAGGACCAGCCTAGCACTTCCCCCAGGTCAGCTGAATAGACCACTTACTAGCCATGGGGTCTCTATCTCTGTTTCCTCATCTGAAAAAGAGAAGAAATTTATACTAAATGACTTTTAACGTCCAAGGTTCCTTTCAGATATTAATCTATGAACCTATGATTTTTTCAAAACACTTATCTCCCCTCAACAGTCCTAGGTGACCCTAGCACTTCTGATCACTGAGATTGGTTGGGGCTGTTAGGTGAGGTGAAGAGTCATCTCATCTCCTGGTCTAGTCACATAACTTTTCTGTTTATTTTCAAGTTTATTTTTCTGTAAAATGAGAGTTGTATCTTCCAGTTAAGGTTATATGACTCCTTTACCCTGGGTTGGGGGTAGGACATTTGCCCACCCCTCTCTGTCTGCCCACAGGTGTCGCGGGAGCTTGTGGGAAGACTGGGCTTGGCTCGGAGCCGAAATGCATTCGCACTCTACGAGCAGAGAGGCTCGCAGGAGCGGGCCCTGGCTGGAGGAGCTCTAGTGGCAGACGTGCTCACCAGGTTTGAGAAGTAAATGTCCAGTGCTTGTCTCAGTATTTGCCTTTATTAGTTCTTGCCCCTGCTCCCAACCCCAACCTTCCCTTCCTCCAGTTCCCACTCCTGGAAACTCCTTCAATTCCACAGTTACCCCGCCCATCCAATCCAGGCCCTTCCCCGGCCCCATTCCTGGCTTTGTTTTTTTGAACTACTGGGGTCCTCCGGACTCCTCCGCCTAAGCCCTTTGTCAAATGTCTCTGCTTCGCAGTTTGACTGCAGAGGAGTCAGAATCTCCAGATTCGGGCTGGAGGCTGTGTTTGCGTCTACACGGACCTCTGCATCCTGAGGGGCTGCCTCCAGACGGGCATGAACTACCTTTCCTATTTGAGCAGGTGTGGAACCCTGAATATTGGCCCTGCTCGTGTGAGCTCGCGGACACACCACACCCACCCACTCCACAGACATCCCCCCCACATACCAGTGAACCCCTCCTTAAGTTCCCTTTAGCTGACTGTCCAGTCTGCCCAAGGGTCAGCTCTGCTCAGGCGCCCTCTGCCTCCTAGATGCCCCGTTATCCGCACCTCCAGGTGCCTTCACGTTCCCTCGTGGTGTCACCTCTACAGGCCCACGCTCTGTTGTTGCGGGGCCGGCCGCCCCCGCCCGAGGACACGCTGAGGGCCCTGGCCGCCCTGCGCCTCCAAAGTCTACACCGTGACTTCTCTCCTCTGGCTCCTCTTCCGCGTCTAGACCGCCTGCTCCCCGCCGCCGCCCTGACCCGAGAGACCCCACTCCGCCCAGCCCCTAGAACTCCCCCTACCGCCGCCCTGCTGGCCGGGGCGCTCTGGAGTCCGGGCTTAGCCAAGAGGAGGGCCGAGCGGGCCCGACGTGGGGCCGAGGTCCGGAGTGGGGGGCCCGGGGCCCGCGATGGGGGAGGTGCGGGAGCTGCTGCCGCTGTCCTGGGAGGGTGGAAGCAGCTTCGGGGAATGGGCCAGGCCGAAGCAATGGCGACCTACTTGGCTCTAGCTGCCCAGTGTCCAGGCTTCGGTGCTGCCCGGTATGACGTCCTGGAACTGAGCACGGTGAGCAGAGAGGGCTCAGGTTTACCCAGACTACTTCTACTTTTTCACCACTCCTGCTCTCCCACCAGACTCCCCTGGGTGCCAATACCTACTTTCCAGGGATGCCTTTTCCTTCATAAAAGGGGGGAGGATGAACAAGAAGTCCTTGTCCTCAGCATACTACTGCCCTTGAGTATCCATCCTATAGGAGCCCTGCATCTGGATCAGGAGTATTCCTCCTCCTCCTTCCTCCTCCTCCAAAACACAGTCATTTTCCTGCTCCCTCCCCTCTTGAAGAAATAGATCCCTCCTCCTTTATTTGACTTGTTCCTTTTGTCCACTAGGAGACTGGGGGTGGTGTCCCACAGCAACTCTGCCTTGGTGTAGGGGCCAAGACCATGTCCCTATCCCGACCAGGGGAGACTGAGCCCATCCACAGTGTCAACTATGGTCATGTGGCTGCCTGCCAGTTGACTGGTCCACACACTCTGGCACTAAAGGTTGGGGACAGCCAGCTGCTCCTTCAGAGCCCTCAGGTAAACTGGAGGTAGAAGGATAAAAGGTTTTAGGCCAGCTAGGTGGTGCAGTGGAAAGAGCACTGGCCCTGGAGTCAGGAGGACCTGAGTTCAAATTTGACCTCAGACACTTAATAATTACCTAGCTGTGTAGCCCTGGGCAAAGCACTTAACCCTATTGGCCTTGCAAAAAAAAGAAAAAGAAAAAACAAACTACCAGAGGTTTAAAAAAAAGTAGCCAAGAAATGGGAGTACTGAAAAATAGTTGTAATGACTTAATAGGTGCCTAATGTCCTTCACTTATTTTCTTAAGGTGGAAGAGATCGTGCATCTAGTGAATGCCTACCTGGCTAACTCCACTCCTGATAGATCCTGCAATGTTGTCACGCCACCAGACCTGCCAGCCACACCCTCCCCTGTCAGCCAAAATCCAGGTCTCGATGACCACCAAGTATAATCCGACAGTTTTGGTCATCAGCAGCTGCAAGACTTGGAGAGTGATGGAATCATGGCTTGCCCACCCATGAACATCTATCATAGTACCTGGGTTTTGAACTCTTCTGGGATTTCAAGAACCACTGACTCACCCTACCACACACATTAGCCCTGCAGGGACAGGGCCCCCTTGTCATCTCCTTCCTCCTGCACCCAGGGGCTAGGATTTTGACAGGCACGGACAATTTTCTAGTATGTTTCTTAATTTATTTGTAGAAGAAAAGAAAAAAATCTTTATTTACACAAACTCTTCCTATGAGAGTGATGTCAACAGTTCTTGAATGCCTTAGCCTAAACTGTGGTCCTCAGTTACTCCCTTGGGATTAGGCCCCACCTTCCACCCCCATATTCTGGACTTTTGCCAGGAGGCTGGACATCACTGGGACACCACCCATCTTGACCTTCCGCCTTTAACCCCATACAGTCTAAGATGTTGCCCCAAGGGTAGTGGGTGGAGCAATAGGGCAGTAGCAGAAGCTGATAATTACTTCCTCTTCCCCTCTCCTTGTGGTGTGGGGGCGACATTTTGGCGTCCCTGAGGCTGGAAGGAGGCTGAGTCACTAGCATTGACACTTTCAAATTCCTGCACAGGTGTCCAGTCTCTGTCTACACCCTGTGATCATGACTAGCATCCCTGCTGGTCCATCTCTAGCACCTCTGATCTCTCCTTATTAGAATGGTTAGGGCAGTACTAACACCATATGCTGAAGGGAAGCACTCTAGATTGAGAAGAGGTGTCAAAGCCATGGATTGGGGACACAGTGGGTAGCCCCATCAGTGAAAGGAAGTCCGCTTAGTGTGTGGTCAACCTTTCTTCCTTTGTTGTTGTTCAATTGTGCCCAAGTCTTTAAGACCCCATTTGAGATTTTCTTGACCAAAGATATTAGGGTGATTTGCCCTTTTCTTCACCAGTTCATTTGGCAGATGAAGAAACTGAGGCATACAGAATTAAATGACTTGCCCAGGGTCATTCAGCTAGTTAAGTATCTGAGGCCAGATTTAAGTCTTTCTGGCTACAGCTCTGGCACTCTATCCACTGTATCATTCCTTCTCCCCTTATTCGCTAGAAGGCAGGGGCTTTTGGGAAGGTAGGAGATTAATTTAAAGATCAAATAGAGGCAAGCTCAGCTGGCTGTCTCATACTTAATCCATTCTCCCTTACTCCCACATTATCCACATCCTTCTCCCCACAGAATCAGTGGTTCATAGAATTGGAGGGAACCTTGAGGACTCGCCACATTAAGATTAATTGAAAGAATTCTGAGGATGCTGAGCCTGGAGAAGCTAGAAAGTTAGGGAGAGTTTTGCAACTTGAAATGTTTTCTTGTAAAAGAAGAATTAAATTTGTTGTTTGACCTCAGAAGGTAAAAGTAGGAGCAGAGGGAAGAAACTGCAGAGGCAAATTAGGTTTGCCATAAAATGAAACTTTTGGTGATTTTAGCTATCCCAAAGTGGAATGGACATATCAAAAGGAAGTCTCATTAGAAGTCTTCAGCTAAAGGCTGGTATGAATATTTATAGTGAGGATTTTTTAGAAGGTTGGACCTTTGAGCTGCCCTGTATTTCTCTTAAAAAAAAAAAATTCAGCAACAAGGCTAGTTCTATTTCACATGAGGAAACTGAGACTCAGAAAAAGGAAGCAACATGATCAATCTCATCCAAAGTTTAAATTCAAATAGATTTAAATGTTTATCCATGATGGACAAAACAGGACATAAAGACCCCTCCTGCAAAGTCCATGAATAGACACACCTCATAGTTCTATTCAGTGTTTTATTTTTGATGGTCAACACAGAAAGACAACATATAATTGTACTATTAGATTTTTACTGTGTTCATACTTAAGGGGGAAAGGTATGGTAAATGGAAAAAGCTAATGTGTTCATGCTGGAGCTCAAGCTTTCTGAAGAGATCGAAGGGAGACAATCACAATGGCACACATGCTAACAATTGTGAAATGTAGGGCTGTTATCCTTGGAGTAGGAAGGAGATCACTGTTCCTGGGTACCCCAGGAGATGTAGTCAGGTCTGGTGGCAGCATGATACTCATCAATGAGCTGCTGCACAATCTCCCTTGAGGTGTCCAACTCATCAAAGTTCTCCTTGAAGATGTCCTCCTTGCGGAACTGTTCCAGGAAAGCCTCTCGCTTCCGCAATTTATCGTATTGGTGACATGTGCTTTCAAATAACTAGGGTAGGAGTGGTAGAGGAAGGGACACAGTTAAGTGGACAGCATGGTCTTGGTCTGGGAAACTGGTGAGGTTAGATGAAATTATCTTTGTCTTCTCCCATAATTTAGGAAGTAGTGCCAGACACATTTAGAGTGGGGGAGATGAGGTGATGAAAAGGTGAGAACAGCAGCTTGAAACATGCATAGGAGGAAACATGGGTATGGGTAGAGGGTGAGGGCTAGAATAAACTCACGGAGCTGATGCTGGTGTGGTTGGCCATCATGAGTCCACTGACTCGATGGGCAGATGGAAGATAGGGTGATTTCCGAGACAGTGCCACTTGGATGCTTGCTGGGCCCCAGGGGATAAAGTTGGCTAATTTGCGTTCCCGGATCCTTTGAAGGCTTTTGTGGACCTGAGGCAGAAATGGGGAAGACACTCAAGGTATGTGGGAGGTACTTTCAGCCACTGGCCTCAGCCCTGAATAGTCAGAAGGTCCCTTCAGTATCAGTGGGGCAGGGGTTATTTAGGTGGGGCAAATTACCCACCTGGGTGGGGTCCACCTCTCCCTGGATAATGTTGAGTATGGCAATGTAGCAGTGGTTGGTCTGGCGATCCCGACCTGTGGATACCATTACGTTCTTGGGCTGCAGCAGCCGACGCATCACATCCAGCACTGTTGTCTTCCTCACGCTGGCCACCTGAAGGAGTAGGCTATCAGGGACCATGCTTGAATACCAGAAGAGACACAGAGTTGACCAGAAAGAGACTAGTACAGTTTGCACAAAGCTACAAACAGGAGTGACCTGTCACACCTCCCCTCCCCCCCCCACCAGGCCCAGAATACAGATCTAGTGGTCAGAGGCTTAAATCTCAGAAACTCATTCTGAACTCCATGTCTCTAGTTTGTCCTTTGGCTCAATATAAGTGTAATAGTCAGAGGCAGCTGAGTATCAAACTGAGCATTGGACCTGAAATAAAGAAGACCTGGGTTCAAATTCAACCTCAGACACAACGGTACTAACTGAATGACCCTGAGCAAACTATTTAAACTCTAAGCACCAGTCTTCTCAACTGGAAGATAACAGTAAGCACATCCCAGGGAGGTTGTGAGAAATGAGTTTTATAAAGTCCATAGCATGCTGATTTCCTTCCTAATAGTCTTGTGGGATAATAGATTTAGAACTGGAATCTTCACCTTAACAGATGAGAAAATTTGAGACCCACTTTGGTTAAAAGACTAGACTGTTACAGATACTAAAAAACCTTTCCTCCACATAGAGTTGATTTGAACCCAAGTATTCTATATTCTGAACGTGCAAGGATCAGTCATATAGTAGGTCTAGACTACCTACAGTTGGCACTGTGTAGGCTATGGAGGCCAGTCATAAGGCTAAAGATTCAGTCCTCAGCCCAAGGTCTGAGACTTAAAAAATAGAAGGGAAAAGACAGATTCTCCAGTGCAGCCTTTCTGTCTGCCAGGGAGGAAAAAGGGAGAGAGACAAGAGTCAGGATTTGAGAAAGTCTTGGGGTCAGGACACACAGCAGGAAGAACAGTAGTATTCAGGCCCACTCTGTCTCTGCTGGGCAATAATCCCGACATGGGATGGAGTGGAGAGACAAGAGCAAGGGCAGCTTCTTACAGATTGGTCAGTGGTAAGTGGGGTGTAGCCAGTCATGAGGAAGTGGAGCCTGGGTGTAGGGATAAGGGAGGCGATGAGGCCGATGAGGTCATTGTTCATGTAGCCAGGGTAGCGCAGGGTTGTGGTGCTGGCTGACATGATGGTAGACACCTGTGGCCATAGGGAAGAAAGTAAGGAAAGGAAAAAAAGCAAGGGAAGGAGGGAGGAAGGGAAGAAGGAAAAAGGAATGGAGGAAGAAAAAAGAAAGAATGGAAGAAGGGAGGGAGGGAAGGAAAAAGGGAGGGAGGAAGGAAAGGACTAAGAATGTACTAGGTACCAGACACTCTACTAAGGGAGGGGAAGTGTTAGGATACAAATAAGCACCTGTGTCTCTCCCTGGCCTTCAAGGATCTTAATGGGCAAAGACAACACTAAAGGGGCAGAGTTGCCAGAGAAATGGAAAATTGCTGCATTGGTCACAAACTATGAAGTACACTAGCACCATCCCATGGCATGGACCAACTGACAACTGAAAAGTAACTCTATATCGAGGAAAGGACTCACCAGCTGGTTGATCTGGGAGAAAGATGGGTTCTGAATGTGCAGTCTGTCTGTAGCAATTCGATTCAGGGCTGTGTTATCTAGAACCACCTGAGGAGTAGAGATCAGAGGAAAGTCAGTTTTGCTTGAAGTATAAGCTACATTTACCCCAAATTGCCAGAAAACACATTGATCTCTTCCACAGTGGTGAATGGGAAGGCTTACTGAATTTTTTTTTCAGTTGTGTGGGGGTTTTCTTGGCAAGACTCTGGAGTTGTCATTTACTTCTCCAGTTCATTTTACAGATGAAGAAACTAAGGCAAACAAGGTTAAGTGACTTGCCCTGGGTCACACAGCCTGTGTCTGAAGAAGGATTTGAACTCAGGAAGTTGTCTTCCTGATTCCAGGTCTGGTGCTCTGTACATTAGATATATGCTTATATGTATCCTTTATTATTGTATTCTGTCAACCACATTAGATTTTAAGCTATTTACAAGCAATGAGGTGGGGGGAGGGAAGGGAGGGTTTGAATCTGATACTTCTGCTCCAACTTGTTCAAAGTTTCTCCCAGATGCTAAACGAGGGCTCGTTTTGATTCAGTGACTACTGAGGAGTAGGCACAACTAACTTACTAGAGGATAAATTGATTTTATTATAAGTAAAGAGGACCCTGGCTTCTCTTCCCCAGGCTCACCACACAATCTGCATTCTGTGTCAGTCTCTTGAGGGTTAGCAGTGAGTTATAGGGTTGCACGACCACATCACTCATCTCATCCTGGTTGGGAAATACTGAGTATGTCTGCACCAGCTTCTTGGGGTATCTGGGTGGTAGTGATGCAGAACAGAGTTAATAAAGATGAATCTCTACATTCCTTGACTGTATTAGAGGGGAGGGATTAAGGATTAAGGAAGGGCAGAAAGTAGTATTAAGAAACCCAGGAAAAGGGAGGTCAGAAATTGCCCACCCTCCTAGACAGTTTTCCTCCAGGGAATTCCTGGGGCATAGCCCAACCTTCTGTTGGCTAACATCAACTCTCCTACCAGGAAGGGGAAGAGCTATTCTTTATTCCAAGATAAAGCCAGCATGTATCAGCCCCCATGGACATTCAGTGAGCCAGGGGTTTGATTCTCTCTCTCAGCTACCCAGAAAAGGACAAGATGGACCTCTACACATACTTACCTGTCATTCAGCCGTTCTAGGAGGTAGGAGCCCAAGCCAGAGCCAGTTCCACCAGCAATGGAGTGGCACAATACAAAACCCTGGATACAGAGGGAGTGGAGAACTGGTCACCCTCTATGTAAGAAATGAAGGGAACCCCCTAATCATGGTCCTTCCCAAAGCTTTTTTGCTTTCCTTTTTTTGTAAGGCAATGGAGTAAAGTGAACTTGCCCAAGGTCACACAACTAATCAGTATCAATTATGAGACCTCAGGTGGTTCTGACTCCAGGGCCAGTGCTCTATCCACTATGCCAACCACTGCTTCCTCAAAGCTTCTTGGCTTCATGCCCAAACACAATAGCACATGGGGAACATGGCCCTGTTTCTAACCTTACCCAATGATGTGGGAAAGGTTTGGGGATTCAAGAAAGTCTATGAAGTTGTTAAGAAAGACCCTGAAAGACAAGGAATAATACCCTTGTGTGTTGCCCATTCTTCTCAGTCATATGTTGTTATGATTCTTTTAGGTTCTTTTGGGGTCATTACCTCTAGGCTGTCACTGCCATCTGCCTCCCGATCTATGATATCAAAGATATCCTCGTGAATCTTCTCCCCCTGTAGGAACATGGGCAAGGTCAATGGCTTGTGCACACAGAGTATCTATCTTCCATTTCTCTTGACAGTATACAGAGCTCTTCCTTCAAACACCATTGACTTCCTTGCAACAAAAAAACCTGAGCTCCAAGTAGATGTTTGTTTTTGGCAAGGCAGTGGGGTTAAGTGGCTTGCCCAAGGTCACACATGGATAATTATTAAGTGTCTGAGGCTAGATTTGAACTGAGGTCCTACTAGCTCCAGGGCTGGTGCTCTATCCACTGCACCATCTAGCTGCTCCTAAGTAGATGTTTACTACAGAAAATTCCATTTTAGTTCCTGTACCTCTCTTACACAGTACTGTTTTCTGTAGGTCTGGCCAAATCCTCGTTTGATTTTTAGGTCTGTCTGAGAATTTAGGGGCTTTTCCCCTTAAATAAAGAGTTGTTCCTAGGAGATGGCTAGTTTTGGGGAGAGGTTATGAAGTAATCCCAGAAGAGATGTCTTTATGCAACATGCCTATGTGATCCTCCATTGGGTACCTGTGAGAAGCCGCTGGCCCAGTTGTTACCAGCCCCTCCACCATGTTCAGACAGGTAGATGTTCTCAGGGTTGTAGAGTTTGGCATAGGGAGAGTTGAGGATGGAGTGGATCACTCGAGGCTCCAAGTCAAGCAGCACAGCCCTTGGGATGTAGTGCTCATCATCCGCCTGTCACAGAAAAACAGAAGACAAAGGAGACCCCCAACATCCAGGAGCCGCCCGACCCCTCTCAGTTCCCTCAGGGCGCTGACCCTTTTCTGCTCAGCCACTTCGGACCTCTTGTCTACCTAAGAGGCAGGCACTTTGCTTCCTCTGGTCAGATACCGTCTTTCCCCTCTCATGCCTCTCTGCCCATTGGGTGCCCAGTTTTCTGTGCTCGTGCATCTGGAAGAGCACCTGGTAGAAAAAGACGTCCTTTCGGTCGGTGCCCTCGGTAGCAAATTCCTCCACGATGCCCTCCGGGCTGATGCCGTGCTCCGCGCAGAGCTGCTTCCAGAACTCGAACCCGACTGTGGGGATGACAGAATACCGATATACCCAGAATGGACCAATCTCACCTTTGCCTTGGGGTAGCGGACCCTTGAGCCCGGAGGGCACGAGCCACGTCCTCCCCACCCCGCTCTCACCCCTCACCCCCACCACTCCCCGCCACAGCTGAGAGGCGGGATGCTGGGTCCTGTTGGGACCAGTCACAGCGCGAGGCTGGTGAGCCGGGCATTCGGGTCCTGTCACTCTGGGGCACCCGGGGACAGGAGGGATGGTCTCCCGCGGGGGTTCGGAGGAGGGGGGTAGGGGCAGGCGGGCTTGAGACCACGGGGGTGCTGCCCGGGCTGACGACCGAGAGGCCCGGCTCTCACTCTGGTTGCCGCACTGGCCCAGCTGCAGGGTGATGATCTCCCGCGGCATCCCTGCGCTCCTGCTCCGGCCCTGCCGCCGCCCGCGGGGCCGCCGGCCAGCGGCTGGCCGCGCGCATGCGCCGAGCCCACCTCCCCTCCGGCTGGGCTCCGAGTCCGGGAAGCCGCGGGGGCGGGGGCGGGGGCAGAGGCGCAGGGCGATCCACCGCGCATGCGTCAGCCTCTCCCCTCCTCCCTCTCTCCAAGATTCTTTCCCCTTCCCGACGCCGGTCTATTTGGACAGCGCCGTAATTAGCTCCCGGAGGAGCCGGGATCCGCGCAGGCGCGGAACGTAGCCTCCAGCTGGGCGTCTGCGCAGTAGCGGTGGTGGGAGGCGGAGGCCGGAGAGGGTCGGCAGCGGGCTCCGGGAGCCGGGAAAGACCTCGGGTTCGGCCGCGACTCCCTCAGGTCAAGGCTAGGAGCGGCCCCCTTGCCCTGCCCCCGCGAGGGCCGAGCAGTGGAGCGGTAAGAGCCCAAAGGTAATGTAAGGGGGGGCTTTCTGCGACCAGACTGCCCCGCTTCCAAAAAGTGAAGCTCTAACTGCTGGGGCTTGTGGGGGGGCGGGGATCCACGTTAGACACTAACGGCTTTACCCACGGAAATGGCGCCAAGAAATTGCATTAAATGAGAGATCAAATGAGGTCGTGATCCTGGAGCTTGTCGGATGGATCGCTCCAGAAACGAGTGGTTCTTGTCGGTGAAAATGTTCGAACCCAATACGTGGCGAAAGCAGGACTTCAGCGCGGTTACCTGGAATTTGACAGGTGGATCAGCTACAGAGACAAATGGTTTTATCTATGAAAATGGACAAACCAGATGACTGGAGTAGCATTTCCACTTAGTGACCTGGGGTTTGTCTGGTGAATCAACTTAAGAAACGAATGGTTTTATTAATGAAAATGACACGGTTATTAGCCAAATAATCATAAAACAATTCTAACTTAGTCACCTGGAGTTGGTCGGGTGTATGCACCTCAGAAACAAATCACTTCATCAATGAAAATGACACTAGAAATTGCATTAACTCATAGATCAGATAATGATAGCAGAGTTTGAAATCAAGACTCTGGAGTTTATCAGGTGGATCAACTTCAGAGACAGAAGGCATATCACTTTTGCCTTCATGTCCTAAGAACCAGAGGACTTTCCTGTCTTTCTTACTCCTGAAAATTTGAATATCTAATATCACATAAACCACCTCCCAGATCCTCCCCCCACTAGAAAGTGAGCTCCTTGAGAACAGAAGGACCCTCTGGCCATTCTCTTTGTGTTCCCAGTACATCATAAACCTTAATAAATGCCTTTTTCTTTCTGACTCCCAACTCCATTCCTTTCCCCCCCCACTTCTCTCCAAGTCCTTTCTCTCATAATAGAACTCACATTTTTGTATAGCATTTTTAAATTTACAGACTTTTCCCCATGCTATCTCTAATAAGAGATAAGCAATGAATAGATTATCTTCATTTTACCTTATCTCCCCATCCTTAAGTTGATAACTATATCATTTTAAAGGTTTTTCCTCTCTTCCTCAGAGATGCAATTAGAATAGGCAGTGATATGTTCCAAAGCAAGGAATTAAGAGGGTGTTAACAGGATTTGTTGTCCTTCAAAGGAGTAGCAACTACTGAGTGTAGGACTTAATTAGCAGGAATAGTTAAAATAGGAATCTATCAAATAGAGGGTTGGGATTATCCCATCCCCTTTCATTCCTCTGACAGCCTCTATATGACTGAAGCCATGATCTAGGGTTAGAGCCATAGAAGAGTCCTTAAAGATCACATGATCTGGCTCCTTCATTTTGTAGATATGGCATTGAATCCAAGAGAAGTTAGCTCAGTCAATATGCATTTATTATTCACCTACTACATATTTAGTAGCACATAGTGTACTAGACTTTGTAGGCAACTGTGCTAAGGGCTAAGGATTCAAAGGAAAGTTAAATTCAGTCCCTGCCCTCCATGTATAATATACATACACACACACACATATATGAAGAATTGGAAATAATCAGCAGAAGGAAGGCACACAAAAGATTAAGGAGAATCAGGAAAGAATTCCTTTAAAAGATAAGATTTTTCTTGAGACTTGCAGGAAGCCTGGAGGCAAAGGTGAGGAGCAAGAGCATTCTGGGCTTGGAAGACAATTAGTAAAAAAGGTCCAGAGTCAAGATATGAGAGAGAGCTCTAAAGAGGACTGTCAATTAAATTTAGCACTCTTTAAAGTTTTTTCTTTTTTGTTATAAACTTGACACACTTATTAATTAAAATTTATAAACCAAATAGTGATTAAAAACAAAAATGATCATTTGTATTTATAAAGAACAGAAAAATTTATATATGAAACTGGGATTTATATTATATAGTTTGTTTTTTAAAGCATATAATAAACTATTGTTCCAAAACTGCCCTGCTTGTTTGTTTGTTGTTGTTGCTGCTTTCTGAATTTCCTCATATGCTTTCTTCTAAGTATTATTACAGTCTCAGAAGATCTTGCAATCACTGTCTTTCCTCCCCACCTCAAAAAAAAAGTAGCAAATAGGTATATCTGAAGTGGATATCTTGTTCTGAACCTTCGAATTCAACACTGCTCTGACACAAGATAAGAAACATTAACTTTTAGTCTTTTGGAGTTGTGGCTATTAATTGCATTAAGTCTTCTTTCCTTAGTGTCCTAGAACAAGCTCTTGGGAAATATCTTTCTTATGGTTCTCCTAGTTCTGCTCACTTTCTTCTATATCAAGTCCTATTAGTCTTCCCAGGTTTGTCTAAGTCCGGTCCTTTAGTCATTTCTTGTATAATAATATCCTATAACATGTATATATCATTATGTGCTTAATAGGTCCCCAATTGATATCCCCTCTCCCATTTCTAGGTCTTTTCTACATAAAAAACTGCTATGGGTGTTTTTGTCCATATTAGACCTTTCCTTTAGCTCTTCCTTGTCACTGAGTAACTTTTTGGTTATTGTTCTAAATTGTTTTCCAGAATGACTGAACTGATTTATAGTTCTAACAGCAGAGCATCCATGTAGCTATGCTCCCAAGTCCCTTTAACAATTGCCTTTTTCCTAGCTGTGTGGCCTTGGGCAAGCCACTTAATCCCATTGCCTTGCAAAAACCTAAAAAAAGTAAAAATAAATTTTAAAAAATTGCATTTTTCCTTGTCATGTTTACCAATCTAATAAATGTGAAGTAGAACCTCAGAACTGTTCTACTTTGCATATCTTATATTATTAGTGACTTGGGACATTTTTTGATATGGTTGTTGATAGCTTACCATTCTTGTTTTAGAAAGATTTTATTTATTTTGAGTTTTACAATTTTCCCCTCATTCTTGCTTCCTTCTCCCCACCCCCCCACAGAAGGCATTCAGTTAGTCTTTACATTGTTTCCATTTACCTTTCTTTTTTTGAAAACTGCCTGTTCATATCATTTGACCAAATGATCTGTTGGAAGATAGCTCTTGTCCACACATACATATATGCATGTACACACATGATCACAACACACGTGAATATTATACACATATATCCATATAAAGCAATGTACACACATGTGCACATATGCCTATTCATGTATTCATATATATATACTTATACATTTATATACTAGAAAGGCACTTTGCTAGGTGTCAGGGATATAAAAGTGAACTGGGACATTACCAATCCAAAGGAAGATTATAAAATTTGAGCTTCAGTATGAATAAAGCTTCTCTATCTTTCTTTTAAAATACTACAAAAAAGAATGACCAAAGGAGGTACCAGCAAAATCTAGATGACTACTTGTCACATATGTTACAGAGGGCATTCAGGTACAGGTTAGACCAGATGGTCTCTGAAATCCCTTGCAAAATGAAATGCTCTATGTTCTCTCCCAGGATCCTCTGGATTCACTTTGAACTTTATTGCCTTTCTCTCATAATAGATTTGCATTTCAATTTATGAAGAGTCCTGTTAGGTAAGAAATGTTTGCATTATCCTCATTTTACAGATAGTGAGACTGAGTTAAGTAACTGCTCCTTCTGTCTTCTCCTTCCTGTCCTTATGATCATAACTTTTCCTTATTCTAAGAACAACAGAAATAGTTTCAGATATAGTTTATATGCAAAAAATAAAATAAAATCATGGTGTCTATCCATCTAGTCTAATAAGCATTTATTTCTTGCTATGTGTAAGATAGTGGTGCATACAAAGAAGATTTTAAAATGTCCTTCTCAAGGATTTTACATTCTACTTAGAAAGGGGAGAAGATAAAATATGCAACAGTTGTGCTTGTGTGTGTGTGTGTGTGTGTGTGTATGTATGTATGTATAAATGATAATTTAAATAAAAAAATTCCAACAACTAGGAACAGAAAAAATTTGCCATACAAAGTGGTCCATTAGTTGAGCCTTGAAGGAAACTAATGGTTCTAAGAAACATTAAGTGGAGGCAGCTAGGTAGTGCAATGAATAGAGAATCAGCCCTGGAATCAGGAGGACCTGAGTTCAAATTCGACCTCAGACACTTAATAATTGTCTAGCTGTGTGACCTTTGGCAAGTTACCTAACTCCATTGCCTTAAATAAACAAATTAATTAAAAAAAGGAACAGTAAGTAAAAAAGCTCATTCTTGTCATGAGGCACAGCCTATATAAAAATATTGAGGTAGAAGATAAAATATTGTTTGGGGGATAATTTGACTGGAATAGAGTATATCTGAAAGAGGGTTTAAATTCTCCCTTATACTCTAGATGTGTGACCCTGAGTAGGTCATCCTATCTCTCTAGGTCTTAATTTCCTCATATATTAACTAGGGTTATTGTGAGGATCAAATGAGATGATATGAATAATTCCTTTATTGAGTACTTACTATATGCAAAGCATATATACATGTTATACATACATACATACATATATATAAATATAAATTTTGTAAACCTTAAAGTACTACATGTTATTAGATATAATAGGGAGTCATTGAAAGTATTTAGTCATTGAATAGCAGGAAGGATGTGGTCAAATTTATATGGAAGATGAAAGGAGAGAGGCTGAAAACCAGAAATCTAATTTGGAGGCAGTTCATAATAGTCCAATTGAGAGACCTGGCCTATGTGTGTGGAGAGAGGGGACTGGATAGGAGAGATTTTGTGGAGGTAGAATTGACAAGGCTTGGCAAATTATTGGATATGGGTGTGGAGAGATGGGAGGATCAAGGATTATTCCAAGGTTTTGAGTCTGTATAATCACTTGGAAGGGTAATGATACCCTTTGACAAACAGAGAGGTCAGAAGAAGCTTTGGGGGCAAAAGATTGAAATTCTCTTTTGGAAATGTTAATTTTGAGGTGCCTAAAAATATTCACTCAGGAGATGTCCAGTAAGTGACTTCCTATTGCTGAAAGAATAAAATAGCATCCTAAATTTAGAGCTGGAAGGGACTTTAGAGGTCATTGAGTCTATCCCTTTCATGTTATTGTTGAAGAAATTGAGGCCCAAAGAAAGCAAGGGATCTGCTCAGGCTGGCAGGATTTGATCCCATATATTCCTGACTCCAAGTATGATGGCTTGTATACAGTGTATCTGATACCCTAAGTTTCCTTTTATTATTTCCTTTTTTGACATTTAAAACACTTCTCAATCTGTTTCCACTCTATCTCTCTAGACTTATACAGTCTTTCATAATTTCTCCTTTCCATCTAAACTGGATTACATGATATTTCCCATCATCCTTTGTATCTGGAATATACTCCCTTCTCATCTTCACCTCTTAGAATTCCTAACTTCTTTCAAAGTTCAGCTCAAATGCAACCTTCTTCAAGTGGCCTTTTCAGTTGTTAAGGTCTTCCTCTCCCCATTATTACTTTATATTTACTTTTAATAATGGACCTACTCTCCCAACCCTTATTTGCACTGGTAAATCAGGCCAATCATACTGTGCACACCCTTTGATCCAGAAATACCACTACTGGATCTATATCCCAAAGAGATCATAAAAAACAGGGAAATCTCACATGTTCAAAAATACTTAAAGCAGCTCTTTTTGCAGTAGCAAAGAATTGGAAATTGAGGGGATGTCCATCAATTGAGGAATGACTAAACAAGTTATGATAAATGAATTATTATGAATATTGAAAGAAATTCTGAAAAGAATTTGAAAGAAATTTTGAAAAAATTTTGAAAAAAATGTTCTGAAAGAAATCATAAGCGGCCGACTTTATTTTTTATTATTTTTTAGGTTTTTGCAAGGCAAATGGGGTTAAGTGACTTGCCCAAGGTCACACAGCTAGGTAATTATTAAGTGTCTGAGACTGGATATGAACCCAGGTACTCCTGACTCCAGGGCTGGTGCTTTATCCACTGCACCACCTAGCTGCCCCAATGGCTGACTTTAGAGAAGCATGGAAAGACTCTCCTGAACTGATGTTGAGTGAAGAGAGCAGAACCAAGATAATATTGTCACATTGACATCAACATTATGAGATGATCAACTATGATGGACATAGATCTTCTCAGCAGTTCATTGATCAAGGACAATCCCGAGAGACCTGTTATGGAAAATGCTATCTAAATCTAAAGAAAAAACTATGAAGACTGAATGCAGACCAAAGCATACAATGTTCACTTTTTAAAACTTCTTTAAAAACTTTTTTACTTATGTTTTTTCCCCTAGTCCTAATTTAGGCCTAATTCCTCTTTCACATCTTGACTAATATGGAATTACATTAAACGCAACTGTACATATTTGCTACTATGGGGAGCGGGGAGGGAAGGGAGGGTGGTAGAAAAATGTGGAACTCAAAAACTTGCAAAAGGATGAATGTTGAAAATTACCTTTGCATGTAATTGGAAAATAAAATAAAATTTAAATTAAAAAATTCTGTTGGTAAGAGTAGATGATTTCTGGGGCCCCTTCCAGATCTGGGGCAGCTAGGTGGTATAGTAGATAGAGCACCAACCCTGGAGTCAGGAGGACCTGAGTTCAAATTTGACCTCAGACACTTAATAATTACCTAGCCGTGTGACTTTGGGCAAGTCACTTAACCCATTGCCTTAAATAAATAACTTTTTTTAAAAAAAGAAACTACATTGGACCTTGAATCATAGAATTTTGCATTTGAAAATCATCTTCTAGGTAGTCACTTGATATGACTGCCACCCTCATTTTACCTTTTATTTTAACATTTCCTTGTAGCTTGCCCTCTGTGATCCCAAAATATAATATTTACAGAAAATATAATATTTTCACACTGATTAAGTATATCGGAAAAATGGCACAATGAGGGTGTAACAACTTGGAAACAAAATCAATGGATATATTATGGGGAAAAAAGCTAATTACATGATCATGGACTTTTTTTTTAGTAATTTTTTTTTGCAAGGCAGTGGGGTTAAGTGGCTTGCCCAAGGCTACATGGCTAGGTAATTATTAAGTGTCTGAGGTGAAATTTGAACTCAGGTCCTCCTGACTCCAGGGCCGGTGCTCCATCCACTGCAACACCTAGCTGCCCCCAATCATAGACTTTCTATTTATGTAGTTTAAGTTTCAAAATGAAGGCCAGTGTCCATAGTCTAAACAATTATATTAAGCGTATGATATTTTACTTTAAAATGTAGTTTAGTTTTTTGAAGAAAGATTTTATTTATTTTGAGTTTTACAATTTTCCCCCCAATCTTGCTTCCCTTCCCCCAACACCTCACAGAAGGCAGTCTGTTAGTCTTTACATTGTTTCCATGGTATACATTGATCTAAGTTGAATGTGATGAGAGAGAAATCATATCCTTAGAGAAGAAAAATAAAGTATAAGAGACAGCAAAATTACATAAGATAATGGTCAGTTTAGTTTTTTTAAATTATTTTAAGGAATTGAAAGGAAGAAAATTTACCTAAAATTATGATGTATCATAGTATAGTGGAAAGAATAATGAATGTATTTAGAGTCAAAGAACTTGGATATGAATCTTGTTTCTATTGCTTAGGCCTGTGGATAGATAAGTCACTTAAACTCAGTAGGCTTAGGTATCTTCATCTGTAAAATGGGAGGGTTGAGCCGAATCATCTCTAGATATATTTCTTGTTCAAATTCCTATGACTTTTGAATCTTGTTTTCAGACTAGAGAGGATCAGATTTTAAAAATTGTGGAGATACATTGGACCAATCATATTTACAGATAAAGAAAGTGGCTCAGAGAGATTTTGATCTAACCAAGCCTAGGGAACTCATTTATTAGCAGAATTGGGTCTAGATCCTACATATCTCCTGACTATCAGTTCAGTGTATCAGCTACATTGTGCTGAAATTAAAATCTTTTGTGGTGGCAATGTGGTTGACCAGTTTGTTGTTTGTTGAGAGACTGTTTCCTTTTTTAATTTTTTTTTATTTATTTAAGGTAATGGGGTTAAGTGACTTAACATCTAATTCAAGCAGTTTTGCCCTTGATAACATTCTTCTAATTTGATTTATTAGGAGTCAAGACAAATCAATTTGGCATTACTCCAAGCACTGGGAATTAAAAAAAAAATGGCAAAAACACAGTCCTTCCTCTCAAGGAGCTCAAATAGAGAAGACAACATACAAGCAACTATATACAAACAAGATATGGATAGGATAAATTGAAGTTAATCCACAGAGGGAAGGCATTAAGGGGGAGCAAGAAAGATACCTTCTTGCAAAACAAGAGATTTCAGCTAAGTTTTGAAGGAAGCTTGGAAACAGGAGATGGAGATGAGGAAGGAGAGAATTTCAGGCATGGGGGCAGCCAGTGAAAATTTACAGTTGGAAACTCCAGCATCTTGTGTAAAGAACAGGAAGGAGACTGATATACAGCATAGGTAAGCAGAAGGGGAGAGGGGAGGAAGGGAAGGTGTAAGGCAAAAGATTTGAAAAGTAAGGGAGACAGGTTATGAAAGTCTTCAAAAGCTAGACTGAGGATTTTAACATTTGATCCTGTTCAGTGGAAGTAACATGGTCAGACCTGAACTTTAGATAGATCAGTTTAGCAGATGAAGGGAGGATGAATTGGAGTGGGGAGAGACTTGAAGCAGTGAGACCAACCTATGAGTATTGCAGTGGTCCAGGTATAAGGTGATGAAGGCCTGAACCAGTGTGCTTGCAGTACCAGAGGAAAGAAAGATATTTCATATATGCTACAAAAGTTAGAGACAGATCTTGGTAACAGACATCTATGGAAAGTGAGAGAGACTGACAAGTAGAGTATAACACCTTGATTGTGAACCTGAGGGGCTGGTGGTATCCTCTGCAACAGTAGGGAAATTAGATGTAGGAAGAGTTTGGGGGGAAAATAACGAGTTTAAGATACTTATGGGATGTCCAGTTTGAGATACCCAATAGATGGAGATGTATGACTAGAAATCAGTGGAGAATTTAGAACTGGAAATACTGATCTGAGAATCATCTGCATAGACATTATGGTTTAATCCCCATGAACTGCTAAGATCAAGTGAAATAGACAGGAGAATTATTTTATTTTGTTTGAGACTCCCCCCCTTTTTTTTAATCTATAGGGTTCCATAGTGATAGGTACTGGATCTATGATTTCATGGTAGAGGGAACTTCCAGATGAGAAAGCTCCCTTGCCCAATAAAGATCTTCATCTTCTCTGCAACTTATATCATATAGTCACCCAGCGAAGAAATCAGAGTTCATTAATATGCCCAGAGTCATACAGTATTAATCAGATATAAGACATGAACCTAGGTCTTCCTGGCTTCAATGTCAGACCTTTATCCAATACAAAGTTCTTAACCTGGTAACATTGAATTTGTTTTTAAAGTATTTTGAGAACTGTATTTCAATGTTGCTAATTTTGTATATAATTCTATTTTTATACATTTTATTTTATTTTATTTAGGTTTTTGCAAGGCAAATGGGTTTAAGTGGCTTGCCCAAGGCCACACAGCTAGGTAATTATTAAGTGTCTGAGACTGGACTTGAACCCAGGTACTCCGGACTCCAGGGCCAGTGCTTTATCCACTGCGCCCTTAGCTGTCCCTATTTTATACATTTAAAAAAAAAGTCATAGACTTCCCCAGGTTGCCAAAGGTTAAAAATCTCTGTATTGCTCCTTTTCACAGAACTTTGTAGCGATCTAACTTTTTCCATCTATATCATTTCTAACATGTATTTATGACTACTACATCATTTACTTTCCATGAGTTTCTCCCTATTGCATCTATGATCAAATATTATTGCTGGACATTTAGAGCTATTCACAACTTGACTCTTCTCTTACCTTTGCAGTTTTAGACCTCACTCCTCTTCTTAAATTGAGTCCCAGCTACACTAAACTATTCTTCCCATCCTTGAGATGTATTTTTTCTCCTACCTTTTGGAAGCCCTGATTTCTTTTCATTATCTAAACAAAGGCTTTTTCATGAAACTGTTCCTGATACATCCTGCTGCAAGAGTGCAGTCTTGTATTCATTTTTTATATTCTATCTATTGCTTCCTCCATTGGAATACACACACACACACACACACACACACACACACACACACACACACATATATGTATGTATACGTATATAAGCTGGTTGAACACAGGTACTGTTTCACTCTTATAACATCCTGAGCCCTTTAGGGAAGTGCTTCACACATGGTAGGTCTTAATCAGTACTTCTATTTGTTGCTAACAGCATTCTAAAAATGATATGTTTTTAATTTTTTTCTTGAATTTCATTACCTGTAATTCTCATAAAAGACATTTTTTTGGAGAGAAAAGGATAGAAGCATGGTTGGGTCATTTTTATTAGGTAGGTTCATATTTTTTTTTCTTTTGGTTTTTGCAAGGCAATGGGGTTAAGTGACTTGCCCAAGGTCATACAGCTAGGCAAATATTAAGTGTCTGAAGTCAAATTTGAACTCAAGTCCTCCTGACTCTAGGGCTGGTGCTCTATCCACTGTGCCACCTAGCTGCCCTTATATTATTTTTCAAAAATGTTTCTCTAACTTGACATGTCTACTATAAAACAAAGTTTTTACTTCGTTGCAACATTGTCTCCGGTCTTTATTATCATAATTTTTATCCATAGCTGCTGTCTATATTGATGTATAATGATAGTGAAGTTTAGAAGAAACCTTAGGGAATATCTTATTTTACAGATGAGGTCCTCAAAAAAAAAACCCCACCTAATTTTATTTGTAATTTATATCAAATCACCTTTCTACCCTACCAAAGATCAAGTACCTCTGTTGCCCCTCCTCCCCCTTCTCTCTATGTTTCTTCCTCCTACAAGAATGTAGGTTTCTTGAAGGTAACCCTTCAAGTCAGTTCAGTCAGTTCTGGAAGAGGAACCTAGTTCCTGAAGAAACACATAGAACATTCAGGGACCCAGGAAAGACTGGGAGAGAGGAATGGAGATCAGAGGCATTCATCACAAAGAAAGAGGCCAGAAATATGGAACCAAGACTATAGGACATATGGGGCATAAGTTTTGGATAGCTGCTGTGTTGCTGAAACCTACTCCCCATGCCCATATAAAGACCCTAAAGAAGTAATTCTGTATCCCCTTTATTCCCTAGGCTCTTTCATGGAAGCCTGAAAGCTTTCCCTTTGAGCCTGGGCAAAGTCTGTTTATCTTTCTTCATTTTAAACATTTACTTTGTCTTTATAAACAGTATTAACCACAAACTTTTGCATGTTTGGATATATTTATTGGAAATGTAATTGAGAGGAAATAATTGAGGGTAGAAACAACCCCATAGGCTAGGGGCTCAGAGCTATATACATACACATATACACATGTATGTCATGTACATATATATGAGATTTTGTGTGTGTGTGAGAGAGGGAGAGAGAGAGAGAGAGAGAGAGAGAGAGAGAGAGAGAGGTGAGTGAGGGAAGAGAGATAGAATATTGGAGATCCTTTGATAGAATTTCCCAGAAGAGAGGAGGGTATATACTGGAAATCCCCTTAAGTCAATGAATTAGTATTAGAGTGGGCAGGGCAAATAGGAGTGCTTAAACAGCTATGAACATTAGACTACATCAACATAAGTTTTAAAATGACAAAAATAAAAGCAGTTCAACAAAGCCAGCCCACACTCAAACTGTTTCAGATAGTATATAAAATATTCCACACCTGAGGTCCCCCCACAAACAAAGGAAGGAAGAGCAAAAGACTTGTTCACATCTTTTCTGTAATCAAGCTTGGTTACTATAGTTACATTACATTTACTTTTTCATTGTGTTGTTTCCAATCTATGTTAAAATTTTGTATTTTCTGAGAAATGTGATTACATGATATAATTGAAAACAGCGTTAATAGCATGGTCCTCTTATTATCAGAAAACCTGAATTCAAATCCAAACTCTGATTCTTGGCACTTACATGACTTTGAGCAAGTCATTTAAATTATTTGGACCTCAATTTCTTTATCTATAAAATGAGTGAGTTGAAATGGATGGCCTCTGAAGTGTCTCCCAGATCTAGGTCTGTTATCCTATATTCAGAATCTGGGAGAACCAATCCTTTCTTTGCATTTGTTTCTATAAAAATTTTTTTCTGTTTATTTTTCAGTCCTTATCTGTGTGCACCTCTGAATATCTTCTTAAAATTTATATTGCCATTTGATAGAGTGGGTGAGCTTTTTTAAAGCACCTTCTATGTGCCAGGGATTATGCTAATGCTGAGATTACAAATACAAGTATGCAAATCAGTTCTTATTCTCAGGAATTTATATTCTGCTGGGTGAAGACAACATATAATGAGGATCTGGAAGTCTACCAAGCCTCTTCCATTTGGACTGGTAACAGCACTTTGAGAATTCAGTTCCATTGAGTAAGTCCCTATGATGAATTGTTTTCCTGGTTCTGTTCATCTCATTTTTGCAAAAGTTCATCTAAATCTTTCAAGGCTTCTCTATATTCATCATATCTGTCATTTCTTTTTGTGCAATTTTATTACATTTTATTCATGAACCACACTTTGCTTAGCTGTTCCCAGTTAACGAACATCCACTTTGTTTTCAGTTCTTTGCTCCTACAAAAAGTTATGCTATGATTATTATGGTGTATAAAGCCTTTCTTTTTTATTAATGACCTCTAAATTCAGTTAGTCATTTTTGAGTGTTAAGTTCCTACTAAATGCCAGACACTGAGCTATACTCTGGAAATATGTGCCTAGAAGTGGAATCTCTAGGGCAAAGGATATAGAGAATTTTATCATCTTATTTGCAAAATTCTAAAAATTTTTTTTTCAGAATGGGTGAACCATGGACAATTCCATCAATAATATATTAATGTACCTGTTTTTCCACATCCCCATTAATATTGACTATTCCCATCTTTTGTCATCTTTACCAATTGAGTATGAGACAAAACCTCATGGTTATTTGACTTCTCTGCTTAAAAAAATTTTTTTAGTTGATGCTTTTACCCTTTTTTGCATCACTATCCCTGCCTCTATTTTTCTCCCTTAAAGGAAAAAGCACTCAAAAAACACCCCCCCCTTTTCCCTTGTAATTTACAAACATAATCAAGCAAAACAAATTCTCATATTGCTCATGTCTGAAAAAAAAGTATGTTTCAATTTACATTCTTAGTCCATTATGTCTCTAACAGGATACTAGAACTTTATTTCAGCTTTTTTCCTTTAAAATTGTAGTTTGCCATTACATTAATCACAGTTATTTTTATTAAAAAAGTTTTATTGATTTAAATTAAAAAAATCACAGTCATTTCAAGATAGAATCTTCCCACTTCCACCCCAGGAAGCCTTCCCTTTTGACAAAAAGAAAACAACAGTTAATTATGCAAAAGTGGGGTTTTCCCAATCGAATATGTAATGTTCCACAATTGACCAGAGTTTTTAAGTCTTTTTATTTTTTTATGATAGTCCTTGTATAAACTATTCTCTTTTTTCCTACTCATTTTACTCTTCAAGGGTTCATGAAATCTTCACTGGTTTCTCTGAATTCATCTATTTCAGCAATTTTTACTGTATATAGTATTCTATTACATTTGTATGCCATAGTTTGTTCATCCATTTCCCCAATTGATGGGCATTCCCTCTGTTTCCAGTTTTTCCATTCAACAAAAAGAATATTTTTATACCTATGGTTTCTTTCCTTCTTTCTTTGCTCTCTTTGGTATATATGCATGATGGTGACATTCTTTGATCATAAGTTTAATAACTTTTGGAGTCTAGTTCCAAATTACTTTCCGGAATGGTTAGATGAAGTCATAGCTCCACCACATTTTTTTTGTCATCTTTGCCAATCTGATGATTGTGAGCTGGAATTTCAGAGTTACTTTAATTTGAATTTGTCTTATTAGTGATTTGGACCTTTTCCTATATATTTGTTGCTAGTTTGGGTAGCAGCCTCTCTGGGTTTACTTCCCAGCTCCCCCCTGGCTTTGATAATTCATTATCCTAGACCAGTTGGGCCTCATTGCCCTTTATTTTTACAGAGATTCCTCATGAAGTCCATTATGGGGTGGGTTATTGGTGTCAGTGATGCTTGAGTCACTCCACTGCTAGACTGGGTTGGCTCCTTGCAGGGCATTTCTACTTAGTGGATAGCTCGGCTGGGTTCACTCTTTGTTGGGTGTGGCATCATAGCCAGATGGGACAGTTCGCTGCTGGGCTGTGTCAGATTGTTCATCTGCTGAGCTGTCTCTCTACTAGGCTTGCCAGATTGCTTACCCTAGCCTCTGGGCTCTTTACAGGGTGTCACATATCTGTTGTTTGAGTCCTCTTCTGTCTTCAAAACATCAAGCTTCTGGCTCAGCTGGTTGTTATAATGGTTTTTTTTATTTATTTATTTTTTTAGCAAGAGCAATATTGCCTTTAGCCTGGATTGGTAGAACCTCTTTCTTTTTGACTCCCTTAGACCCTTCAGGTTTGTCACCTCTAGGCAAGGGATGAGAGAGTTGTAGTCTCCCCTGTTTCATAATCTTTCCTGATTCAGAAGTGCCTTCCTTCAATGAAGGGTTTCACCGTAACTTATAAAGACCACTTCAAATAGTCTTCCTAGATTTCCCCTGGATCTTAGGTAGATTAGTGGCTGGGAACAAAGGTATGGGGGGGGATGGTCTATGCCCTAGAAGTTCATTATTTCTGCTGGCCTTTTCATAGGCATTTGAGCTTTTCTAACCTCATTCTTTCTTAAGTATGGAGTGCTTCATTAACGTCTTGTCTCTTCCAGCTTTCAGCAGCAAGGGACTGCTTTTATTCTTTTGAGATCTGTCTGTTCATATTCTTTGACAATTTATCTTTTTGGGGAATGTTTTATATCCATTCCCTGTATATCTTTTTTTTTTCTTTTTTAGTTTTTGCAAGGCAAATGGGGTTAAGTGGCTTGCCCAAGGCCACACAGCTAGGTAATTATTTAGTGTTTGAGGATGGATTTGAACTCAAGTACTCCTGACTCCAGGGCTGGTGCTCTATCCACTGCTCCATCTAGCCACTGCCCCCCCTTCCCTATATATCTTGAAGATATCAGAGAAATATGATGCAAACATTTTCCCTCAGTTTATTGTTTCCTTCTCTTTTTACCTCCATTTTTTTGTGTGTGCAAAACCTTTTCAGTTTTGTGTAATCAAAATTGCCCATTTTATTTCTTATTCATAAATATGAAAGACATTTCCTTCTTTCTACATCCCTGTCTTTTTCAACACACCTGACTAGGGATGGGGAGGTATACCTTGATAGTACCAAACCTCATACTCTGTCTTAATTCCTGTCTTCTGTCTCCATTGCCTCATGGCCTGACTGTGTGCTGGCCTCTGCCTTGTCTGGGTATCCTTGCAAAGTATTCCATAGAGAGTTGGCTTTGTGCTCTATCATGGTCCTAATGGATTCCAGTCATAAGAGAGATCTTGCTGGCTTTAGATTTCCCAAAGGCACAATTGCCTACTGAGAATTAGCTTTGTTCTCTGCTGTTTGTCTCTTATGAGTAGGGACTGAGGTCCAGGTGGCCTCAGTGCCTCTGACCAAATACCTACAGATTTAGGCCATCTTCTTGAACTAGGTGGAGGAGCTTTTTGATATTCCTCTTTTATTTTATTGCTTCTTTGCTTCATCTGGCACGCTTTCATTTTTGTTAAGCTTGGATGATACTTTTCCCATAGTTATATTCACTAGAAAATTGTTTCTCTCTTACTCTCACTCAGAGGCAGAAGGTACACTTTCATTCCTAGGTCACTTGAAGAGTTTTTAGAAACTTTGATGATTGTTGGGCAGGTTCTAGAAGTAGTCTGGAGTAGCCAGTGTATAGCTAAGATATACCAGAAAAATATGTGCACTTGCAGAGGGTACCTGTATATAGTATGACTCTTTGGATTTAGCTAGTTATTAGATTGCATAGGCCTTCAAGTCACAACTTCCCATGAGGTTTTTTTTTAGTTGTTTTTTTTTTTGCAAGGCAAATGGGGTTAAGTGGCTTGCCCAAGGCCACACAGCTAGGTAATTATTAAGTGTCTGAGATCGGATTTGAACCCAGGTACTCCTGACTCCAAGGCCGGTGCTTTATCCACTATGCCACCTAGCTGCCCCTTGGCATCAGTTAGCTTTTACAAAAGAATATTTACTAAGAAGACATAACGTGAGAAGTTTCAAAACATCCCTTCCCCCTCATTTCAGGGATTCAGTCTTCCCAAAGGAGAGTGGACTTAAACTTGGATTGCATAGGCACGGAACATGTGTGGCTGAGAGGTGCCTTCCTCTCCTTGAGATATCTTTTTTCCACTTATCAAGTCTTTACCAAGTTCACTTCTGGATGCAGTGTCAATGAGTAAGTTGCTCCTTTATAAAGCTGGGCTAGCTCTTTGCAGCAAATGAAATCTTGGGTTAATGAGCTAATCTCTTGCGGGATTGGATCTTGAAGAGTGCTCTCATTGGTTTTCACCCATACCAGTGGTCTCTGTTACTGATTCCTGAGGACTTCATATGGTTCATCTGACTCTTTGAAGTTCACATTGTCATAATCTTATCAATTCTGCCTCTGGATACTCATTCATCTAAAAAAAAAACAATTAGAAACAGGTCCCATCCAAGGACTATTACCTTTAATTTAGAAAAAAAACACCTGATATCTTATTGTCTGATTTTGTTATCTCTTATACTTTATGTTTCTTCCTTAAGGATGTGATTTGTCTCTCATCGCATTGAATTTGTATCAATGTATATACCCCTGGCAAATTGCCTTATGTGGGCGGGGGGGAGTAATGGGAAAAATTGTAAAACTCAAAATAAATAAAATCTTAAAAATAAGAAAGAAACAGGTCTCATCAAACTGCTAAAAGTTAGTAGAAGTTTTGAGAAAATACTCATTCCTTTGTTGGCTGAGGTTCAGTGCTATGGGTATGGAATATTACCTATCATCAAATGGTTACTCAGCTGCTTTTCCCTCTTTTTTAAAAAAAGACAATCTGTTGTACTAGAGTTTATATGATTTAGAAGTTGTGTGTATATACATGATACATATATACATATGATATTATATATTTATATAAATATAATACAAAATTAACAAGAGAAGAGGTATGAACAAAGTGTTCTATGTATTGCCCAAGGGAACAATGATCATTATTAACTGAAGGATCAAGAAAGGATTTATCTAAGGGATAGCATTTCATTTGGACTTTAAAGAATGTGTAGTATTTAAACAGGCAGAAAGTTGGGGAGAAGGGGAGAGATGACATTTCAGGCATAAGTATTAGTGTAGTAAAGGAAGAGAAATATAGGTCACGTACTGGGAAACCTAAATAGCCTAGTTTGCCTGGAAAATTAAAGTCCTGCAGAGGAATTATAAAATGAGATAAAAAAAGAAAGAATGGTGCTGAATTTTGGGGAACTTTAAATGCCAAATGCTATAGGACCAATGGTAATCTGATGCAGCTTCCCTAACCTCCCTGAAACAAGTTCCTCCTCTTATGCAGCTTCTTTGGTGCAGCTTCATGGTTGGAGAGCATAAAAGGTCCCAAACTTATATAGTCAAACTGGTGGCTGCCTGAGACTATGTGAGCCACCAAATTTCCATGTACAAAATGATGACTATTCTGGCTGGAGCTGGGGGACTCATCCAGAGAAGCTCCATGCCATCCTCTGTACCCTTGCTGTGTGAGAGTAAAGAATATTTCTTTATTTCAGGGACCTGTTAGAGTCATCCTCCCTGCACCCTACATTAGTCGTTCTTTCCTCTTCTCTCTATCTCACCTCTATCCTCTGACATAGAATAGACTACACTATTTGACTAGAACTATCAGAAAACCTACAGCAGCAGTCTGGCAATAAATAGTTCATACACCACATGCCAAGATAAACTCCAGATGAATACATGATTTTTATATATAAAAGCATATCATAAACAAATCAGAAGATCATATAAAATTACCTCTTGAATTTATGACTAGGGGAAGAAGTAAAACTAAACAAATGATAAAGTGGACAAACAAGCTGCTTTCAAAGGAAAAAACAATCTAAGCTATCAACAATCTTACAAAAAAATATGAATTACCAATAATTAGAGTAACGCAAATTAAAGTAACTTTGAGTTCCACCTCACACCCATCAGACTTGGAAAGGGGATAAAAGGAAAAAATGACAAATGTTTAAGGGATTATAGGAAAATAGGCATATTAGTGTGAATTAATTGGTCTAACCATTTTGAAAAGCAATTTAGAGCTTGTTCAGAAAGTTACCAAGCTGTTTAATATTCTTTAATCCAACTATACCACTCCCATTCCTATATCCCAAAGAAAGCAAAGAAAAAGGAAAAGAATTGATATGTACAAAAATATCTCTATCAGTTTATTTCATAGTAACCCAAAATTTCAAGCTAAGGGTGTTCTATTACGTAGTAGTTAAATAAATTATGGAACATGAATGTGATAGGAGTACTATTGTACCACAAGAAATGAATTGGATAGTTTTTTTAAAGAAAAAAATTTAAAAAAAAGATTCTATTTAGAGTTTTACAATTTTTCCCCCATTCTTGCTTCCCCCCGCCCACAGAAGGCATTCTGTTAGTCTTTACATTGTTTCCATGGTATACATTGATCTCAGTTGAATGTGATGAGAGAGTAATCATATCCTTAAGGAAGGAAAATAAAGTATGAGATAGCAAAATTACATAATAAGATAATAGATTTCTTTTCTAATTTGAAGGTAATAAATAGTCTTTGGTCTTTGTTCAGCCTCCATAATTCTTTCTCTGTATACAGATGGTATTCTTTATCCCAGATAGCTCAAAATTGTCCCTGGTTTTTTCACTGATGTAATGAACAAGTCCATCAAGTTTGATCATCACTCCCATGTTGCTGTTAGTGTGTACAATGTTTTTCTGGTTCTGCTCATCTTGCTCAGCATCTTTTCATGAAAATTCTTCTAGGCTTGTAATTGTTTTCAAAAAATTTCTGAGTCTGCCTTGGCAGATAGACTCCCAGGTATTTTATATTGTCTGAGGTTACTTTGAATGGGAGAAGTGGATAGTTTCAAAAGACTTTTATGAACACATGCACAGCAAAGAAATAGGAAAACAATTTATCCAATGATGAAAAGGTTACAAAAAGGAAAACAGCTTTGAAAAACTAAAGAATTCTTATCAACACAGTGATAAATTACAAGTTACAAGAATATTGATGAATCATAATGCTAAACTCCCAATAGAGATGAACTTAAGATGTAAAAATCCTCTGAAAAAACCAACTAAAACTAAAAAAATTCAACAAACTTTTTTAGTCATGGTCAACATGGGAATTTGTTTTGTTGGACTAGGTAGAAATATATGGTTTCTTTTTAAATTTGCTGGGAAGGTAAGGAAATGGGAAGGAGAAATTAATTTTTAAATATTCATTACCTGAGAAAAACATTAACACAAAAATGTCAGACATTTTAAAAATATGAAAAATCCACAGAAACATAAAAAGACTTATATGAATTAATGCAAGGTAAAACAGAAATGTGAAAATAATATAAACACGAAAATGTAAATGAGAAGACAACCCCTCCCCCCCAAAACTGAATGTGATGCAATTATATCAACCAAGTTTAGCTCTAGAGAAGGGTTGAAAGAAATTCAGCTCCTTCTCTTCTTTGCGAGGTAAAGGACCACGTTTTTCTGAACTATTTTTCTCCCCTGTTACAAAAAACCTTTCTGATTGGGGGAGCAATATTTTTGGAAATAAAGGAAGATGAAATATATTGGTGGACACCAATGTATTATGTTTATAGCTAGGCAGCTTTACAGATCTGTGGGCACTGTGGCCATGGCCTTGGCACCTGCCAACCAGTCAGCAGTGGTCCATACAAAACAGAAGGATGATAATTACCAGAATAACCTGTAGAGTAAAACCCTGCATATTCTGGTGAGTACTGGATAGGACCTGGAGTCAAAAGGACCTGAGTTCAAATATGACCTCAGACACTTGACACTTATTACTAACTGTGTGACCTTAGGCAAGTCACTTAACCCTATTTCATTGCCAAAAAAAAAAAATACCAAAAAAATGACTAGAATGAAGGAAAGAAAGTCATTGTCAGACATTGCATACTTCACTTTTACATTTTCAGGACATAACTAGATGTAGAATGTGTGAGAATTATCCAAGTGATCTATCTAAGAGATTAGTCCCTTCTGCATTTCACTGAGTGGTGCTGCATTCTTTTTATGCCACCATTCCCTACTTCCCTTGGAGCATCCGGAGCAAAGGAGTCAGGTGGAGGTCAGAAGGGCCAGAAACTTAGAGAATCTTTCAGTGCTCCTCTGACACTGCCATTACTCTAGTGCAGGTCTGGTTTATTGTAATAATATGCTGGTGGGTCTACCTGCCTCAAGTCTTCCCACTCCAATCATTCTTCATTCTGCCACCAAACTAATTTTCCTAAAACACAGGTCAAGCATGTCATTCCCTTACTCAATAAACTCTAGTGACTTCCTATTGCCTCTAGGAATAAATAAAAAATGCTCTGGCATTCAAAACCCTTCATAACCTTCTGCTTCCTACCTTTCCAGTCTTCTTACACCTTACTTCCCACCATTTATTCTTTTATACCTGGCCTTCTGACTATTCCATGAGTAAGCCACTCCATCTCTCAGCTCTGGACTTCTCTCTATCTGTCTCCCTTGCTTGAAATGCTCTTCCTCCTCTGCTCTAATTACTCACCTTCCTGGTTCTCTTTTAAGTCCCAAATGAAATCTTACCTTCTATAAAAAACCTTCCCCAAGTCTTCTTAATTCTGGTGCCTTCCATCTGTTCATTATTTCCTATTTATCCTATATATAGTATGCATTAGTTTGCAAATTATCTCCTCCATTATGTTGAAAACTCCCTGAAGGACAGGAACTGTCTTTTGTCTCTTTTTATATTTGCTATGCTTAGAACAGTGTTTGGCAAATAGTGGGTGTTAAACAAATGTTTAATGCTTAATTGATTGGTGTCCTTGCTCCATCTGATGCTTTTAGTTGGAATACAGATCCGTGACTTCAATGAGAGACAGCAGCATGGAAAGAGTGGAAACCCTACTGCAATGTCTTCTACTAGAAGAGGTCTGTGGAAGAGAAATCTGTTTCCAGTCATTTGGAATTGCAATTTTTGCCTAGAGAAGCAAAGGCATGTGAAAGTCACACTGTGGCCACCAGTTCTGTTGGAAGTATATCACTGAATGTATAATACCAAGGCAAATTGACCTCTCTACCAAGAAAATTTTCATCCACAGAAGCTGAATTATTGTATTGTATTATCACTAATCCTAAGCAACAATTCCAGATCAAAGGGCATTGGAGGAAAGAAGTAAGAAACTCAAGATCATGTCTTTATTGATGAAACAAAAGCAGAGTTCATTTCGAATTATCTAGCATTTGATAATGACTTAACTTGCTCTGAAATTATAAAGTTATCAAATATGATTTTTTCCTTATTTTGAAATCACTGTATAAGGTACTATGCTCACTGTTTAGAAAGAGAGGAGAGAAAAAAGCTAGATCTAATTTAATAGCTACAACTTTGAGATATTTAGGCAACCTGAAAACAGTCCTTTAAGCAGGTTTGCATGCACAAATTAGGATACACAAGCAAAAGTGAGCTCCATTTTTCTTTGAAAATTCATCCTGACTAGAAATAATTAGCAACTTTAGCAAAGTGGCAGGATATAAAATAAACCCTCCCAAATCCTCAACATTTCTATATATGACTAGCAAGATAAAGCAGAAAGAGCTGGAAAGAGAAATCCCATTCAAAGTAACCTCAGAGAATATAAAATACCTGGGAGTCTATCTGCCAAGGCAGACTCAGAAACTTTTTGAAAACAATTACAAAACACTTTTCACACAAATAAAATCAGATTTAAATAACTGGGCAAACATCAACTGCTCATGGATAGGTTGAGTTAATATAATAAAAATGACATTTCTACCAAAACTAAACTACCTGTTTAGTGCCCTACCAATCAAAATTCCAAACTTAAGGAGTAAGAAAAAGTTGTAAGTAAATTCATAAGGAGAAATAAAAACTCAAGAATTTCCATGGATTTAATGAAAAAAATGCAAAAGAAGGTGGCTTAGCCTTACAAGATCTAAAATTATAAAGCCTCAGTCATCAAAACTGTCTGGTATTGGCTAAGAAACAGAGTGGTGAATCAGTGGAATAGACTAGGTACAATAGCAGGAAATGATTATAGTAATCTGCTGTTTGATAAACCCAAAGAGTCCAGCTATTGGGATAAAAACTCTCTCTTTGATAAAAAAAAAAAACTGTTGGGAAAATTGGAAGTTAGTATGGAAGAAACTTAGATTAGACCAACACTTCACACCCTATACCAGGATAAGATCAAAATGGATACAGGATTTAGACATAAAAAACAATATTATAAGCAAACTAGAAGATCAAGGAGTAGTTTATCTGTCAGATCTATGGAAAGGGAAATAGTTTATGAAAAGGAAGAGATGGAGAACATCATTAAAAACAAACTAGATAATTTTGATTACATTAAATTAAAAAGCTTTTGCACAGACAAAACTACTGTAACCAAGATCAAAAGAAATGTAGTAAATTGGAAAACAATTTTTGCAACTAGCATTTCTGACAAAGGATTCATTTCTAAAATATACAGAGAACTGAGTCAAATTTTTATAAAAACAAGCCATTCCCCAATTGACAAATGCTCAAAGAATATGTGAAGGCAATTTACAGATGAGGAAATCAAAACGATCCACAGTCATATGAAAAATTGTTCCAAATCATTACTTATTAGAGAAATGCAAATTAAAGCATCTCTGAGGTACCACCTCACACCTCTTGGACTGGCCAATATGACCAGAAAGGACAATGATCAATGTTGGAAGGGAAGTGGGAAATCTGGGACACTAATACATTGTGGTGGAGCTGTGAACTCATCCAACATTTCTGGAGAGCAGTTTGGAATTATGCCCAAAGGGCAACAAAAATATGCATACCCTTTGATCCAGCAATACCACTACTGGATCTATACCCTAAGAGATTATGAAAAAAGGTAAACATACAAAATACATAAAAAAGTACAAAAATATTCATAGCAGCCCTGTTTGTGGTGGCAAAGAATTGGAAATTGAGTGAACATCCTTCAATTGGGGAATGGCTTAACAAACTGTGGTATATGTATGTCATGGAACACTATTGTTCTATTAGAAACCAGGAGGGATGGGAATTCAGAGAAGCCTAGAAGAATTTTCATGAAAAGATGCTGAGCAAGATGAGCAGAGCCAGAAACATTGTACACACTAACAGCAACATGGGAGTGATGATCAAACTTGATGGACTTGCTCATTCCATCAGTGCCACAATCAGGGGCAATTTGGGGCTCTCTGGGATGGAGAATACCATTTGTAGCCAGAGAAAGAATTGTGGAGGCTGAACAAAGACCAAAGACTATTACCTTTAATTTTGAAAAAAAAAACATTATCTTATTATGTAATTTTGCTATCTCTTATACTTTATTTTTCTTCCTTAAGGATATGATTTCTCTCTCATCACATTCATCTTAGATCAATGTATACCATGGAAACAATGTGAAGACTAACAGACTGCCTTCTGTGGGGGGGGGGGAGGGAAGCAAGATTGGGGAAACATTGTAAAACTCAAAATAAATGAAATCTTTCTAAAAAAAAAGAAAAAAAAAAGAAAAACCATCCTGAATCTTATGTACTGTCATTGAATATATGAATATTTGTTTTTCAAATTAGGATGAGATAATTTAGTTGTCTACATTGTATAAGTAATACTGTAGTTTCCTTTTCCTCAATTCTAGTGCTACTTGAAAATGGTTTCTTAGAAATCAGGCATTTTGCTTTTTTAGAACAGGCTTCCTGCCCTTATCAAAAAACAAGGAGCTTTAAAAAGCTTTAAAAGCTTTAAAAATTTTTTTCTTCTCTCCAACTAAAGTTATGATTGAAACTAGATCCTGAATTTGAAGAAAGCAATAATAAATTTTTGTGTATAATATACTTTATTAAAAAGCTCAAATATATCAATATAGTTCACCTTTGTCAAGGATTGTTACTCTGGTTTCAAAGAATTCTGTGAGTCCACTCCTAATAAAAGGTCATGAGCCCCCCACCAATGTTTTTACAATTCATATAGAGCCATAAGACACAACTTAGAGTAAAAGCATATATTGGGGGCGGCTAGGTGGCGTAGTGGGGGGTGGCTAGGTGGTGCAGTGGATAAAGTACCGGCCCTGGAGTCAGGAGTACCTGGCTTCAAATCCAGTCTCAGACGCTTAATAATTACCTAGCTGTGTGGCCTTGGGCAGGTCCATTTAACCCCATTTGCCTTGCAAAAACCTAAAAAAAAAAAAAAAAAAAGCATATATTGGAGTAAGAGTCATAATTTTAGATCATCACTCTCTAAAACCTGGAGCAAATTCTCCCTACAACATACATACCATCAATGGGGAGATTGAGCAAGTATAAAATTCGAGCAAACAACAGTTTCCTGAAGCCTTCTCATAACATCCTGGTATTGCTCCTTTCTAGACACAGGAGGTATGCATTGCTTTTGAGCAAGGATTGTCCTGCATTTTTATTTGTATCAGCAGCCCTTAGCCCTGTTTTTTGCCTATAGTAAGCCTTCCCCCCCCCCCCCATTCTTTTATCCATTCATTTTACTGTATCTGTGATTTGCTTTACAGCTTGGCTATAGTCTCCACCTTCAGCATCAGTATCAACTGAAGTCCTTGAGAAGAGTAATGGTAACAAAGAAAATTGTAAACTTTCCTACTTCTGTTCCCTTCAAATCTCAGAAGTTACCCCTGCTTTAGTTGATCAAATAAGATAACATTTTGTAAAATGTTGGCATATAATAAATGATTAGTTAATAAATGCTTATTCCCTTCCTCTCTTTCCTACTTAGCTTTCTTTCTTCCAACTAGTTACCTAGGAGCTGTTCCCTTAGGTAGGATATCTACATTAAGAGCAAGTCCATTGTTTCAGCTATTCATTTATACTTCCTGATTTTTTTCATATGTGGGCTACATGAGACCTCACACACTTCAATCAATAAAAATTAAATTTTTTTAATTTTTATTTTTGCAAGGCAAATGGGGTTAAGTGGCTTGCCCAAGGCCACACAGCTAGGTAATTATTAAGCATCTGAGACCGGATTTGAACCCAGGTACTTCTTGACACCAGGGCCAGGTGCTTTATCCACTGCACCACCTAGCCACCCCCAATAAAAATTAAATTTTAAAAATTTCCAGGCAGAAGTTAGGACTTATTCTCCACATATTTAGTATCGGTGAAATTAGAGCTATTTGTCTTTTTTCAGGGATCTTCAGCAGCCCAGGATCAGGAGTAAAGAAATCAGAGGTTGAAGGTCATGTAGGATTTAAGATTTATTAGGAATTGAAGGTCAAGGGGCAGCTAGGTGGTGCAGTGGATAGAGTACCAGCCCTGGAGTCAGGAGTACCTGAGCTCAAATCTGGCCTCAGACACTTAATAATTACCTGTGTGGCCTTGAGCAAGTCACTTAACCTCATTGCCTTGCAAAAAACCTAAAAAAAAAGGAATTGAAGGTCAGAGGGTGAAAACTTATACAGTGGCAATTAGCGAGTCAATTGTAATGGCACATCATAGATCAAACGATGACTTTAGAGGTAAATGAAAACAAAGTAATGGTGATGGACTTGGAGAATAGTGTGGTAACTCAGGGATGTTCATTCAACAACAGACATTTGGTACCAGAGGTCCCAGTAAAGATAAAGAATAAGTTTAGTATGAAGGAAGGATTGGAAAAGGTAAAAAGACATTAAGTTGTGAGATGATATATGTTATATGGAGATAGTATACATCTTGAGAATATGAGACTATACCAGCATGTGACTGAAATGTGGTACTTTTTGTAATCACTATTAGTAAGACCTTATCCTATCCCTCATAACATTTTAGGGTACTCAAAAGTAGCTTCTCAGCAAAAATGAAAAACTTCTATTTTAAGTAGTTTAAAACATAACAAATCCTACAAAGAATAGTAAGGGGCTTGACTTCCTCCCCCAGGGATCACCAGGCATATTACATGGTTAACCTTGATTTAACTAAGAATAATCAGTGAATTATAGGATTATGCCATCAGATTATTTTTAGATATTAGGAAATACTGAGTGCATTTACACCAGCTCCTTGAGAAGGTAAATTGAGTAAGGATGATTCTTTAAACTTTTATACCTTGTTTACCACTTCTGAGGTATTGACTTCAAGGAACTGCTGAACCCAAGTATTGAGTATTAAAGAGAGAAATCAGGGGAACTGAGGAAAAGAGAAGCTTCTATCTCCAACCTTGGTTGTCTCCTTCCCCAGAGCCTCTTCAAGCACAAATGAGATTGTATCTCCAGGGAACCCTTGGAATGTGACCTGATTTTCTATTTTTAATAACCTTTTTCTCCTACTTAAGAGTTAAAAACAAGAAAACTGATGCATAGAGAAAATGGTCACTCGATGATTTAGGAGTTTATTCAAAGGAGCTCAACTCTGTTGGGCTGGCCACATTGTTTGAATGCCAAATATGTGCTTGCCAAAAAGGCATTTTATGGAGAACTCACCATATAAGAATACTTTCAAGGTCGCTCTGAAGAATTTTGGAACTGATTGTGGAACATGGCAGACAATGGCATAGGACTGCCCAGCATGACATGTCATCATCAGAGAAGGTTCTATGTTCTATGAATAAAGAATTGAAGTTACAAAACAAATGCAAGATGGGCAAATTTAGAGAATCCACCCAAATGTTCACATGGACTATTTGTGCCCAACTTGTGTAGAGTATTCTGAGTTATATTGATCTGATCAGCCAGTCAGACACTCTGTAACTTGACTTTAACATAGTGATGTCATTTTGGTCTTCTTTGAAAGCCAAAGACAGCAGCCCAATGGAAGAGACAAATACAAAATTAAAACACATATGGAGTTAGTTTATGAGAGAACAATAATTTAAGCTCCTATTATGTACTTATTATGCTACTATGTAGCACTAGATTAAGCCCTGGGAATACAAAGAAAAAGCAGTAATGGCCTCTGCAAAAAAAAAAAAAGTCCCTGCCCACAATGTGCTCACATTTTATTTTAGGTTTTTGCAAGGCAAACGGGGTTAAGTGGCTTGCCCAAGGCCACACAGCTAGGTAATTATTAAGTGTCTGAGACCAGATTTGAACCCAGGTACTCCTGACTCCAGGGCCAGTGCTTTATCCACTACACCACCTAGCCGCCCCTGTGCTCACATTTTAAAGCAATTGAGGCAAAAGATATAGAGAAATCATAAATACAAGAAAAATATGGAATAGATGGAGTAACCCTGGCAAATATGACATTAGCATTGAGGGAGTACCTGTAAAGGCCCTCTTAGGAGGTGCTATTTACTCTGAGTCTTTTTTTTTCACTTGTTCAATTATGTTTAGAAAAGTCTTAAAACAAAAATGCAAAATATAAGTACATTATATTGACAAAAAAACATACTGTCATGAATTTTCTGATAGACCAAAGAGATTTTACAGCAACTGTCTAAATTTCATAGTAGTTCTTTCATTATTTTGAATTTTTTCATTTTGTTACCTATAAACTATGCCTAATTGAGAAATTGTTCTTGAGTGGAAATTCTTTTTTTTTTTAGGTTTTTGAAAGGTAAACAGGGTTAAGTGGCTTGCCCGTGGAAATTCTTTAAAATGACCTTTTTACTGGGACTGTCAAAGAAAAATAAAATGAAATGAATGAACATAAAATTATTTTCCTGATTTTGATTTCAATCAAAAACGGTGAAAGCTGTAAGAATGTAAACATAATGAATTTTTACTGTTTAATGAAAAATCAAAGCCAAAACAGTATTATCAGTCAATAGATCTAGTCTATTCTGAATATACTAACTTAACTCTATAGACTTGTTTGGTTGTAAGGAAGGAATAAAGAATTGGAGAAAGGGGGAAAAAACTTTACAAACAATTCTTTAACCTTTGTTAATTCTCTGATCACCTTGATGAATGACTAGATTATTTTAAGTTATTAGTACAGTGAACAAATGCATTATATCTGACAATAAACTTTAAGTAATAGGTTTAAATAACATTGCAAGAAAACAAGTAGAATAGACATTTTAAACACTTCATAAGACTGGCTCAAGAACAAAAGCTACAACATATTAAGGTAATTGAAACGGTGATATGGTACTGAAAACCATTTTTCCCCCCACTGTGCGAAGTAACTAGAAAAGCAAGTAGAAAGAGACTTCATTTTAAATTCATTCAATTTTCCCTACTTTGTTATGAGCAGTAAGTGACCTCTTAACTTCGCAGGCGTCTAATGCAGGGTTTAAACTCTACTGAGGAATTACTCTTTTTTTCTCAAGTTTTTTGCGGAATTGATTGTAGGTTTCTTACTTTTGCCACTAGCTGGGGTCATCTTCAACTTCATGGAACCTGTATTAATCTGTTCTGGAGTCTCCAGAGCTTTGGAGGCTTTTCTCTTTCCAAGACGAGTTTTAGCTTGTGGTGTTTCAGCACTGAGAGTCTCTCCTGTAGACTCCTTTTTTAGGGATGCTTTCTTTGGGCACTTCTGAGGTGTTGCTTGAATAGGGAGTAGTTGTGGAATCTCATCCTCAAAATCAGGTTCAGCTTTATCTTCCTTTTCTGCCTCTAGTTCATGGCCATCCAAAGGACATTTATTTTTAGATTTCACTGCAGTCTGGGCAGCCTTGGTGGCCACTTTTTTGCCTTGCTTTAGTTTCTTACTTTTTCTGAGAATCCAAATGGGAGACAAATGAAGAAAAAGATTGGAAGGGAAAGAGATTTTTCTGTTTTCAGGTGTAGAAGTTTTACACTCTCCCATTTCTCTGGCAACTTTTTTGAAATCACGTCTATAGCAGCAACAATATTTTCCACTAGGTGATCTCCAGGCATTCCTGTGTGACCCACATGTGATGTATTGCAACAACCATGATTGGTGACTGGTAATGAAGTTCCTTGGATAATTCTATTGATGTGTTCTGACAAATTTTTAGTCGTGAGGTCTACTGATAAAGGTACTTTCTTTCTAGGATAGAAATGCTTTCCTATGTGTGAGGGTAAAAGTCGTCTAATTCTTTGGTCAGCAAGGAAAAGGTTATAACTTCCCAAAAGGCGTCGCTTAGCTTCATAAGGTTTATATTCTTGTTTTAACCTTTTGTATGGAATGACCTCAGCAATGCTTGTAATTCCCTTCTTTTTCAAAAGCTGCTTATAGAAATTTTCTGTCTGTTCTGAAGTTAAATTGGATTCATCTTTGGTAAATAAACAAACTTCTTTTGTATCGGGTCTAATACCATGTGGCAGAGGTATTCTGATTTCTTTTCCATTTGGGGGAATTTTCCATAATGTCACCATTAAAAACACATTCTCATTCTCATTCAAAAGCAATATATTAGCATTTTGCTCATCCTTTCTATATTTCATTAAAGCTTCTATTGCTTTTTTAATCTGCTCGTGAGGCACAAGCTCGGCTACGGCGCCCATTTTCCTCCGCTACACGTGTCTGAAGGTGCCGGAAAGGAACCGGCTATTTACTCTGAGTCTTAAAGAAAACCGAGGATTCTTAGTTTCTAAAAATGTGAGGGGAAAAATTCCAGTTCTGGAGAACAGACAGTTCAAAGGCATAGAGAGGGGGAGAGAAAAGGTGGAATATATGGTAGAAGAGTAAATTTCATAAAAAGGAACCCTGTAGAAATTTTCCTTTTGTGTAGGTTCAGTCATGTCATTCTCTTGCTCAGAAGTCTTCGTGATTCCTCATTGCCTGCCAAAAAAAGTTCCAGCTTTTCAACCTGATTTTCAAAGATCCATGATGTATTCCCAGCACACCTTTCCAGCACTGCCTTCTACTCCTCATTATTCCCTTGTTTTTATTTATTTATTTTTATTAAAGATATTATTTGAGTTTTACAATTTCCCCCATCTTGCTTCCCCCCCCCCCCCCCCCGGAAAGCAATCTGTCAGTCTTTACTTTGTTTCCATGTTGTACCTTGATTCAAATTGGGTGTGATGAGAGAGAAATCATATCCTTAAAGAAGAGACAAGAAGTCTAAGAGGTAACAAGATCAGACAATAAGATATATGTTTTTTTCTAAATTAAAGGGAATAGTCCTTGCACTTAGTTCAAACTCCACAGCTCCTTATCTGGATACAGATGCCACTCTCCTTTGCAGACAGCCCAATATTGTTCCCGATTGTTGCACTGATGGAATGAGCTAGTTCTTCAAAGTTGAACATCACTCCCATGTTGCTTGTTAGGGTGTACAGTGTTTTTCTGGTTCTGCTCATCTCACTCAGCATCAGTTCATGCAAATCCCTCCAGGCTTCTCTGAAATCCCATCCCTCCTGGTTTCTAATAGAGCAATAGTGTTCCATGACATACATATACCACAGTTTGCTAAGCCATTCCCGAATTGAAGGACATTTACTTGATTTCCAATTCTTTGCCACCACAAACAGGGCTGCTATAAATATTTTTGTACAAGTAATGTTTTTACCCTTTTTCATCATCTTTTCAGGGTATAGACCCAGTAGTGGTATTGCTGGGTCAAAGGGTATGCACATTTTTGTTGCCCTTTGGGCATAGTTCCAAATAGCTCTCATTATTCCCTTGTACCCAAACCAAACTGGACCATGAACTTTCCCCCCAAAATATGCCATATACTTTTTCTAGCTTACTTTTGAAGCTATTATTTTCTCTACCTAGAATGTTCTTTCTTCATGTTTCAGCCTGTCCAAATCTTAACCCATCTGAAATATCATCTCTTTTATGAAGTCTTCCTTGATTCTAGCTGGAAATGATTTGTATCTGTAAAAAAGATTTGCATACATGTGTCCTACCAGAGTATAAACTTTAATGGGTAAGGACTATTTCCTATTCATCTTTGTATCTCCTTAAGTACCTAATACAGCAATATATTTACATTTATATATGTTTTACAACAGATTAGATTGTATATAATATTCATATATTTTATATATTATACAGATAACATATATTGTGCTATATATTATACAATACAAATATTGTATATCTTTAGGTGCTTTGTTGAACTCAATTGACTCAGGATCATTATTTATGAACACAAATTATGTTGTAGATAGCATGTTGAGTACAGTGAAGCCCATAGGTGCTAGGGAGGTGAATGAGGTTGTTTGTTCCAGTGTTTCAGGTAAATCCAATTTGAGTTTTTGTTACAAGGGGATGCTGCATTTGCCTTCTAAACATCTGTGTTCTTCCTTGTCACTTTTTATGATCATCACCATACCTACCTCTTAGTCTTCTGTTTCCTCCTAAACTTTGTAATTGGCTGCTTCTAAACAATTGTGGGTGGGGAAACTGGATAACCAAGCTTATTAGAATTGTTTCTAAAACAGGTACTGAGGGAGAGCCTGAGGGACTTCCCTATGAGTAAAGTGCATGAGTTTTGGCATGTGTGTTTAGTGACATCCATGTGGGTTGCTCATAGGCCTCCTTTTTTCTTTCTGGTTCTTGGCTGTTCTCTATTTGTTTTGAATTGCCAGATTAGGCTCCTTCAGATAACTGGTATATTACTATTGTATATCCCCCTACAGAGCCCTGGTCACAAGCATGGAATAGGTTAGTTGGTTGGTTGATTGTTTTTAATGAAAGATTGAATTTGAACATGAAAAGAGATGTAGAAATGGCACCCTGCTCACAATAGCCCATTCACTGCTCCCTCTGGTTGCCTTGATGGAACTGTGTGTGAGCATAGCTATGTTTTATTCCCCCTGCCCCATACTCAGAAGTAAATGTTTATACTTCATAACAAAAGAAAAAAAGAGTTGAAGATAGGGAGCAGAACTACAATGTTTGGTGACTCGTTGGTCCACTCCTAGTTAGCAGTAGTAGAGAAGTGAACTTCCAGGATTTTGCTCTTGCCACTTTGGAGGGTTGAAGCTGGGGAAGAGAATAAGAGTCAAGGTTTGAAAATGCTTATGCTGGGTATATTGATATTAATCTACTACAATTTATTTTTACCATTTTGATTAAAACCTTTATTATTAAAGTATGTTCTAAGTGAATTTAAGTAAAATGTAACAAGTCAAGTTCAATTAAGAAGAATTGATGTAGGGGCCATTACCCTAGTATTTGATTGGATGGTAAAAACTTAAAAAAATTTTAAATTTATGTAGTAGATATACCCATATTGTCAAAGTGTGACAATAAGCTACTCTGAGAGCCTGAGAAGTCAAGAGAACCTGCCTAAAATCCCTGAGTGCCCTCTGGTGCAAGGTGGTGTACATTACATAACATTATCAATTGAAATATTTGGAAACAATAAAGCTCTATCAATTTAAAACTTTATTTATCTAGGATACTATGAGATCCATCAACCCTTTCATGGAAGTCAGAATTTCTCCCCAAATATCTATCACGACCTTATCTACTGAAATTGAAGAATTATTCAGGAAACATTTATTAAATACTAATGTATAAGGTATTTCCTAGGTCCTGTGTATAGAAACACATAGTTTCTGCCTTCAGGAAGCTTAGAGTAAAAGGGGAAAGGGGAAATGATAAATATTCAACAAGTGCTTATTATGTAGGAATGAATAATATTAAAATATTTTTATATTTTCTATATTTAAATTATTTGATATACAGCCACCTGGAAGGTCAAAACTTCAGTGGGATGAATCTAATTATTTGACAAGAAATAGAAATGAACTCAAAATTCTTGATTTTGATATCAGTTAGAACTAAACTCTTACCAAATGCCAAGTTAGATAGATTTGAGTGAATGAAAATCTATGTTTAATAGTCCTAAGCATAGGACTTTAGGACTTTAGTGGCAAAGATTAAGATGCAAAAAAGTTGATAAACTTATGTAACCCCTCTTCCCAGAGATGTTGCCATGAAGACTTGGTAGGCTAGACTGTGACACATGGGAATGATACTTTTATTACCCAGAATTTCCCAAGATTTCAGGGGCTTTTGATTCTGCTGGGTCATCTTTTTGTTTGAGTACAGATGCAAGAAAGAGAAAACATGACCAAATCTAGTACCATTCTTGACCTGCCAAGCCCTTCAGAGAGCTTGCAATGGACACATATCCAACTTTCCGCAAAGGAAGGAAATAGAGGTGATGATACTAGGGGCAGAAGCAAGGTATCTATCACATAAAATCAAGAAAAGAGATTTTGTGAACTAGAGGAAGAAGGGAGATGAGAGCAAGAGCAAGAAATATGAGAAAGTGGACTGGGAATAGAGGACAGATCCAACATCAAAAACAAAAGATAGTTTAGGAAATGAGTAATGTCTAGCCCATGGCTCCTCTCTGCTTCATACTTATGCTTTCATGGAATGTTGCACAAGGGAAGCTCTCTTTCCCTGTCTGACTACTATTTAGATTTCCTTTCCTTCTCTGATCATTGAAAAGGAAAAGTGGGTGAGTAGAGGAAAGGTGGGGGGGAAATCAACCCTGGTTGCAATTTATATTGCAGCCTACTGTATTACTATCTGTACTTTCTATACTATTAATAGATAGCACAATAAACTAAATTGCAATTAACAGTGGTTTTTTTTATCTAAACTCATGAGTTTAGGGGTTTAAGATCAAGAGGGAGATTTCCCTAATCCCCAGAATGGAAACTATATAACAATTAGAGATAGTAATTTTTTAATTTTGCAATTCTGGTAATTTCTGAACATATTATAGAACGTACCCTAGATTGCTTTTGAACACAAGGAAAGAGAACTAGAAAGAAAATGATCTCACAAATGAAATAGAGAAGGAGTGCTCCAGGACTTCTAGCATTGTCTGGCATTAAATGACCCCTACTCTCACATAGTCCTGAATCAAGTGGGACTATGCATACATTTATAATGGAGAAAATATTGATATTGGAGAAGATACAGATAAATTAGCTTTAAAGTATGCTTTTCTCCTTATCATTCTCTCCATAAATGTAAATTATTTTAGTGCTAATAAGCTATTTTGGTTATATTATAAAAATCAGAAAGTCGTTTGATAATATTCAAGTCTTTAGAGTATCAATGAAACTTAATCAGTTTATTGTATTTAAATTAGGTTACACACAATATCAGTCTATGTGCTTTTTAGGAAAAACAAGAAGTTAACATATTATTGTTTAGTTTTAAGGATCAATTTTTATTTTATCAAGAACACCTTTCACAAAATCCAAATCCAATGTCTCCTTGTCATCCAGGTGATCCTGTGTTCTTGATGTCTACCAGTAGAAGAACCAAGACCAACCACTGCATCTTGAGTCATTTCTACTCATTTTGACTTTTGTACTGTAACTGATCTTCTATGACTCTCGAAGAGAGAGTGAGGCTGATAACTTTTTGAAGTTCTAGCTCATTTAAATCCAATTCATGAACAAGTTAAGAAATTAATCCATCATCCACTATTTTAACCCAACATCATGATGTCATTGGTCCTCTTCAAAAATGAAGGACAAGCAACAAGTTCCAGCAGTTTCCACTATTCTGGAAAGGCTTTGAACATGACCCCATCCATTTTTCTGAGAACCAACTTAGTTAAGTGTGGAGAAGGATATCACCTGTAAGTGACAAATGAAACAGCCAATGAATCAGAACAAAAATTAAAAGAAAGCTTCAATTTTCATTATCCTCCATCCACCCTTCTGCAGTAAAAAGGGCAATATTGAAAGAAACTGAGCAGAAAGTCCTAAAATCAATAGTTTTAAGATTATCCATAAACTGTTGATGTTTTAAATGTGAGGTAGCAGTCCAATGAGTAGACAACATTACCAAAATCTTATATTATTGCTATAAATAGAACCTGAAGAAACAAGGAAATTGGGAGCTATCCTGAAGGATGACTCACAGACACTGTTGAGAATCAAAGAAAAAGACTGTCAGCATGAGTTTTGTCTCATGTCCAAAGGCAACAAGAAACATTATTTTGTGGCTGATTTGGTTGTCAGGTATTGCAGTGCTAATGACAATTAGTATTTGCATAAGAACATGATGGATGTGTGCTTGGCAAAGGCACATTGCACTGTAAGGGATTGAAGGGGTCCAGGAGAGAGTGTTAGATTGAAGAATTCCTCATGGATAGTGAGATCTTCCAAAATCTTCAATTTGTCAATGACAGTGTAATTAGATGACATTAAATGACACCTACTCTCATACAGTTTGGAATCATTGTATATTTATTAGATGTATCCCAGATATTGGTGAAAATACAGATAAATTAGTTGTTGGGTTTTTTTTTAGTTTTTTGCAAGGCAAATGGGGTTAAGGCTTGCCCAAGGTCACACAGCTAGGTAATTATTAGGTGTCTGAGGCCAGATTTAAACTGAGGTACTCCTGACTCCAGGGCCAGTGCTTTGGCCACTGTGCCACCTAGCCACCCCGATAAATTAGTTTTTTTAGAAACATTTTATTTGAGTTTTACAATTTTCCCCCCATTCTTGCTTCCCCCACCCCCCCACAGAAGGCATTTTGTTAGTCTTTATATTGGTTCCATGTTATACATTGCCAATAAATTAGTTTTAAGATATACTTTTCTCTTTATTTTTCTCTCTATAAATGTAAATTATTTTATTAGTCACTTATCTCTAATCAGTTAATTTGGTTATATTATAAAAATCAGAAAGTCACGTGATAATATTGTTTAAGTCTTTAGATTGTATGAAATCTCAGAACATTGCACAGCTTTTGGAAAGAGATCCATAGTCATTTAAGAGTTTAGTCTGACAATTTACAGAGGAAAGACAAGTGAATGGAGAATGTCTTTTGCTTCAATTACAACATGCAATTGGATGAGAGATTGTCCATCAGTATGTATTTCTGGGATAGAATGATCAACAAGAAATTGGGCTCAGACACAGTTAGATAGCTTAGAGGATAAAACGCTGGGCCTGGATTCAAGAAGACCAGAGTTCAAATTCTTTCTGAGACATTTACTGACTGTGTGATTTGGGGCAGGTCACTTTACCTTTGCTGTTTTTATCATTTATAAAATGGATTATTGTGAGATCAGATTGGTTATTTTGTAAACTTCTTAGCCTCTCAGTTAGGTGGCGCAGTGGATAGATCACCAGCCCAGGAATCAAGAGTACTTGAGTTCAAATCCGACCTCAGACACTTAATAATTGCCTTGCTGCTGTGTGACTTTGGGCAAGTCACTTAACTCCATTGCCTTAAATAAATAAAAAAATAAAAAAAACTGCTTAGTCTCTGTCTGCCTCACTTTCCTCAACTGTAAAATGATGATGATAATAGCACTTAGTTTGAAGGGCTATTGTAATTTAATAATATTTTGTAAATCTACTTGTCACAAAGCCTGGCACAGTAAAGACTCTATAAATGGTTTATTTGCTTCCCTTTTCCCATTCCCATCCCTCACCCAGAGCTGGAAAGGCAGAGGAGAATGGGCTGGATTGCCTCAGGGAAATTGAGAAACATGCTTAATAATTCCAAGTGTTCTCTGGAACAATACCAAGAATCTACCAGTATTGCTGTATGGCATAGACTTGGAACACAGCAGTCTTACAACAATGAGGAACTCCACAGAACAGGAGTCAGAAATGTCATACAAAGAAGAAGGGCTGGTCAAATGGAGAAGACAAGGCTTGTGGACAACCAGAGTGTTCTGCTCATACCCTTACAAGTCAGGAGAAAGGCCTCAGCTCATTGTGGCAAACCTGGAGGCAGACAAGAGTGTAAGCGTAGGTGATGGTCTACATCTCTGGAAGAATTTCCAAACCAATGAGATCACAGATCCATTTGAGTCTATGATCAGGGAATGACGGAAATGCTAAATAAGTTGGGGGCAATGGGGATACATGATGGGAATAAATTGAGTTAGTGATGGTGACTTTAAGAAGAAAAATGAGATACAAGATCAAGGTCTCTACACTCTATGACTTCATTAGCTCTCTTGGGTTTAGTTAACCATGCAAATAACTACCAGTTATATAGATCCAATGAGAGTCTCTCTTATGAGCATCAGTCCTATATTATCAACTTTCTGTTGACATTCTGAACCTAAATCCTATTTCATTCTTGATGTACGAGTAGATGGCAGTTTGTCTGAAAAAGATCTGGGGATTTTAGTGGACTTCAAGTTCTATATGAGTTGGTGTAACTTGGCAGTCCATAAATTGAATGTGATCTTGGGCTACGTGAAGTCAGTTTCCAGGAATGAGAGTGGGATGGCCATCCCACTCTGTTTTTCCTCAGCTAAACCATATCTGGAATATCATGTTCAGTTCTGCATGCCTCTGTTTAAGAAGGACATTGATAAGCTGTACAAAGGAGGTCAACCAGGGTAAGGAACCATTTCTTACGGTTAGGGTAAAGAGACTGGGGATAGTCAACTTGGCAAAGAGATAACTCTGGAGACACATGAAACTGTCTTCAAGTATTTGAAGGGCTGCCACATAGAAGAGGAAAAGACATCATGTTTATTTTGTTTTTTCTGGGGAAACAATCAGGAGCAAAGGGTAGAAATTATAAAGAGGCTAATTTAGGATTAATTTCAGGAAAAACTTCCTAATGATGAAACTTGTTTAAAGGTGGAATTGGTTACAATTCAGAATGCCTCATGAGATGGTGGATTTTCTCTCCTTGGAGGTCTTTAAGAAGAGGCTGAATGATCACATTTACAGTATGGTCATTCATGTCTGACTCTCCATGACCCCATTTGGGGTTTTCTTGACAAAGATACTGGTCTGGTTTGCCATTTCCTTTCCCAGTTCATTTTACAAATGAGGGAACTGAGGTAAGCAGGCTCAAGTGACTTGCCGAGGTCACACAGCTAGTAAGTGTTTAAAGAGAAGTCTTCCTGAATCCAAGCTCTAGCCCCCTAACCACCTAGCCTGGACCACCAAAGCACATAGATTTGAAAAAAAAATCACTCCAACATGTCATCTTTGAGTTACAATTGATAGTATTCTTTCACAGAACAAAATTCCACAATGAGATTTTTTTTTTAAATATTTATAACTCTATGGTGACAGTTTAGTTAACATTTTGCTTGCTCAAACAAAACAACAGTTGCTTAACTTTTGGCACACTCTTGGAGAATCATTTTCCTAAAACTATTTAGTACTTCTTTGACTACTCCCTCCAAGGATTTGCTTTACCAGCTGATCATTATCCTAATCACTTTATGGAGGTGGTCTACCTGGGCTGATCTGTAGAGATCCTATTAGAAACTGGTTAGGCCTTTAATAAGAATGAAATAAAAAGATTTCAGTTTCAGACAATTGAGAGCTAAAGAAAAATTGATAAGGTTTTTCATTGTGAATAGTTTAAAGGTTTCAGACTAAGGTGCTGAGAAAATGTTTTCCTTTGTATTTTCTAATAGAGGGATCATTATTTATGGAGGGAGAGTGAGTTTGCTTCCAATTCTACCCCTTTTATCCCCAGCACAAATTTCTCAAGCCTCATCTATGTTCATTAATTCTAAGACTTCATTTCGTATCTGTGTATCAGTAGCAAGATTCATGTTTTCTAGTCACTATTATAAATGTGAAATCCTTAGTTTTTTACCTTAATCTAATAAATATATCAAAGCAATAAGATAATAATCATTCTAGAAGCTATAGCAGTATTGAAGGCATTATCTTGCATATATAATAGCCTATAGGTTATAACAGTGCAGATAAGGAAGACTATGCAGGGTTCAATTGTACACAATGACAGCAATATTGTAAGAATGATGAACTGTGAAAAATTGAGTTATTCTCATCAAGACAACAACTAAATATAATTCCAAAGGACACATGATGAAAAATGTTTTCCAACCTCAGAGAATTGATGAACTCTGAGTACATGTTGAACCATATCTTTTAATTTCACATGTATGATCAATATTATATAGCTTTCCTTTTTCAACAGATGGGAAAGGGATTGGAGGGAGGGAGAGAATTTGATAATTCAAACTTTTTTTTTTTAGTTTTTTTGCAAGGCAAATGAGGTTAAGTGGCTTGCCCAAGGCCACACAGCTAGGTAATTATTAATGTCTGAGGTCGGATTTGAACCCAGGTACTCCTGACTCCAGGGCTGGTGCTTTATCCACTGCGCCACCTAGCTGCCCTGATAATTCAAACCTCCTAAAAAATTAAAGTTAATTCTCTTATGTTTTCCTTCCTATACCATGGTTTTCTTGCTTTTCCTAATTCCTCAAACACAAAATGACTGATATGTGGATATGTTGAACATGGATGTACATGTACAACTTTTACTGAACTGTTTGCCACTGGTGGTGGGGGTGGAAAGGAAGGGTGGTGGAAAATTGTGTAACTTAAGAATATGCCGGAGGATGAATGTTGAAAGACTTTCATGATATGTTATTGGAAAAATTAAAATAAAATATCAAAAAAATTAATGTTAAAAGTCTTTAGGCATAATTGGGAAATATTTAATGAAATAAATAAAAAATATTTAAAAATACAGAATTCAAACCTACTTGATTCTCTAGCCCTTTAATCTTTTGAATAGTAGCCAGAAGTCTATTAAATTTTGCTAATGCCAAGTTAACTGGGATCAAAGTGGTCCAATTTAAGGTAAATGTAACTATTTTCTCAATTATTAATTTAATTCAACACTTTTATTAAACGGTCTCTCCCACCATCCCAGTTACATTGAAATAGATATAAAAGGTAGATAAAATTGAAGCCCTCAACATAGCTTCAAAATCCTGCAAAATAAACCTCTACATTGTTCATGTCCAATATATCTCTTTCTGCTTTTTGATATTATCACCTCTCTATTAGGAGGTAACATGTTTTAGCTTTAATCTTTTGAACTTGTAGCTTATGGTACTGATTAGAATTCTAAAATCTTTCAGTTATTTTTCCTCTAAAATGTTATCATTGTATAAAATTATTCTATTTTATTCACTTTGCTCTGATTCACTTCACAGAAATTTATCCTGTTTCCTCTGGTGTTGTCTATTTCATAATTTCTTATGGCACTATAATATTTCAATACATCCGTCTACCACAACTTTTTTTTTTTTAGGTTTTTGCAAGGCAAATGGGATTAAGTGGCCTGCCTAAGGCCACACAGCTAGGTAATTATTAAGTGTCTGAGACCAGATTTGAACCCAAGGTACTCCTGACTCCAGGGCGGGTGCTTTATCCACTGCGCCACCTAGCTGCCCCCACCACAACTTTTTTAATCATTCTCCAATATGAGTTACATCTCCTTAGTTATCAATTTTGGCTCTCACAGGAAGAGCTACTATTTATGTCTCTCTCTCTCTCTCTCTCTCTCTCTCTCTCTTCATATATATATATATATATATATATATACACATACAGATAGATAGATAGATATAGATACAGATATAGATATATCCTTGTTTCTTTGTTCTTGGATTTCTTTTGTATAGAGTCCTAGAAGTAGTACAACAGAGTCAAAGAATATGCACATTCTGGGCAGAGTACCAAAATGCTTTGCAGATATGGCTAAACCAATTCACAGCTTCACCAATAGCATGCTGGTGTACCAGTTTCCTACAGCTCCTTCCAACCTTTGCCCTTCTCCTCTTTTGTCATGGGCATAAAGTGAAACCTCAAAGTTGTTTTAATTTGCATTTTCCCAATCACTAATGATATGGAGAATTTTTTTTTACAAAATTGCATTTCTTTCTTTGGAAACTGCTTGTTCATGTCCTTTGACCACTGATATATTGGAGAATAGGTCTTAATTTTATACAGTTGAATAATTTCCTTATGTATCTTAAATATAGGACCTTGGTTAGAGAAACTTATTGCAAAAGCAATTAGAAATTAAAAGTGAAATTATTCTGCTAGGTCAGCTGGACAATAGAAAGTCTGTCCCCCTAGCTACAGCTACAAAAAAATAGATATTCTTAATGCATATGCTGATTCTTCTAATATTTTTCTTACCTGGAAAATATACTCTTTAGTCTTTGATCAACCCATTAGATATTATGTACTGCAATTACATCCTCATCTCTAATATTTGTTTACCCTACAACTGAATGAAGACAGTTCAAAGGTGCAGTGGATAGAGCCAGGATGAAATCAGAAAAATTTGCCTTCAAATCTGGCCTCAGATATTTACTAGCTGTGTGACCCTGGGTAGGTCACTTCTCTCTGTTTGCTTCAGATCCTCATCTGCAAAATGAGCTGGAGAAAGAAATGGCAAACCACTCCAGTATCTTTGCCAAAATTGGGTCAAAAATTATTGTACATGTCTGAGAAATGACTGAACAACAACAGCTGGATGGTTGTAAAATTCATCCTAATTCTTTATTCTATGATAAATATCTGGCTTTATTCTAAGGCTATTTCTTTTTTTGTTTGTTTTAGTTAAAAAATTTTTTCCAAGAATATTTCTAAATAGATTAGGTTCCTCAGGGACTTGCCCTTCCATACATTACAATGGACAACTAAGTCCCACAAGCAAACTTTGCAGGACTTCTGAATCAGGGTACAGGCTTGCTAAAAGTGTCCATAGGCATGGGAGGTATATTTTGAAAATTATCACTCTGGCTTGAGTGCCTCCAGGCATGGCTTCATGGCCATAGATCAAAAGGGGTTCCTGAATCTTTGTTTAAATATCAGGCCAACATTGATGAGTGACATCATTTATGGCCTGCAGCTGGTTATTCAAGAAATTCTGAACTTTACAGTATGCTCTCTTCCACTGGAGTGTCTCAGTCATTAAAGAAGAGATGAGAGTTCTTATGTGATTGCCTAGTGCAGAAATTACATGGATCATAAATTATAGTAATAAGGAAGATATTATCTTTCTAGTCCTTGAAGAGGGAAAGAGTTCATGACTAAATGAACATGCAAGATAAAATGGGAAATTTTGATTATATGCACTTTTAAAAGTTTTTACACAAACATGTATGATATAAATAAGTTAGAAGGAGAAACACAACTGCAAGAAATCTTAGCAGCAAAATTTCCCTGATGAAGACTTCAAGATTTCTATGAAACAGATTTATGAATGAATCATTCTTTAATATATCAAAGGTCAAAGGATATGAACAGTTTTCAAAGAACAAAATCTTAAGCTATCAGCAATTTAATGGGGTGGCTAGGTAGTCCAGTGGATAGAGTGCCAACAGAGAAAGAGATGGAAAGTGGATAGAGAGGCATAAGGACCTAAGTTCAAATCCAAACCCAGACCCTTCTTAGGGATGTGACTCTAAGCAAGTCATTTACTCCTGTTTGCCTCAGGTTCCTCATCTATAAAATGAGCTAGAGAAGGAAATGGCAACTCCAAATGTGATCACAAAGAATCAAAAATGACTGAAATGACTGAACAACAACAAATATGAAAAAACACTCCAGATAACTAATAATTAGAAAAATGCAAATTGAAGTAACTTTGAGATTCTACTTCCTACCTATCAGATTGTCAAAGATGACAAAAGAAGAAAATTACAAATATTGCCTGGGCTATAAGGCAACAGGCATGTTAGTACACTTGTTAGAGCTACAAATTGGTCTTGTCATTCTAGAAAACAATTTGGAACTATGCCAGAAAATTACTAAACTATATATATCCTTCAACTTAGCTATATCTACCCTCTATTAGGATTGTATTCCGAAGAAATCAAAGAAAAAAGAAATGGGTATACACAGCTCTTTCTGTGAAAGCCAAAAGTTGGAAACTAAAGGGTAGTGACTAAATAAATTGTAGTATTTGAATTTAATGAATTATTATTGTGCCATAAGAAATTATGAAATGCACAACCTAAGAGACCTCTATGAACTAAATCAGAGTGAAGTGGATAGAAGTAGAACAAGTTCTATAATAATGCCTTTGTAGAGGAAATTTAATCTTGAAAGCGTTTAGAACCATTGCAATGATATACTACAAAACTGAAAACCTGAAGATGAAACTTCCTGGAAGAGACATGATGAACTTGAAATAAAATATGGATAATGTGAGTTTTGCATGGTTTATAGGACTTTGCATGGTTATGATGCTTTTTCTTTTCTTTTTTCTTTGAGTTCAATGAGGGAGTGAAATGGGAAGGATGGATTACAAATGTTTGTAAAATAAATAAATTTATCTTTAAGAAAAAAGAAAAGAAAGGAAATTATGTGGCATTCTAAAACCCACCTGGAACTCATTCAGTTAAATTGCTGTCTTAAGGATAATAGCATTTCTAATTGTACAAGGGAGTGGTTTCTTTCTAAGCTTTTGTGTACATTACAAAATGAAATTACAATATTGGCTTTAATCCCCAAATATTTAATTAAATCTTGCTTGACTCTACAAAACTTACAGTAAGGACACTTGCTTCCTCCCTAAAGAATGAGGACAGTCAGATGTTGGGTGTCTAAGTTACTATTAATCAGCTGTCCTTTTAGAACAAAAAGAACATTGGGAAGCAATTGTTAAAGAAGATTGTTAAAGGAAGGGATTGTTTTTATAACTTCTGGTATAATATTTACAACCAATTACCTTCATCTTTCCCAATTTTAGATTCCGTAATAAAAAGTATTGACAGGGGCAGCTAGGTGGCACAGTGGATAGAACACCGGCCCTGAAGTCAGGAGGACTTGAGTTCAAAACCAGCCTCAGACACTTAAAAATTCCCTACTGTGTGACCTTGGACAAGCTACTTAACTCCATTGCCTTGCAAAAAACCTTAAAAAATAAATATTATTAACTCATCTAACTCAAGACCCTGGATTATCTATTACCTTACAAAATGCAGCTAGTGATAAAAATGCAAAAAATGGTAATGTCATCATTGGTAACAACTTGTAAAAATATCTTTTTTTTTTTAGGTTTTTTTCAAGGCAATGGGGTTAAGTGATTTGTCCAAGGTCACATAGCTAGGCAATTATTAAATATCTGAGGCCAGATTTGACTGCAGGTCCTCCTGACTCTAGGGCCTGTGTTCTATCTTCTGTGCCACCTAACTGTCCCTTACAAATACCTTCTTAAAGAATATATTTATTATGGAGCCAAGATGGTAAGGTAAAGGCAAGGTCTCCCTTGAGCTCTCCCCCAAACCATGCCAAATACCTTTAAAATAATGACGTTAGGGTAGCTAGGTGGCACAGTGGATAGAGCACCGGCTCTGGAGTTGGGAAGGCCTGATTTCAAATCCGACCTCAGACACTTAATAATTGGGCACACCTCTTAAACCTATTGCCTTAAATAAATTAAAAAAGAAAACCAACAACAAATAATTACACTAACCAAATTCTAGAATGGCAGAACCCACAAAAAGATTGAATGAAACAATTTTCCAGCCCAAGACAATTTGGAAGATCCACAGGAAGGCTCTGTTACACTGGGGTTAGAAAGGGCCCTCAGACTTGCTCATTCCATCAGTGCAACAATCGGAAACAATTTTGGGCTGTCTGCAAAGGAGAGTACCATCTGTATCCAGATAAGGAGCTGTGGAGCTTGAACAAAGTACAAGGACTATTCCCTTTAATTTAGAAAAAAAACCAGATAGCTTATTGTCTAATCTTGTTACCTCTGAGAATTCTGTTCTCTTTAAGGATATGATTTCTCTTTCATCACACCCAATTTGGATCAAGGTACAACATGGAAACAAAGTAAAGACTGACAGAGTGCAATCTGTGGGGGGGGGAGGGAAGCAAGATTGGGGGAAAAATGTAAAACTCAAATAATATCTTTAATAAAAAATAAATTTAAATTAAAAAAAAGGGACCCTCAGCACAGCTTGGGCCTCACTGGAGCACACCGGCTCCAGTCATCCAGGAACAGACCACAGGGCACCTGGGTCTGTGGCAGTGGTTGTGGGTTTCCAGTCTTCTCAGTTCAAGGATTGCCAAAGACAACCTGGAAGATCAACAGGAAAACTCTACTCCACCAGAGTGGGAGCAGAGCCTAGTCCAGTATAGGCCAGTGTAGATCTGGCCCCAAGAGACCAGGAACAGGCCTGGGGAGCCACCTGGCAGGGCACAACTTGGCAGCTGCTTTCAGAGTACTCAGTAAGGGGACTAGGGCAGACTGCAGAGGTCTTTTTGTTATCCTTGAGGCAGGACTCTGTGGCTTTACCTATACTTGGATACAGTGTATTCTCCACCTTGGAAGCAGAGTCTCATCTTAACAAAGAGTTAAAATCAAGTCACAGACTGGGGAAATGAGCAAACAAAAGAAAAAAAAAATCCAACCATAGACAATTACTTTGGTCCTTGTGAAGGATCAAAATACTCACTCAGAAGATAAGGAAGTCAAGGCTTCTGAATCCAAAGCCTCCAAGAAAAATATGAATTGGTCTCAGACTCTGGAAGAACTCAAAAAAGATTTTGAAAATTAATTAAGAGTGGTAGAAGAAAAACTGGAAAGAGAAATAGGAGCAATGAAGGAAAATCATGAAAACCAAGTCAACAACATGGTGAAAGAGCTACAAAAAATACTTTCAAACAACATCTTTTTTTTTAAGGTTTGTAAGGCAAATGGGGTTAAGGTGTCTTGCGCAAGGCCATACAGCTAGGAAATTATTAACTGTCTAGGCTGGATTTGAACTCAGGTACTCCTGACTCCAGGGTCGGTGCTCTATCCACTGTGATACCTAGCTGCCCCTCAAATAACATCTTAAAAACCAGTTTGAGTCAAATGGAAAAATCAGTCCAAAAGGCCAATGAGGAGAAGAATGCCTTAAAAAACAGAATCGGGGTGGTCGGTGTGAAGGCAGGAATTCCTGGAAACTCATTCCCCCCAAAACTCCAAAAGCTATCAAATTATGACTCTAGCCAAATTTTAGAGGGGCAGAACCCACAGAAAGACTGGGTGATACAATTTCCAGTCCAAGACAACTTAGAAATTTGGCGGGAAAGGTCTGTTTCACTGGGACCAGGGGATGGGAAAAAGCTGCTGTAAGTAGAGTTGCAGCTAGAGAGCAGCACAGCCAGGCCAAGTACCTAGATCTCTAGGGACCCCTGGGTCTGTGGCAGAAGAGGCAGTTTCCAGACCTCCTGGACCTGGGATAATTGGGAACAGCTTGAAGGGGTGGTGAGAGAACTCCACTACACCAGAGTGAGTATAGAGTGAGTGTTGGCCTTAGAGCAGCCCTGTGGTGAGAATTAGCATCAGGAATCAGGGAAGCCAGCCTGCACCTCCAGAGCACAGCCCACAGATGGTAAGGGGGTCAGGGGAGACTACAGAGGTCCCTCTGCTCTCTCTGGGGCAGGATTTAGCTGTTTGTGCACACCCAAATCCAGGTTGCAGTTTGGGCTTCCATACTACACACTCCTCACAGTTCCAGGGCAGAGGGGAGTGCCTGTGGTCAGTCACATATCAAAGCACAAGCAAGGAAGCAGTCAAAGCCTCACATAAAATTTTGGAGGAATTAAAGTCCCAGTAGAGTATCCTAACCGCCCCCCAAGACTTGGAAGTGTGATAATTCAGTCATAGGCTGAGGAAATGAGAAAACAAAAGAAAAAGAAGAATCTGACCTCAGAAAATTATTTTGGTCCCATGGAAGATTCAGAAGATGACAAAATCAAAGCTTCTATATCCAAAACCTCCAAGAGAAATAGAAAATGGGCTTAGGCTATGAATGAGCTCAAAAAAGACTTTGAGAGGCGGCTAGGTGGCACAGTGGATAGAGCACCAGCCCTGGAGTCAGGAGTACCGGAGTTAAAATCTGGCCTCAGACATTTAATAATTACCTAGCTGTGTGGCCTTGGGAAAGTTACTTAACCCTACTGCCTTGCAAAGAAAAAAAAAGACTTTGAAAAGCAATTAAGGGAGGTAGAGGGAAAATTAGGAAGAGAAATGAGAGCGATGCAGTTAAATCATGAAAACCAAATCAGTAACTTGGTGAAAGAAATGCAAAAAAATAAAAAAAGAATATGTTAAAAACCTGTTTAGGGGTGCCTAGGTAGCGCAGTGGATAAAGCACCGGCCCTGGAGTCAGGAGTACCTGGGTTCAAATCCGGTCTCAGACACTTAATAATTACCTAGCTATGTGGCCTTGGGCAAGCCACTTAACCCCATTTGCCTTGCAAAAACTAAAAAAAAAAAAACAAACCAGTCTAGGCCAAATGGAAAAAGCAACACAAAAGACAAATGAGGAGAAGAATGCCTTAAAAAGAAGAATTGGCCAGCTGGAAAAGGAAATAAAGAAAGCTTTCTGAAGAAAATAATGCCTTCAAATGCAGAATAGAACTAAAGGAAGCTGATGACTTTGCAAGGAATCAGGAAGAAATAAAATAATTAAAGAATTAGAAGAAGATGTGAAATATCTCATTGGAAAAACAACCAATCTTGAAAACAGATCCAAAAGAGATAATTTTAAAATTATTGAGCTACCTGAAAGTCAACCAGGAAAAGAGCCTAGACTTCATTTTTCAAGAAATAATAAAGCAAAATTTCCCTGAAATCCTAGAAGCAGAAGGTAAAATAGAAATTGAGAGAATTCACTGATCACCTCCTCAAAAAGATCCCAAAAGAAAAACTTCCAGGAATATTATAGCCAAATTCCTAAACTCCCAAATCAAGGAGAAAATACCGAAAGCTGCCAGAAACAAAAAATTCGATTACCATGGTTCTATAGTCAGGATTACACAAAATCTAGTAGCATCTACATTAAGGGCTCGTAGGGATTGGAATATGATATTCTGGAAGGCAAAAGACCTTGGTTTACAACTGAGAATCAACTACCCAGCAAACTGAACATCCTCTTTCAGGGGAAAAGAATGGATTTTCAATGAAACAGAAGACTTTCAAACTTTCCTATTAAAACAACCAGAGCTGAACAGAAAGTTTGGTCTTCAAGTACAGGACTCAGGTGAACCATAGAGGGGGTGGACGAGAAGGACTAACTATGAGGAACTTAATGATGTTTGTATTCCTACATGGGAAGAAGATACTGATAACTCATGAATTTTCTCATTTATAAGAGCAGTTAGAAGGAGTATATATAGACAAGGCACAGGAAGGAGCTGAATATAATGATATAATATAGTAAAAAGAAGGAGTCAATGAGTAACAAAGGAAAGTACTGGGAGGAAGAGAAAGGAAAGGAAGAAGACATAAGACTCAAGAAAAAGCTTTGATAATGGAGTAGAATGGGGCAAGGCAAGGGGGAAATGAGTGAACCTTCATTCTCATCAGAAATGGCTCAGAGAGGAAACAATACACATTTTAATAGGGTATAGAAATCTGTCTTACCCTAGAGAAAAATGAGAAGAAAGGGCTGGGATAAAGGGGATGGGGGGGGGAGGGAAGGGGGAGTAGGTGATAGAAGAGAAGGAAGATCATGGGAGAGGGTACTCAGTTACAACACACTTTTGAACAGGGACAGGGTGAAAGGAGACAGAGAATAGAATAAAAGAGGGTGGGAAGGAATAGAGTGTAGAGAAATACAGCTAGTAATAGCAACTGTGGGAGAAATATTGAAGCAACTTCTCTGGTAGATTTATGATAAAGAAGGTAACTCATCCCATTGGAATCTGAATACAGACTGAAATATATTTTTTTCTTTCTCACTATTCTTAAGGTTTCTTTTCTTGGGGGGCTGGGGGGTTGTGTTTACTCTAATATTTATTATACTTTCATTATTATAATAATATAAAATAAATGAACCAAAAAAGTAAAAAATAGTGGAATTACTCAGATGGAAAAGGAGATACAAAAGCTCTCTGAAGAAAATAATTTTCATTGGGCAGCTAGGTGGTGCAGTGGATAGAACACTGGCCCTAGAGTCAGGAGTACCTGAGTTCAAATCCGGACCCAGACACTTAATAATTATCTAGCTGTGTGACCTTGCGCAAGCCACTTTACCCTATTGCCTTGCAAAAATGTAAATAATAATAATGATAATTCCTTCAAATGTAGAATGGAGATAAGGGAAGGTGATGTATTTATGAGCAAACAATAAAACAAAAATGAAAAACTAGAAGAAAATGTGAAATATCTCATTGGAAAAACAATTGACCTGGAAAATAGATCTAGGAAAGATAATTTTAAAATTACTGGATTAGCTGAACGATCTTAGACTTCATTTTGCAAGAAATTTTCCAGGAAAATTTCCCTGATATCCTCTAAGCAGAGCGTAAAATAGAAATGAAAATATTCCATCAAATTACCACTTGAAAGAGATCCCAAAATGAAAACTGCCAGGAATATTATAACCAAATTTCATAACTTCCAAGGTAAGGAGAAATTCATATTGCAAGCAGCTGGAAAGAAATAATTCAAATATCATGGAGCTACAGAAAGGATAACACAGGATTTAGCAGCTTCTACATTAAGGGCTTGTAGGGTTTGGAATATGATATTCTGGAAGTCAAAAGAGCTTGGATTACAATCAAGAATCAAGAATCAAGAGGTGAACAGAGAGTCTAGTCTTCAAGTACAGGACTCAGGTGAAACTTAGGGTGGACAGGAAGGACAAATTATGAGGGATTTAATGAACTTGAACTTCTTGTATTCCTGCATGGGAAGAAGTTACTAATAACACTTTGAACCTTCTCATTTATTAGGGCAGTTATGTAGACAAGGCAGAGGATGTTGAATTTAAAGGTATAAGATGGCATTAATGAGGGAGAAAGGAAAGCACTAGGAGAAAGGGAAAGGAGAGGTAGAATGGGGTAAGTTATTTCACATAAAAGAGGCAAGAAAAAGCTTTTTCAGTGGAGTGGAAAAGGAAGAAGGTGAGGGAGAATGCATGAGTCTTACTTTCATCAAAAGTGACTTAGAGAGGAAATAACCTACATACTCAGGTATAGAAATCTATCTTACTCTAAAGGAAAAAAGAGAAGAAAGGGATGGGAGAAAGGGGACAGGAGAAGGAGGGTGGTGTAGGTGACAGAAAAGAGGGAAGATTATGAGAAAGGATAGTCAGATTCAATATACTTTTGAGAAGGGACAGGGTGAAAGGAGAGAGAGAGAATAGAATAAATGGGGATGGAGGAATAGGATTAAGGGAAATACAGCTAGCAATAGCAATTTGGAGGAAAAAATATTGAAGCAATTTCTCTGATGGTTTTATGATAAAGAATGCTATCCATACCAAAGACAAAGCTAATGGTGTCTAAATATAGACTGAAGCATATTTTTTCCTCTATTTTTCTTGAGGTTTCTCTCTTTGTGAAGAACGAGGAGGTTATGCTTACTTTTACAACATGATTATTGTAGTAATGTTTTTCATGGCCACACATTTTTAATCTATACCAAGTAACTTACTTTTTCAATGGGGGGAGTAGAGTGGAAGGAAAGGAGAGAATTTGAAACTCAAGGCTTTAGAAGTAAATGTTGAAACTTGCTTTTTCAAGTAGCTGGGGGAAATTTTTTAAAATTTATTTTTATTAAAGATATTATTTGAGTTTTACAATTTCCCCTCAATCTTACTCCCCCCCCCCCCCACGGAAAGCAATCTGTCAGTCTTTACTTTATTTCCATGTTGTGCCTTGATCCAAATTGGGTGTGATGAGAAAGAAATCATATCCTTAAAGAAGAGACAAGAAGTCTAAGAGGTAACAAGATCAGACAATAAGATATCTGTGTTTTTCTAAATTAAAGGGAATAGTCCTTGCACTTTGTTCAAACTCCACAGCTCCTTATCTGGATACAGATGCCACTCTCCTTTGCAGACAGCCCAGTATTGTTCCCGATTGTTGCACTGATGGAATGAGCAAGTTCTTCAAGGTTGAACATCACTCCCATGTTGCTGTTAGGGTGTACAGTGTTTTTCTGGTTCTGCTCATCTCACTCAGCATCAGTTCATGCAAATCCCTCCAGGCTTCCCTGAAATCCCATCCCTCCTGGTTTCTAATAGAGCAATAGTGTTCCATGACATACATATACCACAGTTTGCTAAGCCATTCCCGAATTGAAGGACATTTACTTGATTTCCAATTCTTTGCCACCATAAACAGGGCTGCTATAAATATTTTTGTACAAGTAATGTTTTTACCCTTTTTCATTATCTCTTCAGGGTATAGACCCAGTAGTGGTATTGCTGGGTCAAAGGGTATGCAAATTTTTATTGCCCTTTGGGCATAGTTCCAAATAGCTCTCCAGAAGGGTTGGATGAGTTCACAGCTCCACCAACAATGTAATAGTGTCCCAGATTTCCCACAACCCTTCCAACAATGATCATTATCCTTTCTGGTCATATTGGCCAGTCTGAGAGGTATGAGGTGGTACCTCAGAGAAGCTTTAATTTGCATTTCTTTAATAATTAATGATTTAGAACATTTTTTCATATGACTATGGATTGCTTTGATCACCTCATCTGTAAATTGCCTTTGCATATCCTTTGACCATTTGTCAATTGGGTAATGGCTTTTTGTTTTAAAAATATGACTCAGTTCTCTGTATATTTTAGAAATGAGTCCTTTGTCAGAATCATTAATTGTAAAGATTGTTTCCCAATTTACTACATTTCTTTTGACCTTGGTTACAGTGGTTTTATCTGTGCAAAAGCTTTTTAATTTAATGTAATCGAAATCATCTAATTGGTTTTTGGTGATGTTCTCCAACTCTTCCTTAGTCATAAACTGCTCCCCTTTGCATAGATCTGACAGGTAGACTAGTCCTTGATCTTCTAATTGGCTTATAGTATTGTTTTTTATGTCTAAGTCCTGTAACCATTTGGATCTTATCTTGATAAAGGGTGTGAGGTATTGGTCTAATCTAAGTTTCTTCCATACTAACTTCCAATTATCCCAGCAGTTTTTATCAAAGAGGGAGTTTTTATCCCAATGGCTGGACTCTTTGGGTTTATCAAACAGCAGATTACTATAATCATCTCCTGCTTTTACATCTAGTCTATTCCACTGGTCCACCACTCTATTTCTTAGCCAATACCAAACAGTTTTGATGACTGATGCTTTATAATATAATTTTAGATCAGGTAGGGCTAAGCCACCTTATTTTGCACTTTTTTTCATTAAGCTCTTGGCATTTCTTGACTTTTTATTTCTCCATATGAATTTACTTACAACTTTTTCTAATTCATTAAAGTAATTTTCTGGAATTTTGATTGGTAGGGCACTAAACAGATAGTTTAGTTTTGGTAGAATTGTCATTTTTATTATATTAGATCTACCTATCCATGAGCAGTTGATATTTGCCCAGTTATTTAAATCTGATTTAATTTGTGTGAGAATTGTTTTATAATTGTTTTCAAAAAGATTCTGAGTCTGTCTTGGCAAATAGACTCCAAAGTATTTTATGTTGTCTGAGGTTACTTTGAATGGGATTTCTCTTTCTATCTCTTCCTGCTGTATCTTGCTAGACATATATAGAAAAGTTGAGGATTTATGAGGGTTTATTTTATAACCTGCAACTTTGCTAAAATTGCTAATTGTTTCCAGTAGTTTTTTGGATGATTTCTTGGGATTCTCTAGGTAGACCATCATGTCATCTGCAAAGAGTGAGAGTTTTGTCTCTTTCTTCCTAGTTCTAATTCGTTCAATTTCTTTTTCTTCTTTTTTTTGCTGAAGCTAACATTTCTAATACAATATTGAATAGTAGTGGTGATAATGAGCACCCTTGTTTCACCCCTGATCTTATTGGGAATGCCTCTAGCCTCTCCCCATTGAATATAATGCTTGTTGATGGTTTCAGATAGATACTGCTAATTATTTTAAGGAACAGTCCATTTATTCCTACACTCTCTAGTGTTTTTGCTTGGGTTTTCTTTAGGTTTTTGCAAGGCAAATGGGGTTAAGTGGCTAGGTAATTAGTAAGTGTCTGAGACCGGATTTGAACCCAGGTAATCCTGACTCCAGGGCCGGTGCTTTATCTACTGCGCCACCTAACCGCCCCTATCTAGTGTTTTAAATAGGAATGGATGCTGTATTTTGTCAAAAACTTTTTCAGCATCTATTGATATGATCATATGATTTCTGATAGGTTTGTCATTGATATAATTGAGTATACTAACAGTTTTCCTAATATTGATGGGGGGAATTTTTTAAAAATAAAATGAATAGGGGCAACTAGGTGGTGCAGTGGATAGAGCACCGGCCCTGGAGTCAGGAGTACCTGAGTTCAAATTCGGCCTCGGACACTTAATACATACCTAGCTGTGTGGCCTTGGGCAAGTCACTTAACCCCGTTTGCCTTGAAAAAACCTAAAAACAAAATGAATAAATTAAAAGAAAATTTTAAGGTTAAAAAAAAGAAAAAAAGAATTTGAAATTTAGAATATATTTTTAAAAGTATATATTTATGGTCACTGGAACAGAAAGTAGCAGGTACAATAACATAAAATTAAGTATAACTATTGTGATTAATAATGTATCTCAGCTAAATCATTGCCAGGTACTTCCAAAAGGACATTGATCTTTAATTAATGAATTAATAAGCAATGTTTTGTTCCAGGGAGTGGCACACACTACCTCAAGATAAAATCTTTGCCATAAAGTAGCATTCTCTTAACTTCTGGTTAGGAGAGAGCTTACTAGCAAGATCACCCTGTTCTTTTGCCTCAAAATCCACAGGAATAAAAGTAGCACTGCAATAGAATGCATGAACTTGGCTTTGAAGATTCTAGCCTTCAGCAGCAGTTTTGGTACCAAAATCTGACTGCAAAAGTCTCAGCAGTTTCCATAGTGATGACCTTGGAGTATATTTTTTGTGCTTTTTTTTAGTTCTGTCTGACCCTTTCTGACCCCTTTTGGGATTTTCTTGACAAAGATAAAGAACTGAAGCAAATGGGAAATTTGTCCAGGGTCCTACAGCTAGGAAGTATCTGAAGCCAGATTTGAACCCAGGAAGATGAGTCTTTTGGCTCTAGGACTGCACTCTATCCACTGTGCTGCCTAGCTGCTGGAGTCTACCTTAGTGGTAGGGTCAAACTTCATTTCAACCTAAAAATACATATAACATCCACTTCCACTCAGGAATGGATGGTGCTTTTGCCCTGAATGTATAATCAGAATTCAAAGAAAGGATGAATGAGTGTAGAAAGAAAAAGATGAAGCACAGATTTTTTTTTAGATTTTGCAAGGCAATGGGGTTAAGTGGCTTGGCCAAGGCCACACCACTAGGTAATTATTAAGTGTCTGAGGTTGGATTTGAACCCAGGTACTCCTGACTCCAAGGTTGGTACTCTATCCACTTCACCACCTAGCCGCCCCTAGATTTTTTATTTTAATCAATAAACTTTTATTAAGTAAATATAGTTCTTGTCCTAGAGGAACTTACAATCTAATGAAGGAAATTAAATGCAAACAAACATATAAAGCAAACTATATACAAGATAAATAGGATTTAATTAAAAGAGGTCCATATCACACATCCTGAAAAAAACTTGTCACTTGATCCTTCCATCCTTGCTAACTATAGTACTAGATCTCTTCTCTTTATTGTAACTGAACTCTCAGAAAAGACCATCCACACTAGGGCTCTATACTTTCTCTTTTCTCATTCTCTTCTTAACTCTACAATCTGGAAGCACAGCTTTTTTTTTTTTTTGAATCACAACTTTTTCAAAGGTCTAATGGAACCTCACCCAAAAGATTCACCTCAAGAGCTACCTCCTTCGTGAAGCCTTTTCTGATATACCCAATATTGTACATGCATTGATTTGTTTTAATCTATGCCGAAACATAGAGTACAAGAGTGAAAATAAAAGGTAATCAGCCTGGAAATGTAGACTGAGCCAGATACTAAGGGAGTTTGTATTTTATTTTAAAGACACAGTAACATTGCTCCTAGAATCTGAAATAGCCATCACCCTTCTGAAACCTTACCTGCAAGTGGCAGAGTTGGTTTTGGGGATGGGAAGCAGGTTGTAATGATTAAATATTATAAATTATAATTATAAAACATAAATTTATATAATAAATATCATAAATGATTGCAATGTCATTCTTTAGAGTTCAACTTAAGCCTCATCTCTTCCAGGAAACCTTAATCTATAGCAAATTGTTCTGTATCTTTAACCGTTTCACCTTGATTATATTGTATATTTTACTTAAATTTCAAGACAGATCTTGAACAAATCACTTCCTTTCTCTAAGCCTCAATTTCTTTATCTAGAAAAGAAGGAATTAGTCTAGATCAGCCCATTAATGAGCATATAAGAGACTACTATGTAACAGATAGTGTGAAAGGTATTGATGATCAAAAGATCAAAGTAATACAATCTCTGTCCTCAAAGAGCCTACTTTTTTTTTTTTAGGTTTTTGCAAGGCAAACAGGGTTAAGTGGCTTGCCCAAGGCCACACAGCTAGGTAATTATTAAGTGTCTGAGGCCGGATTTGAACCCAGGTATCCCTGACTCCAGGGCCAGTGCTCTATCCACTAAGCCACCTAGCCACCCCTAGAGCCTACTTTCTATTGAGGGAGTACAATATGTTGACAGATGAGTAAATACATGAAATTCAAATTTATTTCCCAAGAGGACATCAATAAATTGGGGCAATCAAGGAAAGGCCTCTTGGAGGAGTTGGCACTTGAGATGAGCCTTGAGGACCAAGAAGTTTGAAGAGATAGAAGTGAGGAAAGACTGTAGTCTAGACATGTGTAAAGTGTGTGTGAGAGAGATGGTAGATAGAGAGTCATATGTGAAAAATAGTAATTTATATACATATATGCTTGTGTTTATGTCATATATACTTATGTAAGTATATACATTTTATGTATATAAATGTTATATATAATATGTTATAAATATATATATATTATATATATATATATATATATATGTTAGGGTATAGTATACTTCAGTAGAAGTAATGTGCATTCAGCCTTCTGTCAGATTGTAAAGGCTTTTAAATCCTACAGGAGTATCTATTTTGTCTTAAAGATAATGGGGAGCCTCTAGTTTCTTGAGCAAGGAAATCATATGGTTAGTACTCTGCTTTATGAATATCACTTTGGCTATATATAAAGAATGAACTAGGGGCAGTGAGGTGGGTAAGTGGATAGAGTGTTGGGTCTGGAATCAGGAAGATTCATCTTTATGAGTTCAAATGAGACCTCAGACACTAGTTGTGTGATCCTAGGCAAGTCATTTAGCTTTATTTGCTGCAATTTCCTCAGCTATAAAATGAGCTGGACAATGAAATGGCAAACTACTATATTATCTCTACCAAGAAAACCCCAAATGAGGTCACAAAGAGATAAATGAAGAATGATGACAACAACAAAGGATGGATTGGAGAGAAGAGAGATTGGATGTAAGGAGAACAAATAAGAGGCTATTGCAAAAGTCTAAATGAGAAGAGTTAAGGGCCTGAACAAAAGTGGTTGTAGCATGAATGAAAATTCCTTCTACCTCTAAAAGTCTATGACTCTTCATTCATATAGACTGGAATAAATGTGGCTTCAACATTTTCTTTTTATTCTTTTTAGCATAGTTACTTGTTAACTGAGAAGTTAAATTTAGGGGTGATAGAAAATACCAGGACATGGGAATAATAGCTAACATTTATATAGCACCTGTTATGTATCAGCAGCTTTTTGGAACAGGACTCTGGGGCTCTGACCACATTCAGATCCTGATCCCAGTCTAGGCCCCCCATAGAACAGCAGGGGCCCCCTCCACCTCAGCCCTGTGGCAGAGGGGGGCGCATATGGTCATTCACAGACCAGGAGGGAGGACAGAGCCGCACACACTGAGACCCTTGTGGGAGTGTCCCAAAAACTCAGGAAGCACCCCCAAACCAGGCTCAGGCTGGGAAAATGAGCAAGCAGAGAAACAAGAGGAACACCATTGAGAAATATTTTGCATATGAGCCCAAGAAGGATCAAAATACTCAGTCTGAAGATGAGGAAGCACAAGCTCCTGCATCTAAAGACTTCAAGAAAAACAGAAATTGGGCTCAGGCTATGAAAGAGCTCAAAAAAGACTTTGAAAATCAAATGAGGGAGTTAGAAGAAAAACTGGGAAAAGAAATGAGAGAGATGCAAGAAAAACATGAAAATGAAGTCAGCAGCCTAGTCAAGGAAATCCAAAAAAAAGCTGAAGAAAATAGCATGCTAAAAACCAGCTTAGGTCAAATGGATAAAACAGTTCAAAAAGTTATGGAGAAGAACACTTTAAAAAGCAAAAATTGGCCAGATGGAAAAAGATAAGAAAACTCTCTGAGGAAAACAAATCCTTCAGACAAAGAATAGAACTCAGGGAGATTGATGAATTTACAAGAAACCAGGATTCATTACTTCAAAACCAAAAAAAAAATGAAAAATGAGAAGAAAATGTGAAACATCTCATTGAAAAAACAACTGATATGGAAAACAGACTTAGGAAAGATAATTTAAAAATTATTGGAACACCTGAAAGTCATGATCAGGAAAAGAGCCTTGACATCATTTTCAAAGAATTACTACAGGAAAATTGCCCTGATATTCTAGAAGCAGAGGGCAAAATAGAAATGGAGAGAATCCACCAATCCCCCCGAGAAAGAGATCCCCAAAAAAACAACCCCAAGGAATATTATAGCCACGTTCCAGAACTCCCAAGTCAAAGAGAAAATATTTCAAGCAGCCAGAAGGACACAGTTCAAATATCATGGAGCTGCAGTCAGGATCACACAGGACTTAGCAGCAACTACATTGGAAGCTCGTAGGGCTTGGAATAGTATATACCGGAAGGCAAAAGAGCTTAGAATGCAACCAAGAATCAACTACCCAGCAAGGCTGAATGTCCTCTTCCAAGGGAAAAAAGATGGACTTTCAATGAACCAGGGGAATTTCAAATGTTCCTGTTGGAATGGCCAGAGCTGAACAGAAGGTTTGATCTTCAGATACAGGACTCAGGTGAAGCATGGAGATTGAAGGAGAGGGAGAAAATATGAGGGACTTAATGAGGATGAACTGCATGTATTCTTGCATAGAAAAATGACACTGATAATACTCATATGAACCTTCTCAGTTAATAGAGCAGGTAGAAGGAGCTTTTATAGTTGAAACACAGGAGAAAGCTGAATTTGAAGATAAAATATGGTGTAAAAATGGAATCAATAGAAAAAAAGGGAAATGTAATGGGAGAAAGAAAAAGGAAAGGGGGAATAGTCCAAGATATCTCATATAATAAGTTTTTTCTTTATTATAATGAGCTATTGCAATGATATGGAAGGGGGGAAGGCAAGGGGGAATGAGGGAATCTTTGCTCTCATCAGAGGTGGCTAGGAGAGGAAACAGCATATATACTCAATGAGGTATAGACATCTGGAATAAGAAGGAAAGAAGGGGGATGGGGGAAGGGGGTGATGTGAGTGATGGAGGAGAGGATGGACCATGGGGGAAGAGTGGTCAGATATAACACATTTTCATTTTTACTTCTTGCAAGGGGCTGGGATTGTATGGCCTGTCCAGGATCATAGGGCCAGGTGGATGCTGGGCCTAAGGGGTGTTAGGGGGGCTCAGGGCCTCTTGGCCCCAGTACCAGGGATCTATCTGCTGCGCCACTCAGATACCCTACAGCAGAGTCAGAGTGAAAGGAGAGAGAAAATATAGTACATGGTAGTGGAGAAATACGAAATTAGGGAGTTGCGATCAGCAGTGGCAATGGTAGAAAAATATGGAAGTAACTTTTGCGATGGACTAACCATAAAGAATGTGATCCACCCATGACAGAGTTGTTGGTGTTGGAACAAAGACTGAAGCACATTTTTTATTGTTATTATTGGGGGGGGGTGCAGGGCAAATGGGGCAGGGTGGCCTGCCTGGAGCCGCATAGCAGGGCAATTTTTGGGTGTCTGAGGCCGGATTTGGACCTGGGTGTTCCTGGCTCAAGGGCCAATGCTCTGTCCACCACCCAGCCACCCCTACTATTATTACTATTTTATTTTATTTTGGGTCTTTTTTTTTTTTTTTGGTTTCTGCAGGGCAGTGGGGTTGGGGTGGCTTGCATGTCACACGGCTGGGTGATTGTTGGGTGCATGGGGCTGGATATGGGCTCGGGTGCTCCTGGCTCCAGGGCTGGGGCTCCATCCATTGCGCCTCCTGGCCATACCTACAATTATTACTATTATTATTTTTTAATTTTAATTTTTTCTCTCCCCTTTATTTTATCACTCAAACAAGTCTATATTTTGTGGGGGGAGGGGTATTCTGTTTACTCTTAAACAAGAATATTTTATTAATGTATAAAAACATTATTTGTACAAAAAGAGAATAAATAAATATTTTTTTAAAATAAATTAATTAAAGGGAATAGTCCTTGAACTTTGTTCAAACTCCACAATTCTTTCTCTGGATACAGATGGTATTCTCCATTGCAGATAGCCCAAAATTGTCCTTGATTGTTGCACTGATGGAATGAGCAAGTCCATCAAGGTTGATCATCACCCCCATGTTTCTGTTAGGGTGTACAGTGTTTTTCTGGTTCTGCTCATCTCACTCAGCATCAGTTCATGCAAATCCCTCCAACACCTAGATACTTCTAACCACAATGTTATGGGGGAAAAGTTTTATTAAAGTAATAGAAATGATAAGTAAGGGAGTACTTAATTTTTTTAATTTAATTTAAAAAATTTTTGTATTGGGGAATACAACATATTGACAGATGAGTAAATATAGGCTACATATAATATTATGGTTATTTTACTATATCATATTTTCAAATAAATTCTTTCCCTTCCATTTCTCTTCCTGCACTCATTGAGAAAAGCAAGACAAAATAACTTTTTTTTTTTGGCTAGGCAATGGGGTTAAGTGACTTGCCCAAGGCCACACAGCTAGGTAATTATTTAGTGTTTAAGGATGGATTTGAACTCAGGTACTACTGACTCAAGGGCTGGTGCTCTATCCACTGCGCCACCTAGCTGCCCAAAACAAAATAACTGTAAATATATATATATATATATATATATATATATATATATATATATATATATATACATATATATGTATGTATGTATATATAACATATATTATCAAGAAACAAACATTCCTTCATTAACCATGTTATATCTATATGTATACATATCTATATAGGTATATCTTTATATTTAAGTTCATATTCTTAGTCCATCAGCTCTCCATCTAAAGAAGATTTCATCATGATTCCTCTGTAATTGTGGTTGTTTATTTTGTTGATTAGAGGGAACTAAGAATTACAACTTCAGGAGGAGACCAGCTGGCCAGATAAGGAGCTCCCAGCATTGTGGATTTGATTTGGGTCATAGCTTGACTGAGTTAGACCAGAGCAGTACTTTTTCTGGACCTCACAAAACAGGTTTCACCTTCATCCTTTAGCACTAGGGTGTTATATAATTAATACATAATAGTGTTTAGGTTCAGGCAGAGGTCATTCCATATCTGAAACTCAGAATTTTTTTCAATATGCTTTAAATAAACTCTTTTGCAGATTTCATCTTGGTACAATCTCTCTTTCTCTCTCTCTCTCTCTCTCTCTCTCTCTCTCTCTCTCTCTCTCTCCAGCAAAACTAATACTAACCAGTATATTGAAAAGGTATGAGTGCTCTACATCCAGCATAGCTCCCTCACCTCTACAAAGAAGAGATGATGGTATCTTCTCATATCTCTTCTTTGGGGTCAAGTCTCATCATCTTTCTTTATTTTTTCCAGATAAATTTTGTTATTTTTTTCTAGCTCCATAAAATAATTTTTAGTTTAAGTGACATGACACTGAATAAATAAACAGAATTGTCATTTTTATTGGCTTGGCATACACATAAGCAATTAATATTTCTCCAGTTGTTTATGTTGTCTTTATTTGTCCTTGTTTTTTTTTTTTTTGTTTTGTTTTTTGCAAGGCAATGACTTATCCATCCATGGTCACACAGCTAGATATTTATTAAGTGTCTGAGGCCACTAAGCTCATTGAATTTGTTCCTGTGTTTTGTATGTTGTAGGTACTAAATAAATATTTATCAAGTTGAATTATAAGGAGGAGAATGTTCCCTAAAGCCAAATTCTAGATTTTTACCATTTCCAAATGGGGAAAGAGGGAACACTGTCACTAACTATACACAGGTACCATCAAATTAGCAAATAAGATAAGAGAGAAAAAGTCAATGTTGAAAGGTAGGTAGGAATAAAGATGCACTAATTTAATTCATACTAATAGAAAACAAATTTGGAATTATGAAAAAATGTTAATAAGCTGCTCATTACCATTTGATCTAGTGATCTTAGTACTAAATTCATACCCATACCCTTTCTGTCAGTAACAGAAAAGAAAGTCTTATATATACTAAATTAGTTATAGCAGCACTACTTGAAATAGCCTCTGAAACTGAGATACAACGAAGTATAGATCTATTCTCTGCTGCTTGTGCTAATTTTGGTCTAACAACTATCACCAAGAAAACACAGGTGCTCCATCAGCCAGCACCACACCATCCATATATGGAACCATTGATTACAGCAAATGGAGAAGTTTTGAGTATTGTGGACAAGTTGACTTACCTTGGCAGTGTCCTTTCTAGGAAGATACACAATGGCAGTGAGGTTGACATTCACATTACCAGAGCTTGCTCAGTAATTGGGAGACTCCAAAGGGAAGTGTGGGAGAGAAGAGGTATTACACTGATACCAAACTGAAGGTCTACAGAATAGTTGTGCTGACCTCATTAATATATGCCTGTGAAACATGGACAGTCTACCAGTGCCAGGTCAGGAGACTGAATATGTTCCATTTAAATTGTCCTAGGAAGATTCTGAAGATCACCTGGCAGGAGAAGATACCAGCCACTGGCCCTTTCTCAAGCTAAACTGCCAAACATTCCAACATTACTAGAGAGTGTAACTATGATGAGTTGGACATGTTGTTAGAATGTGCACTCTTGTCAGATGTATGCTTGCCAAAAAAACCCAACAAACTATTTTATGGAGGCAAGTGCTCACAAGGGTGTCAGAAGAAGTGATACTAAGACATCCTGAAGGTTTCATTGAAGAACTTTAGAACTGATTGTACAACATGGGAGACACTGGCACAAGACCACCCAGCATAATGCGTCCTCATCAGTGAGGGGGCTGCTCTTTCTGAGGAAGACAAAATTGAACCTCAAAGGAAACATGATATAAGTTTAGAGTACCCACCCCAGGTGTTCACATGGACTATTTGTGCCTGACCTGTGGTAGAGCATTTTGAGCTTGTATTGGTCTGATCAGCCACAGCAGGACACATTAATTTGTCTCAAAACAGTGATGTCATTTTGGTTTTCTTTCATAACAAAGAACAAGAACCAACCAACCATTTGAAAAAAAAAAGGCTGCAAACAAATTACCATATTTTCCCATGAATAAGACACTCCCATGTATAAGATGTGTCTTAATTTTGGGGTTGGAAATTTGAAAAAAAAAGTATTACATAAAGTTATTCAATCAAGTTTTATTCATTCATGCAACTCCTCATCATTGTTAAAACTCCCATTCATTAGCTTGTTCTCATCTGTGTTTGATGATGAATCACTGTCTCAGGAGAGGCTCTAACTGCCCTCCTGCCAGTGCTCTGGTCTGTGGTTGATCACAAGCACTCACTGGGCAAGTCTGGTGCATGGATGCATGCTTAGTCCATTCCAAACCTGAAGCACCATTTGTACCTCCTTGGAAATCAGGTCACTTCTTTTCATCAGCAATTCTTCTGGCCTTCTGCTGAACCATTTTTGTGGACATGGGAATTTCAATGGCCCTTTGCTCTTCAACCCATCTCTTCAATTCCTTCTCTACATCTGCCTCTCATGACCTCCTTCTGCAGTGGTGTTTTCAGGATTTCCTCTTCCAGAAGCCAGTCTCAGATTGTTTTCTCAGTTGGAGGAGGACTAAACTTATGCTCAGCAGCACAATTTCCATTCATTTTTGCAAACCGGATCACTTTGATTTTTTTTTTAGGTTTTTGTAAGGCAAATTGGGGTTAAGTGGCTTGCCCAAGGCCACATAGCTAAGTAATTATTAAGTGTCTGAGGGTGGACTTGAACT